>NC_054059.1:7449166-7759583 GCF_017639655.2 Falco naumanni
CCAACAGTTGTTCTGGAGTCATGGGTTAAATCTTAGGACTCAGAGGCCTTGTGGACACAAGTGTAATGTGAGCACTGTTTATATTAATGTTGCAAACAGCTAAACAGTAAAAAATGTAGGTGCTTGAGGCCGTGAGTACACACTGATGCATCATGGACCAGCTATCCCACTTGTTTTGACAATAAGCCCAAGATCCTATTTCACAGTTGTGCCTACATACATGAATACACACAGCTTAGGCTGTGTGTAAAGTAATTAAGGTTAAGGTCTCTCACAAGTCTTTTTAGATTTTCTTTTTAACATACAAATATTACATATACTTATTTCCTCTGTGTATATCACTTGACATTACCAGTTATGTTATTTGCAGATATCATAACTGAGTTTCTGTTGTTTAGGTTGGTGATAACCAAGTTCCTGAAAGCTCTATACTGCTTATGTTGTGGGGTTTTTTATTATTATTTAAAGGATGACAATAAATAAGTCTCTTTTTCTCAGGAAAAAAAAAAAGGTGGCATATACAGATTTCTGTATTTGTCCTAACTGTGTCATTGGCCTTTTCACATTCTCTAAAAGTTGAATAACTTGCCTCCTTGCTGTGCTCCACTGTTGAAGGGTTCCCTACTTTGAAGTTGCATGACTTACAAGCTGAGAATAAGGTGAGGACAGCAAGCGAATAGTGATATAGGAGAACACAAGCAAAATGGTACATTATTGGTCAGCATAGCAACATCTTAATAGAAGTAATTTTTTTTCTGTACTTGTAAAAAAGGATAGGTTTGAAAGAGGTAAATAAGTAGATTTCTGGATTAATATAGGGAATTTATCCTATGAACATGATGGACCTGATAAAACCCCAAAAGAAACGTATCTGAAAATACAGCAAAAAAAGGTGTGCGATAGAGTTTGGAGTGTTTGAATACTCACTCCAGTCTTGCAGTACTGAATAAAAGCTGTTTTTTGGAGTGAGATTAAGCTGTAAAGTGCTTTGAAAGTAAGGCAGCTTGTATTTCAGGAATGAATGGAGAGGGAGTGGGAATATATCACAGGAAAATAAATACGTTAACAAAATGAGAGACACCTGTCAATCAGATACTGGTTCTTGAATCATGTCTTGGAGGGCATGAGCAGAACAAGTTTGCATTTGTCACAGTTGGAGAGGGGGATGTTGCAGTCATCAAGATGTGAGATAATGAGTACCTGTTGAGACTTAACTACCCAGGTCTCTTAGCTTTATTCTTTTTGTAATATGAGGAAACCTCATCTTTATCTAACAGCCTGAATGTGAGGACAAGGAAGCTGTAATGAAAGATGTTTGCATTATTGACCTGTGTGATGATTTAAGTAATGGTAATGTTTGCAATAGCTAAGAAAGAACTAACAAGGAAGAACAGCTTTCTTTAGCCATGTTAAATTTGAATTGTTGTCTAATTGTCTACAAATTGATGCTGCAGACACAGGTTGAGATTTTAGGAAACTGATCACATAATGTAAATCATAGTATTTCACCTGTTTGAATCAAATATCACGAAGTGTAACTGAGATTTCAGCTTTTCTCATAAGAACGTCTTTGAAACCTATTGACAAGATGATCTAAAACCCAAACCAACACAACTAGAAAACCACCAACAAAAAACCCAAACGCTTTCTCCTGCTGCTGTCATTTCAGAAAATGTCATCAATCCACACTGAATGGATTCTAAACTTTATATTTCTATCTTTCTGTAGAGATTCTTTTATTACTGGAGTTAACATGAAAGGGATTTGGTTGTGCAGGCTTTGCTGTACAGAGTGGTAGGGAGGAAGGAAAGATTACATTTTGAGTAACTTAGTTGAAAGCACAGATCAAAATTTGAAACTGCATTAGCCGGAAGTCTCATGTATAAACTGCTTTGAGTCAACTCACCAAATCTTGGTGGGTGATTGTTCGTTCAGACCAAAAGCAAGATCAAAAAATAATTCATGCAAGAGGAGAAGAAGAAAATGATTGCCTGAAGAAGCAAATGTAGTTTCAGAAGTTGATTTTTTCATGGCCAAGTGTCTTTCCACCCACAAAGATACATTTGCTTTTTCTGTATTGTGTGCTAAATTATTAATACAGATCTGTTGTATTGCTGTTGAGACAAAGACATACTCTGAACAAGTGGTAGAATGTTATTGTGAGACGCCACATATCAGCGCTTGTGGTAGAAGGAAGTACATTTCAGATGGACCATGTTGCAAACGAAATGGTTTGATCGCTTTCTCTAAAGCAAGCTGCAGAAGGATTCTGAAAGGAGCAGACAGCTATTGCTGCATTGTTTCCTAGAGTAGTTTGAAGGATATTCCCCTTTCTGAAAAGCATCCCAGGCTTCTTCACAGGGAAGTGTTAATAATTTCAAAAGGATGGAACTCTGTTTAGTTAAAGCTAAGCGTGTTGGCAGTGGCCTGTATGTACAAGACACTTCTCTTTTTTCCCCATTTTCTTCAACATCTCTTCAACACTTGGCTTAAAGCATCGTGTGCAGTGGTCCTGACTAATGAGATATATTTTGCAGTTTCGGGTATGAGTGTGTACAGTGAGTTACCAGAGCAAAACTGATGAACAGCCACTTGCTAAGCCAAGTGCAGTTGCTTGTCATCGTTTATGTGCATATGCTAAAGTGATTCTCCTCCTCCCATCTCCTCCCAAGACATCTTTATCAATATATCTCATTCCTCTTTTATGAAGCTTCCATTGTAATGTTCTGAGCCTTGGGCTCTGATAAATTGTGACTGTCACATTCAATTATGACATATACTGTGTGTCCTGTTAACAATGGTTTTCTCCCCCTACAGGGGATATCATCGTATGTCTGCTACCTAACATCACGTAACTTGTTTTACTTGAAGCTGATTAGGTCATGAGAAGCAGAAGATTACTCTAGTGAGCAGCACTGCATAAATCCTGTTTTCTCTGTTAAATTTTTCATATATAAACATTTCATACAGGCTCAGGACTTGTAAAAATTGATTTCCATTGCTAACTTGGATCACTTCACTCTGCAGGCTGTGATTAGAAGAAAAGCCTGACTTTTTTGTGCAGTGCTTAGCATAAAAGCCCCAAATCCAAGTTGGAATACTGATGCACAATCACAAAGATTTAATTAGATCCATAATGTGATGCAAAAAGTTCAGATTTCTCAAAACTCTCTCCAGTAAATATCCTGTGAATTTCTGTGAACATGTAGTGCTGAAGAGCGCCAGTCCCATTAGCAAGTTTGATAAAGATTTATTTTCCAAGTAAAGGTCTGTTACAACTGTTTCTAAATCCCAGTCTTCCTTTTAGACCACATTAATTGCTGTCTTTTTCCTTGCATGTCTTAGCTCTATCCAGTCATAACTGTCACGCTTTTTCTAAAAAACTTTAATTTCTGGCACTTCCAGTGGGCAATCTTTCAGTTCCCTGTCTTTACCCCTCAGTTTTTCAACATTATATGCTCGACTGATTCTTAAAAACCTATGAAATTAGAGAAATAATCCATTTGGTAGTGAAACAGACAACATGGGACTGTTTCTTTTGTTACTAGCAAAGGGTATGTGCTGCAGCCACAAAAAGAGGCAGCTTCACGGAAATAATGTTCTTAAGAGTGAGTGACTGTGATAAATCAGACATCAGTTTATTGTATTAAGCTGTTTTCTTTACTAGAAACTGCAGACCGTATGAATAATCAACCATCAACTTCTGTTTTTTAACACTTTATTAGAAACTTTGTGAGAATATGGCTTTAGTATCAGTTGATTTAGGATCAGAGTAAAGGAAAAAATTGAAATTGATGTAAACTACAGTAAAATAAATTATTTCTTCATTTCTAGATGTGGCTTTTAAATTCTGACACATTGCTAGTGGAGTCTTCAGGAAGTTCCTCTTCCCACAGTGTTTTTACACTGTTTGGAGATATTTTCATGCCTAGCTCTGGACCAGTGGGGACCTGGAATGCTGTCAAAGTCCTTTACCAGCCATGCATTAAAAGCAGGAATAAGGAGTAAGTACAGCCTTTTCTGACCTCAGGTTCTGATCTTTGATTTGTATTGCATTTCAGACCAGCAATATTTTTTTGAGGTTCTTTGGACAGTCTGTTCAAATGGCATACAATTTCTCTCTCTCTCCCTCCCTCTCTCTGCACCAGAGGAATAGTGGAATCATATTTGGTATTTGGAGAAAATCTAGTTGTTAAGTTTTTGCACTGAAGAGTTATGTTGTTTCTAGGGGCACTTGTAGATAACTTAGGTATGTAATACAAATGGAAGTTGTCTCCATTACACAGGAGAGTAATTGCTTTTTCGTTTGTGCATTCCCCCCCGCCCCTGTGTTAACTTTCAGAGCTTGGCCATTTTTCCAGCTCTTGGCAGAAGCTGGAAGGATGGTGGTGCTAGGAGTCCCATGGACAATGGGTGAGTTCTGCCCATATAGTCTCAGACCATGCCACCCTGCAGCTGTAGCTCCAGGTGATATAATTCAGGGAGGAGGAAAAATTGAGGGGAGGTAAGGAGCATGGGCTGATTCCTGAATGTTGTGCAAGTTTAACTAGATCTTCCTCTTCGCCTTCAATTTCTGGGTTTTGTGTGAAAATCTGATCTCATCTGTCAAGTTATTTATGGGAATAACCCTCTCTGCACTCGCACAGTAAAGAATTTGGACCTCTGGTACAGCTGAAGCCAAGAGGGTAGAGGTGGGTAGTTAATAGTTTAGCAAATCCTACCTCCCTGTTCCAGCTTCAGTCTTGACCTTTTTTGCCTTAAAATTATGCTTTGTTTTGCAAGAGAAAGAGCTGTTCACAGGACTGGAATTTGTCTGTTTAAGCCAAGTTATCTTCAGCACTACAGGTGTTGTCTGGTGGGTCACAGTAAATTAGCATAATAATCATCTTTGTATACATGGACAATGCATCTAACAATGTCTCTGTTAAAATATACTTGTGCATGTAGCCTAGCAGAATAACATAAGTAATGTATCAGTATAGCTTACTCTCAGCATATAGCATATCCTCAAAAGGAAAGTCCTTTTTTGATATGATTCAGCAGTTCATTGAGTTATCTAGCCTTTCTGTGTTTAGCTTTAACTTGCTTTCAGCCCAGTGGTGGCATTAGTTCAAAAAGAAACAGGGCCTTGAGAGAAGGGAAGAGAGAAGAGGCAAGGAAGGTGGTTGAATATAATGCCATATAAATGTTTTTCTTGGATGTGCCCAAGTCAACTGGAGCTCTCATAAAGGAAGCATTTGATTTCAGCAAGATTTGCAGTCTACATTATGAAAAGCATACACTGCCTAACATGTTAAAGCCTTCATCTGCTGGAGAACAAAGATAAGAGAATACTGATTAAGCAGTGGGTCCAGTGTTTGCAGGTGATGGAGTCTGATTTTAGCATAATTTTCTGCTTTTGTTTCTGCAGTGCTAGAAAAGAAAGCATTGGTTTTGTACAGGTCACACTTAAACAGTTGTTTGGTTTTGTTTTTCCTTTAAACTCTTGGAAACTAGATGACAGATCTAAGTATGTACGGATGTATTTAAAATTTAGAAGACATTCCCTCCAGACTCAGTTCGTATGCAGCTAATTTATAGCCCAAGACCTCATAAAAGTACAGCAAAAATGTTGTCTCAGACAGACAAGCAACCATGTACGTACGAATTTAAATATTTTTGTAGGAGAAATACACACCTTACAAGAACGTGTGATTCATCATAACGTTTATCCTGAATGTTGCCAAGTGTATCCTTTCATTTTTCAAACAGATCCAATACTGAATAACTGAAATTAACTCTTGACATGAGAGAATGCAAAATTCTAGTAGTCAGAGAAAAGGTCATAATGCATAATTAACATTATTCATGGAAGAGGACAATTACCTTTATTAATATAGTAGCTTCAGAAGCTGGCATTGGGAAACTAAATGTTATTTAGTGATCCAAAACACATCTTAAAATATTATCATTTAAACTTATTCTTAGAGTGGGAGATATTGCAAGAATCACTACCTGTTCTAAAATGAATACTTCCCTTAGCACTTACAGAAGTGGTAAGGGAACTCTTACAGAAGTGTAACTTCCAGTTTTGTCTTTCAAGTTTCAGTTCTTTATCACTGAGAACATGTAATTACATTAACACACATTGAGTTATATATTTGACGTGTTATTTAGCTAGAAGTCATATCTACTTAGTCACTTACCTAGCATTCATAAATGCTTTTCTTGAATAGAGTTCTCAGCGGCGGAATTTTACTGAGATTATATTCAGTTCTTTCCAGTTCCCCAGACAGACTTGTTACGAATCACTTGTTTGTGAAGATTACTTTCTATTTATCTTTAGGATTTTGCAGTGAGCAGAAGGCACAAGTGAGGTTTTAATTCTCCTCTGACAGTAATTGACATCTTCCCTGTGCAGTCCCTGGACAAATGCAACAATGGAAGAGAAAGAACAGAGGGTTCTTTTTAAGGTTCAGAAACTGAAGTAACTATTGGTTTAGAATTGTTTTCCCATTTTTATATTTCTAGTAAAGAACAGTAAAAAGGACATTAGCACTTCAGTATGTTTTTACTAACTCATCTCTTAGATGGGTTGAAGTACTGCCTGGATCTGTGCAGTAAGTCTGAAGTCTTTCTGTATTACAGGAATGTAAACGCAGCAGAAGCAAAAATACCAAAACCAGCGTAGCTTATTTAATGCAATGTGTTTGAGTTTAGATCTCAAATATTATTTCAAGGATTCTGAACGTGTCTGATTTCTTGAGTAGCACAAGTTCCAAATGCTTTAGATGCCCATATTTCAACAATAATTATAATACTTACCTTGCTTGTTTCTGCACACACACCTGCCTTTGAAATAATGCAAAGTTTTGAGAGCCCATGGTCTTCTCCCTGCAAGTGGGGAGTAAGCAAGGATACCTCGTGTGCAGGAAGCAGTCAACAGGTCTGCTTGTGACCTAGACCCCAACGGTTGCAAGGGATAAGCGTGCACTCTAATACCCTGTTACATGTCAGAGAGCCTTTTCAATTGTTGCGAGTCACTGGGTACACTCAGGTCCTGTCTGATTCCTGAAGTGGCAGAATCTGATCTGTGTGATGGGAGGGAAGCGCCTTTCTTACCTCTGGACACTGGAGTCTGTGCTTAGTAGCTGGGCCATAGGTTAAGACAGATTAAGGTAATCTAGAAATAAAAGTGTTTATTTGTAATATCTAAAGATAATAACATAATCACGCATTTGTAAAACGGGGGTGAAGAAATGAAAGAAAATCTGTACTTAGTTTACTTACACAAGCATAAGTCTACTTACTCTCAGATATATACATGGTTCCATCGTACCAGTTAAGGTCTTGGGCTTTGTGAAACTCTCCCCTGGCAAGCTGCCTCTGCTAGAGAGAGCCTAGCTGGGATTGCCTAAATTCACATTCGGGCACCCGCTGTTTGAAGTAACCCTTCGGTCTAGATTCCTTTGGATGCAGTTGAGTATTTCTCTTGGAGGGACCGTAGTAGCTTTTATATGTGATCTTTCTTTTCCAGACTTCTAGAATGTCAGGAGAAATGTACAGTCTCACTCCAAAACTCATTTTATTCCTTCTTTATTCAGGGCACAGTTTTGCAATTCTTCATAATTAAATAATGCTTATTTCTGTTGCTCAGATACGGAAGTGTTTTTTCCCCTTAAACTAGGAATTACGTTCTGTGAACACCACCATGCTTCAGTGAGCAGCAAAACTCTCCTCCAGTAAATCACTGGCCTATCCTTCACCATACCTTACATTCAGGATTACTCTAAATGTTAACAATGCAAAGGAAACAAACATTTGAGTAGGATAAATGTTCACGGTTCGTTACTGGCTGCTGAGTGTTACCAGCTGCAGTGATAATTAACCTCTTTGGAGCTATAGCTGTTTGGAGGTGGCCGATCCTGCTGTAACAAAAATGTGTTCTGAGTTAGGCTGAACGTTTCTGAGAAGGTGATTACCCCTTGCATGGCATCTACTGTTTTATTGACAACACGCCCATTCATGTTCCATTTGCTGATCCGTGTTGACCAGCAGATCCTTTCCGGTAGATTGCAGTCTAATAAGCAGCCTTCCTCTGGTTTTGTGCAGTTGGCCTTTGTCAAATTACATCCTAATTTTGTTCAGAACCTTCTCTGTTGGCTGTGGCCATTGTGATTTCCAACATGTGACGTTCTGATGGCCCTTCCCAGCTTCGTGTTGTCTGTAAATGAAAGAAGCATCTCTTTTGTTCCAGTATCTGGGAGAGCAACTGAGATGTGGAGTAGGACCTAACTAAGAACATGTCATGAGGAGCCTCTCTCCATATACCTTTGTTTTGGCAATGAATTAGTAACAGTTGCGTGCTGGGTATTCTCTGTACGTTAGACTGCATTGCTTAAGAACTTTCAGTAGCTTTTAAGTTATTGTGAAGTTAAGACATGGCTAGGTATATCCAGACATGCTATTTATAGTGTAGCTTTTGGCATTTCTCCTTGCAGAGCCCTATTCCTCTGATCTTCCTGAAGGTAGCCTTTAAGTTTTGTGTTGATTTGTATCTTACTCCCTCAGCTGTTAAAGAGGGCTGGAAACACTTAGGTGTGTGATAGCACGAGTTCTGGATGGGGTTGTCTGCAGTTAGGCTTCCAACCCTTGCAGGAGGCTTGTGAGCAATCGTTCTACAACAAATTAGTTGAAAATACATGCTGTCATTTCTTTTTGTCACCTATGAAAAAAGTATGTTATGAGTGTCGTTGAGTCCCATTACAGAAGGATGGCCCATGCATTTTCTGCTCTGTTCTTACTTAGATATTTATGGAAGATGTGTATGTGATTAAGTTGATTCCCTTTTTTCCACCTCTGAATCTGCTGTGCAGACAGAAGAGGTCTTCCTTTCAAGTTATTAGGTTCTTGGCAAATAACACCTTATGCAAACAACCCTGACTGCTGGGACTGATAATGGTAAATACTGCTGAAGTGAGATTGTCATAAAAATGTATGAAGAAAATTGAAAATACAGTTACATGGCAATTCAACCATAACTTGATCTCAGAAAATATATGTGAAGGTACAGTTAAAGGAGATTACACTTTTCCCTTTATGTGTGTGCTAGGCAAAGCTTTGTCAAAAAGTCATTGATAGCTTTTTATTTCTCATATGCATCTAGAGTCTCTCTGAATGGCTTACAGGTTTTGCAGGAGCCTTCTCCTATGTAAGAATCTGCTGCTTATCATTTGAGAGTTGAAAAATGATGCAGAAATTGTTTGTTTTATTAGCTTTAGAGGGACAGAATAAGCTAGCAAATTCAGTTTGTGGCTGAAAACCGGGAGGTTTTGAGTCCCAGTGGATTTATTACAGTCAGTGTATAGCGAGCTGTTTATGAAGCTGTTACTGATATTTTCCAGAATGTTGTTTATTTGTCCCAAGAATGGCTTTTATTCTGTATGTAACTCTAGAGTAATTCACATCTCATCAAAGCACCAAACTGTGTCCTGTTTCACTGATTTTTTGTACGTCTGAAATAGAATGTCTTTTCATAGTGTTTCAGTAACTCTTGCCTGTAGAAAACACATGGGAGTGCACAGACCAAGAGTTGAGTGACTGAGGAGTGACCAATGTTTCACTGTTCTGTGCTTTCTTTTAAGGTGATTTCTGTAGTATAATAAACTTCTGGAATGATTAAATGAGTGGGTATGATTATAAATTGATCGTGAAAGATCGTTTTCTTTCAGATTTTTTTTTTTCTCTTCCTTTCTTGAATTCTTTCATGGAAGCAAGTTAAAAGAGTTGACACCATGTTGAAGTTGGAAGAGGTAGGATTCTGACTGTTTTTTTTAAAAAGGGATTTTGCAATCCCAAATCGCTTAGCCATTTGATAATAATCTGATGAATAGCCTGCTTTTCTTCTTACATAGCATGAAAGATGCTGATGTGTGTCACTACTCCTCTTGCAGGGTACTGCTGTTGTACTCTGCATTAGAAGTGTTAAATGCTCTGTACATAGTAATTGGCAATGTAAAAATAAGAAAATGACTGTAAGTGGTATTGCTTAGCTACTTCTTATGTTCTAATTTTTTAGAAAAAATAGGTAAGTATGCTATTAAGTTCTCTCACATTTAATACGCTTTTGAATTAGGATTTGCAATTCTGTAATATGGTAGAATAAAAAAAATAATTCAGGCTTGTATATTTTTTCCATATTATTCTTTGTATTTATTTATAGAACACTTTAATTCAGGTAAGCACAATTTTGATAGTTCTCGTGTCTCTGTGGTGCATATTGCTCTAGCTAAGCTCTTTTGGGAATCTCAGGATTGGAAATGAAAGCAATGTCAAGCTGAATGGGAAAAAAATTATGAAGTAAAAGCAGGAAGACTATCTGAAACTAATTTTAAAAGTGTAGTGTAAAACAGCTGCATTGCCAGGTAGTTAATTCACCTTTTATAGGGTGATAATAATGTAAGAAACGCCGTTCTGGGCCATAGCAGTGTACAGTCTAGCCCAGTATCCTCCCTCTGACATCCAGATGTGTTCTTTAGAACAGAGCATGTATGTGAGCTCCAGCACTTCTTTGTACTGCTCAGCTCAATTAGGTGTATTAACGATATTGGAGGGTACAGCTGTGCCTGTTTCCTTTACTATCTGTTTGTGCATCTTCTGACCAGCAGTTTGAGTAAATTTATTTTTTTTTTATCTTACTGGTGGTGTCTGCCTCCACAATCTCTTGTAACAGCAAGTTCCAGAAGTTCACTACTGTTGCGTAGTACTCTTTTGACCTCTTCTAAACTGATCTCCTGCTAGTTTCAGTGAGTTGCCTCTAGATTTGGGATTGGGGGTTTAGTAAACAATTCTGATTTCCTACTGGAAGATGAACATGGGGATCCTAAACTTCACATTGGGATTATAGCATGCAGCATTCTTGTTGATTACATTTAGGTGTTAGTTACTGGCTGGTTTGCTGGAGGGTCAGCAATGTCACATCTGTTCAGGTCTTACTATAACACATATATATCTATTTAAAATACCCATTTTGCTTTTCTTGTAAAACTGCTGTTTTGAAAGCCAGATAGCCTAAATGCAATAGTGATCCTCCGAGGATAAATTCATAATCGTATGTCAAGCTATAGCAGCTTTTCACTTAGAGGCTTACACTTCATTTCTCACAGACTTAGAGAGACTGTTAGGTTCACTCAGGGACTGTAAGTACTCAACTCCTGTAATGTCTTTTAAATGCGGGATCCATTTGAGTGGGCAGGAATCCGATAACGAGCCAAGAGTGAAAAAATAAAACTTATAAAAGCCTGCTGGACAGAATGCTGACAAGAACTATTTAAACCTCAAAACGTGATGTACTGAATTCTAGGATCTTGGTCTGTTTTAAATTACTTAGCATTTGTTGTTTCTATTGTATTTCTCCATGACAGGCTGTGTAAACTAACAGTACTTAGATTAACAAAATCATTTAGGCTGCTAATTTTACTTGCAATACTTTTTAAATCAGTAAGGCTAATGAAGATTGGGAGTCAATGACTTGAGACCAAGGAAGGCTAATTTGTGAAGTTGTTCAGGATATTTCCATTTGTGTGTGACAACAATAGGATATTGTTGTTGGTTGCTTATTTTGAATGCTGTTAAGCATCAAAACAGAACAGGCAGTCCTCATGCTGGCTCCTCTGCGTACTAGCCTTAAGCTATAGATGAAGTAACTTGTACAACTAATAGGTGTAACAAGTGGTACCTGTGTGAATATGAGTGTTTGAGGAAGAAGAGGAGGAGATCTGACGGCAAAGGTGGAAGGTGGTGTTCCAGGAAAAGAAATTTTTGCAGAATTTTAGAATTTCAGTCAAATAATTACTGAAGGCAGGACTATTAGATCTACTCAGAAGTGAGCTATTTGATTGACCATGCCCATTTTCCTTCCGTGTGTGGTTAAAAGAGTTATTAAATTTGGTTTGCGTTCTTCCCAGAGTGTATGCATTACCATAATACCTGTTAAGCCTTCAAATTTTTCCTTACTTCACAGTGACACTGACTGGATTCTGATATTACAGAGCTCTCCATAGGCCTGGAGGCAGGAATACAGGAGTAACTCGAGTGCTTCTGTGGGCCCTGATTTCGCTGGCTTTCCTGGAGAAAGCAAAATTTTACCATGTCTCATTGAAGATGGCTCTTCAAGGAAATGACTGCAGGCGTGTGTGTCAGGATGTCCGTGTCTCCAGTGCTGCAGCTGGGGCTTTTCAGCTGGTACCGAGCAGCTGCATAGTATCAGTAGCAGAACTGGTTAGAAGTTGTGTTTTAAACTAATCACAGTTTTTGTTCCCCTGTAGACAATGATTTTTCTGAACCCTCCAAAACTGTTTTATTTTAATATGGAGCTATTGAATATTGTTGAGGTATTTGCACTTTCACGTGTATTTCTTTTTCCTTGTTGACTGGCTTCCCGACTATTGTGTGTCTTTCACAAAGCAATGTAGCTGAGCGATGTCATGTGTTCATTCAGTTTTGTCTGAAGTTGGTGTCTTGTGATGGAAATAATTGTATGGCCTACGGAAAACACTGCTGAAGCATTCTAAGTGTTTTTTACACTTATTTCCCCCCAGATTTTAAGCTTCCTCCTCTAGAAGCTGGGGAATAGCTTTTAAGTGGGGCAAGGGGGTTGGGGAGAGAATCCGGCATAGTTTTGACTAGCTGGAATTAATGCTGGTAATGTAAAGAATCATCTTCTGAAAGAGGGACTTAAAGGGACTCTAAGAAGAGCCATCAGATATTTAATGATTTCATGCATTTTGAATCTAATATTCTTAACAAATGTAAGGGTTACTAGTTGTAGTTGTACCTAAAAAATCTATCCATTGATAGTCTCTACTTTCTGTTTTCAGCTGTTTGCATATTATTGTTGCAAACTGCTCTTCAGCTGTCATATTTCAAACAGAAGTGGCTGCTTGTCATTAATATTATTAAGGTCTCTAATTTTTCAAGCATGTCATGATGATTAAGAAATACAAACTCTGAGCTGAGCTGAGAGATGTTATTGAAACCTGTATTTCGTTTTTCTGAAACTGATGAAACTCACTGGCTAGTGCATGAAGAAATTGATTACTGAGAAGCTGTTTTTTGCCCCCCAACATAGCAATTCTGCAGAAATTTTTGGCATCTCTGCAGCTCTCCTTTACACATAGGACCGGTGAATTTAACACAGTTGTCCAGATGAGTTTCTTGTGTCACCAGTTAGGTCTGATGAAAGTATAAGTCAGCAGATTGCTTCAAGAACGTAGGGTAGTAGTGCATACCAGATAACGGTAATGTTCACTGATTGCCTTCAGTAGAAATTGGAGAGAACGTACAGATATAGTTGATTATGAAAAAGTTTGGACTGGAGATTTGAAGCTTTCTAATATCAGAGCAGTGAGGTTCCTGCAGAGCCTTCTAGTAGGAATAATGTTGTCAAGAAACAGAATTGCTTTTAAGATCAAGTGTAACAGAATTGCAAAAAGGAATGCTTCGACACAGTTGCTGTTTTTTCAGGGAGATGAGCTTTCTGGATGGGAAATGCCTTGTAGTTCAGTTTTCCAACTCTGTCATGGACCTGCCAAAAGACTTTGAAGTTCACCTTCAACATACCTCTTTTGCTGTCTGGAAACTCTTCAGTGACAAGATTGCATGTACATGGAGAGCTGCACTGGTACCACGGTCTTGATTGAGCTGCTATTCAAGAGTTTAGTAATTACCGATTATGGCACTAATTCTTTACTTGTGGTGGTTCTCCTACATCTAAAGTTCGTTCTAATTAACTTTATTTGCAGAGGATTTATAGTACTTTATCTGCAGCTGTCTTACTTTCAGCTGCTGTACCTTGGCTTTGAACAAGGTCATCTACTCAAAGGCTTCTCTTCTCATGGAGCTCGTGTCTGTGTCTCAGTCTTTCCATGCTTACTTTACTTCCTTTCATCAAAGCTGGGTTTTAGTCTGTCTGTAACATCAGCTCCTGCATCAGCATTGACTTAACTTGGCTAAATCTAGATTTAATCTTCGATCTAGATCCCCTCTCTCTTCCTGTTTTCTTCTGTTGCTCTTGCTCATGTCCAGGACTGAGCTCCCAGGCTGTATGTCTCCGCTTCCTGTTCCTCGTGCTTCTAAGCTGAGACTAGGTTTCCGTGCTTCTTGATCCATAAATTTTATGAAAGCTCATAAAACTAAAGAGCGAAAATAACCTGGATTCACTGATCTGACTGTATCAAGGTACACGTGTGTGCACAGTGCAGCCCCCACAGTGCTGTCTCGGAAGGGTGGCTGATGGCGTGTGTGATTCCTCCAGCTCTGCTTTGTGCCAGCAGCAGGACTGCAGGAGCTGCACAAGTGCTGTGGAGGGCTCCATCGATGTAAGCGTGGGTTGTACAGGCACTGTTAAATCTCTGCCGTGACAGAAGGGGAAAGCTTCAGAGCACTTGAAAGGAAAAACTTGGGAATTAGTTCTGAGGAGAGGAGGTGTTAAAACTAGGGACAGTTTTGCGAAGGATGGAGTGGTGATTTGTGGAGGAATATTTCCATGCACAGAGGAAACCTGACAGACATGTGAGGACACATGCTGGCTGAGGACAGGGAAAAGGGGCTAGTGGAAAGTTGATCTTTCCAGATTGGCAATGAGTCTACTGTGAGGTTTCAAGGTGGGCTGTGGGATGTAGTAAAATAAGGTAGTTTGGACATGTGTGACCTACGTCAAAAACATTGCTGTGCCAGTTTATGCTTTTGAATTAACTTTAATGTTATTTTTAGGAAAGGAGGCTATGTTCTTGACTGCTGTTTTTTTGGAGTTTTTTGTTTGTTGGGGTTTTTTTAGGATTTAATTGCTTGATGAATTTGACTTGTAGCCACACCTGATATTTTAATGTCAGTGTTGTGTTATAACTGCAGAGAGTAAGCATTTGTACAAATTTTGGCACAATCATATCAGTGAAGACAGACAACGATGATAAAAATAAACTGTTCCAGGAAAATTACAGCTTCAGTGGGAAAGGGAAGATACGGCATATGTGAAGTTCTAACTTTAGTAATTAGGCTTTTGTTTGATGATAGTTTGGATTGATTGGGTGGAAATAATAAATTTTGCTGTCAGTGAATTCTCAGGATCAACCAGTTCTGTAATTCATGGTATTCCTTACTTTGCTGCAGGTTCATGTATTTACATCTTGAAATACTGAATTTCCTTCTCTTCTGAAGTCAGTACACCAGAAAAAAGAAAACTTTAAAGCAGCAAGCAGAGAGCTTTTTGTGAACAGTGATTACAGCTTTTATTTGTACAGCAGGATAACTTCTCCCTTTGGATTCAAGCATAATGTTCTGGAGTGCCTGGTATTTGTGAATACTTCTATATGGAATATCAACAGCACTGTGGAAGTGATTTAGTTTTACCCAGAGGTTTAAAAATCAGAGGCCAGAAAACATTTTCATCTTTATATTGTTCTGAAAATCCATTTCAACTTCAGAAATGGCCTCCTGCTAGGTATAATAGGTCTTAAAAAGGGAATTAAGGTTTATGAAGCATATGCAAATCTTCATGTGGCACAGCTGGTAGGAATAACCTGCATGAGAACATCCAGGGAAGTGCTTTATGCTGTGGCCAGGGAACCCAGGGCTGTAAGTACAGGGCAAGAGCAGCACTGTGCCATCGCTGGTCATACAAACCATTGGTTCATTCAACTTTGATTTAATTTGATCTTTTTTAAAAATATTTTTTCTTTTCTGCTTGTCTACTTGATTATGATGAGGAAGTAAGTGTTACTATTTGTTGCCAGTCTAGGACCCTGAATGCACACCTATTTCGGTACTGTTAGGACAGCACAGTGTATCAAAGACACCATCCCTCTGGTACTAGGTGCTGGCATTGAGGCTGCTGGTTGATCCGACAGCAGTGGTGAGGAGCAATGAGAGGTAGGCTGTTGGAGAGAGCTGGTGGGAAGATACTGGCATCTAATGTGAGTACACACATCATTTGCCTAGAAGGTTCAACCTGCAGCTCTGTCCTAATAAGTGATAGATGAGCTGTGAGCTCTGTGGTTATGGGCCGTATTTTCGACATAGTGCCTAATGCCATGCTCCCTTGGTTTGTGGTTAGGGCCTTTACTGGGGACTGCAGTATGACCACTAGTAACGAGACAAGGGGATGTGACACTGCTTACTGCGTTTGCTGCCTGCCCATGGAGGATACCACCTCACTGCTGCTCTCCCTGTGCTGCCTAGATGAGGAACTTAAGCTGTCTTGTTTAAGCCAACCCTGCCTTTTGGTTATGGTCTTAGCTGAGGTTACTGTACCAACTGTTTGCTCTCCTTTTGCAGCACAGACATCTGAGCCACTTGACAGTCAAGTCCTCAACTGCTGCAGTTTAGAGCATATGGCTGAAGGTAAATTGTTGCCAATTTTGGATTGTTTAAAGACACTGCACTGTGAACCGTGGCAGTTTAGGAAATGAGTGATGAGCAGTTCAGATCTCCAGGCGGGGTCAACAGCTGGGACCAGGATCTTCATCAGCTGTCTCGTCCCTGTTCATCAATCAGGTCACTGAATACCTAAAACTGAGTGATGCTAATACCTCCTCGCGTGCTCACAGTGCATGGAAACAACAGGTTACACCAGCTTTACAGCATTTAAGCATTGGTTCTGCATGTCTTCTATTTACAGCTGTAACTACTAATTATTTTTTAAATTAATCATTACTTAATAAACCTGTGCTGATTTATCATAATTGGATCTATAAATTCATTTCTAATGGCTAGACGCTTGAATTTCAGTAGTCCCTTCCCTAAGGCCACATTAGTCAGCATGAGCTCAGACTGATACGTAGACATATTTTTTTCCAAACTCATAAGGAAGTATAAAAAATTTATGATGTTGCTTTAACAAGACCCACTGGGACTTGGGATTATTTATCTAAGCCCTTGTTAAAGACAAACACTTCTCTATGTTTAGCCATGCAGAGCAAAGCTGCTCTTCAGACAGTCCAGAGCACTTTAAAATGAAGAGAATTTGATAAACGTAGAACTGAAATCATGAAGAGAAGGATGAAGGATCTTTCCTCTGTATCCCTTTACTGCAAAGCCAAAGTTACTATTAACCACTAATATAAAAAGAAAAATGGAGTGACAGCACCTCTTGAATTTTAAGGCCATTTCACTGTACTAGGAACCAGCAGGGGAAGACTTTTATCATTGTTAGAAGGAAACTACTTGTGACACTGAAGAAAAAAACAGAAGATGAAAAAGATCTGTCTCATTCTTTGCAGGAGGATTAATTCTCCTGTACAATTAAGCTGATTTCTTTACCTCATTCTTCAGCACCCAAATCTCTGATCTTTCTCTGTGAGGTAATTTTTACTCATGTATACCTCTGTTGGGACCTGAGTTTAGTGTCCCCCTACTGCCTTCTCCTAGGAAGCTATAGGAGGAGAATTAAATGGAATGTATTTCATGAGGTACTTTGTGTTTAACTCCCTCTTGTTTTCTTTCAGTAACTAGGAAATTAAAGTGTTTCTAAGGGCTTGGAAATTAAAAATCTAATATAAAATTAGACCATTTAATTAAATTATAAAAATTGAAACTAATATTTTTAGGAAAAATATTTTACAAGAGGCTATAGTGTGGTTGGTAGGAAGTTTTAAGTTACAGACTTTCAAAGTAACAGAGTTGCTTTAGATATTTCCACTTCTGTAAATCTGAGCAATCTGTATATCCAGAAACTTTAAAATGTTCTTTGTTTCTCTCAAGAAATTAGCCATTTATATACTGAGCATGACATTCTAGTGCATGGAATATCCCTTTGGCCAGTTTGGGTCAGCTGTCCTGGCCGTGCTCCCTCCTGGCTTCTTGTGTACCTGCTCACTGGCAGAGCATGGGAAACTTGAAAAGTCCTTGACTTAGAGTAAGCATTACCTAGCAACAATTAAAACATTAGTGTGTTATCAACATTATTTTCATACTAAATCCAAAGCACAGCATTGTACCAGCTACTAAGAAAAAAATTCACTCTATCCCAGCTGAAACCAGGACACTGATGAAGCCCCAAACCATTACCTTTTTTCTCTTGAATATTTTTTTTTCTGCAGCATCTGTGAGATTCCAGAGTTTGTCAATAATGGGTATTGAAACTGGGCACACGACACAGTTGCTGCTACTCTGTAGATATTTTAATCAGATTTACCAATTTAGAAATCATCTGGTAGCTGTTTTGGACAAGTGACCCACGTATTTTTGGACTGACTTCAGTAATGTCTTGGTGAGAAGAGGAGAACTTCAAACAGATGAAACTGGAAACAAGTCAATCACAGCTGAAACTAGAAGCTGAAATAAAATAATTCTTGAATTTGTGTTTGTTCTGCTTAGAATTATTGTAAGAGTTCGAGAATGGTAGTTGTGGTCTTTAAATCTTGGACACTGATACTTGTTCCTTTTGAAATAGATAACTAATAAAGTTCCTTGCTAGGGTGGTGCAGCTTGGTTCACTGCCCCTATTTTCATTATGAGAAGTTTTGCTCCTATTTAAAAGCTAAGTTCTTTACTGTCTGCAGCTTTAAACTTCTCTTATGCATTTGCTCTTTGAATAATTTGCTCATCTGAGAACTGAAGGGGTGAATGGAAGCGAATTGAATGCCGTTTCGAATGAGACAAGTCTTTTATTTCTTAAGCACCGTGGCAATCATCTGACCCTTAACGACTCCAGGCAGACCACTGGTGAGGTTTTTGCAATCTTTCATTCTGAACTAGTTCAATTTTTTTTTTTTTGTATTTGATCTGCCATGCCACTGTTTTGAATGATGGATTTGGGCTTTTTGATTGCCTGTTTATCAATTTTTCACATTTTACATGGTGCGAAGTAATTCTCAGATGCTGAATGTAGCATTTGTACATGGGCAAGTTTTCTGTTGAGGTAAAGCATCCTTGTATTTGTGATAGGTTACTTGACACCATATATTTTATGTTCTGCAATATAACATCTCTTTTGGATCATTTTTAAATTAAGGTTATAGTTTCAGGATGAATTGTAAAGAAACCTCAGGAGAGTAGTGCTATTGATAGCAACTGGGCACTCAAAACTCAGGACATGCCCTTATTGATAAATGTCTTCCTCCTGAGTCTTCCTCATATATTTTGATTGGAGTTTCCAACCTGTGGGAGGGAAAGGAGTGAGGAAAGTGTCTGTAAAATCATTCCTGTAGGAAAGTTTTGTGGAAGTGTAGCCCAGGTGAGAGCAGAGTCATTTTGTGTTTTCTTTGGGGCTTCTGCTTGGTGTCATGATGCCTGGAGGGGCTGAGAGGCAGCCTGTTGTCTCAGTCTCCAGGTGGGCTTTTAGCCATAGGTCAATAGCACACTGCTCTCTGTCCTCTGCATCCATCCCAAGCACAGTAGTCTACAGTTATTGCCATACATTAGGGAAATTATGAGCTGTCTGTTCTAATGTAGAGTAAGATGTATTCAGGAAGGAATCAAGAGGTGCTAAAGGTGAAGAAAAGTATTTTGAGGAGCAGGCAAAGCTATCCATTCATTCTGAGTTGTAGGCATATCCAAGAAAACTGCAGTCTAGAGTGAAGAACTGTTGCCAGTCTAGATGGTGATGACCATCAGCAGTGCCGTCCTGCAGTATGGTGAATTATCAGCAGTGATCTGGCTACAACAATCCAATCTTTATTGTTTTCAAAAAATTACTTGAATTCTTTCCACCTGGGATGCAGTAAGACATTCAAAAACTGCAGCTTAAAGCCTTAACACAACGGTTAAAGTGAAAAAGCACATTCTAAAGCATTGGCCATGCAGTTTTTATGAGAGTAATTCACTTCTTTTAGTGGGACCATGTTGCTTTGCTGCTGAGAAGTCTGCAATTACATTGTACTTTGGAGCTGCACCAGCAATTCTGCACAGTTTGGATGTTAAGAACGGTCACAGCAGACTTTAGGCAATGCCCAGCAAGAACCAAGCTCCTATGCTTTTCTTGGTTTTGTAGAACTTATAAATTAACATGTGAGTTCTGCTCTTGCACCCAGCTTGGCTAAAATAACATAGGGAATTGTAAAAAGTAGTTTCAAGGAAACACATTGTGAACCTGTTGAATTCTGTCTGCTATGTTTTCTTTGTATTATGTCTATATATTTGAGCATCAGAAGCCCAGCAGGAGCTGTTTTCTCCATGAGCTTGTATTCCTTGGTCAGATGCTCTAAAGCAGAACTTCATTGTAACTGATGAAGATTTGCTGCAGGTTTCTGCTTTTACAGCTTCAGCTTTTGCCACAAACTCTTAATCTGGCAGATGAATGAAGAAAGGATTTCTCTCCCGATAGGCAGTTGCTGTTACGAGTTGGCTCTGTGGATGGAGCTGTCGCTGCCGCTCTACCTTTACACGCTGTGCTTTTACTGGTAGAACATTTCCTGGGAAGTACCTGGCAGGCTTGGGATTTTATGTCCAAGGTCAGTTCCTGCAAAATTAAAATTCGTTTTTCTCTTCATTCTACAGTCAGCCTATTTTTGCTTACCTGGTGCTGAAACTAAATAAAGATGATAGTTATACCCACTGACCATCTGTGCATGGTTTGAGTACTGTTATGAATTTTAAGTTTAGTACATTTGCAAGTGTTTGTAGTCCCACACATCTAGGCGTCCCATCGAACGTAAATCTGCTTTAGACATTGCCACTTGATTTAGCTTTTCATACATTCCTTTTAGATATTATGACTCTTCAAATAAAAGGTTGCAGAATAGATGAGCACCTGCTAATCCTTCCATGTGATGTTTAAGCTTTATTTCAGTGATTCTTGCAGCTGAAATTCTGTTTTGTCTTCTGCAGAGACTGCACAGGTTGTGCTGTTTTGCAGTGGAATGAAAATACTTTATGGGTGATAGGGTTTGCAATTTAAAATTAATACTTTTGAAATTGCATAGCAGCCAGCTGAGGGAGGGAAGGCAATGTGGAAAAGCAGTTGGTGAACACCCAAAAATCTATAGTCCGGAGAAGTATGTTGAGTATTACTTTTGAAATTATATGCTCCAAGGCAAAGATACTCCTGGACAGGATGAAAATCTCAAGATTTATTTCCATGCAAAATGATGCATTATGTCAGGATAGCTTTCTGTGCTTCAGAGGAATAATCTACTTGTAAACAACCTTGTCTGCCTTGGCACAATATACTGACACTGTTGTTTGGTTTTCTGTTTTGCCCTTTACCACTTTCAAAAAAAATATTTGAATTCCATGGGCTATTCACAGGCTTTTATTCATGCTAGTAGCATTTTTTAATAACTGTACCAAAACCAGTGTAGTTACATTTAAGTTAATATAGGACAGTTGAGTCTAATAAAAATGTTGGTTAGTGTGAAACAAAAGAAAGAGAATTTGGCCTGTACTTTACAGGCTGAGATAGGCAGCTTTTACTTCTTCTCTGACTTCCCTTAAATAGTTCAAAATAATCAAAACACGTCAAGAAGTAGTAAAATAATTTAAAATTCAGAAATAAAAACAGTCTAGTTGCGATTCATATGCAGTTTTCTAATGTACACAGAATAATTGAATCCACTGTCTTTTAATGTACTTTTTAGCAGGAGTTATCCAATCTATGCTACATATTGGAGTTAGAAATGAGAAAACGGTGTGTGAAATATCTATTTTAAATCACAGAAGCATTCATTGGAACAAATAGCATAATTTTACTTCTAAGGCCCTTTGAAACATTACAAGAACATTTGATACTTCTTATGTCAGCCTTTCTGAAAAATATTATGGCAATGGGCAGACAGTACTCTGTTGAGGTTAAATTTGAATTTTCATTATAAGCCTTTCCTGTTAGTATTAAATAACTTGTCCTTTTCAAATGGTGTCACACTGAAACTCAAGAAGGACTTACATTTTGTAGAATAAGGTATTTTTAAGCCTGCTGAATTGTTTTTGTAGCGGATTTCTAGAAAACTTCTTTTTGACCTGACTCCAGAATTGCATAGTTTTTCCATTCAAAATATGCATTAAAAAAAAAGACAGAAGACTGTTAATAATGGTCACATGCTTCTGTATACAACTATTATATCTGTTTATATTAATTTATAGGAATACACATAATTGTGTAATGATATGAATATATATGATTAATATATAATTCTGTATACTCTATTGAAGTCTACGTACTATATAATATATATATGATGTAACTTTATTATAAGGATGATATATCTGTAAATTTCTTATAAGAATGCTTTATAGGAGAGAGTACTTAAGACTACTTAAAGTATAGAAGTTCAGTTAAATAAAACTTCATCCTGTTTCTATAGTGATGAACTGAAAAAATTTAAGGTTTAAAACTTAGAAATGGAGCTTCTGTTGTGGGCCACTGCCGTCCATTGCAATAAATCTGAAAAAGCCCCTCCTCATGTGAATCCCTAGATCATTACCATCTGTCTTCTTACTTCCCTTGATACGTTGCTCTTCTCTTACTCACTTCATTGCAAGGACACCAGTGGCTTAAATTTCTGTTCTTCCCTTTGTTGTCTCTTATGAGACATTAAATACACATTTGTTTAGGAAACCATGCAAGCAGTATAGATCCCAGGGAAGATTTGCTCAAAACCCACACAACATTCCCAGCTATTGAGGATGAATAATAAACAACATTAGAACAAGACTGCAGATGTTTGTTTTAGAAGGGAAGCAGTGATTCTGTAAAGAAAGTTGGGTTTTGTTTTGTTTTGTTTTTTCCAAAGGAATTTGCTGTAGGCTGTGTAAGCACTGCACTTCTTAGTGTTCCATATTATTTAAATTTTGGCAAGAGTTAGGTAGCTAATGAGCATGCATTGATTTTTATGTCATTTTTAGATCACTGCAAGGATAATTAAAAGTATAAATAACTTAGCCTCCCGGTATATTAAGTATATAGACACATCATCAACCATAATTTAGAAATGTTTTTAGATTAAATAATTTTTACAAATAGTTGTTTAATTTAGCAGGTTTGTCCTTTGGTTAAGTAAAGTCATCTGTCATTTATATCAGAGCTGTAGCTCGTGGAAAGGCAGCCTTAACAACATTCAGTGAACTCCGAGACTCAGGGCTGAGTTTCTGTCAGCTTTTATATTGGATTCTTCAGCACGGCCTTGATTCAGCGAAACACTGAAGCCATAGCTAACATAGTAATCTCCTTCAAGGATTTCACAGCATTTGCAGCCCTAAATTGCAGAGCGCATTTACGTAGATCATAACTAATCAAGTCAAGTTAATTCAGTGCCTTGGTAGGAACAGTCAGTAGTCCTCTGAGTAAGAGCTTTTTCATTTTACAGTTTTCAGCTGTGTAGACTACCCTAGGTTCATGTATTTATAGAAGTAGTCTGGTAAATCAGAGGTGGTGGGGGGGATGCTTTGGAAAGGAAAAAAGGGCTTACCTGTTCCACTTGAAAAGCAGACTTATTTTGCCTGTTGCTGTGACAGTTGCATTTTGAAGTGAATCTCTTGTATAATGGAGGGTGATTACTAGCCATAAATGGCACTGATGGAAGAGGCCTTCTTTTGAAAGAAATGCAGTCTAGTGAGAAGTCTGGTCCAGTTTTTGAAAATCTTGTGAGAATCCTTATCATTTTTTCCTGGTTTTGAAATACAAAGGTTTCTCTTGCTTCACTGACATGCTGTGAGTATTGTGTTTTTCATGAAGACTTAGGACATTATGGGTGGGTTCCATGACCTGATGGATGACTCTGTCTGTTTGCTAGTACTTATATCAAGGAATTAGGGAATAAATGTATTTAATGATTTTGGTGCCTTAAACCTTGTATTTTAAAGACACAGTTTTCAAATGTTACTCTGAACTATGTAGGCATTTAGCAATTCATTGGGATCAATTCCATAACGAGCAGTGGAGAAATACCATTCTCTGATGCATGATGAATCAAATGTGCTTATCTGAAAACATCATGATCAATTACTTCTACCGGAGAAGTAATTGTTCTATCTTTAGTCTTACCTGAGTAGTTGTTTTCAAGTTTTGCTCATCTCTGCTTTCAGAATTAATTGGTTGAATTTCAGATAACAGCTGCTGATTTATTTTTTTTAAAGAAATCCAAATTTCCCTGGATTTCCCACTATTATCGGTTAAACAGCTTTGAAAATACCACTTCAGTTTCTAAAACATCTTTCACGTATCATTGTACGAATTTTCCTTTCCTAGCTGTATTTCTTTGACTGGTTATCGGAATGTGACAATCATACCATGCCCTAAATTTCTCCTTCAAACAACCCCTTCCTTAGAGAAAGCATTAAAAAATACAAGGGGGAAGATAGCTTCAGCCTTTCGTCTTTGTTTCTTACTGGTTCTGAATGCTGCATTCTGACAGTTCAGCACATAGCACATAGTTACTTCATATCAGCATCTAACACAGTAGCCAAGTGTCTTGTCCCTTGAGTAGAATTCTGTGTTCACTTTCTATCCTACTTCAGTTCTGAAATGTATGCCAGAAATACATTGAACAGTTTGATTAACATTCATCATATGCAGTTCTGTCTTTCTCAAAATGAAAGTTATGTCAAGGTTTTGATTATATCATTTAATTTCATGTCTGTTTGTTGTGTTTTCATGGATGAGAGGAACTTGTAGATGGAGCAGAAGGGGTGAGTTTGAGGTGTTGCTTTGATCTGCAGAAGCTGCATCTCAAGTTTGGTAAACACTGGGAAGAGCTCTGACTCTTGGTATTACTGGGGATCCGTTCCATTATCACCAACCCTTGTTCCTGCCCCAAAACTTAAGAAGTTTTATTTTCCAGTTGTCCTGAACACACAAAATCGAGTGCACTTAAGTAAAAGCACTGAGTCTGTTTGGCTCACTCATTAGGGAGTATGGTAGGCTGTGAAGAACATGTTTACTTTGCTTATAGTAGTTGGTTTTACTAGAAAGAAATGTCATATAGTTGAGCTTATGCTAATATTTTCCCAGGTAAGTATCACTTGATTAACCAGTATATATGTGGCTGAGCTCCATCAGCAGCTTTTCACTGTGGAGTGACTAATGTGGATTTCTCCTCACTGCTCAGACACTTGATTTTCAGGAAAACACGAAACTTCCCCAAACCTGATGTATTTGAGATCTTAAGAAAATTTGGTTGAAATAGGCTAAGAAGTTTAAGAGTTCTAGGGAAGGAGAGCATAACGAAAAGAGGAAAGGATGGAGTGACAGACAGGATGCTTAGAACTATTTGGGTTTTCCTGTTGGTGAGAACACTGGCAGGCAAAACTGGATGATAATGATTTACAGAGGTGGATTTAATGTCCTGTGAACAAATTCACTCTGACATGCCCTTTTCTTAACTTAGAGCATGCTCCTAGTTTGGACCATTTTACTGAGTATGTTTTACTACATCTCATTGTTTTAAACCCTGGTTTCTAAAGCTGAGTCATATCTCCCTCAAACACTGTCAAGGTCAATATGTGGTGGTGAGATTTTACCTGTCATAAAGCAGATGCAGTCTTGCACCCTGTGATGACTTAGAGAATCTGTGTAGAATTTATGAATTTTATTGATACTGAGGGTCATAATTATTGGGGTTTTTTGTTAAACTAGGAAGTCCAGAATCTCAAAACTTCTTTGCAATGTGGAAAAGTTGAATGTTTGCAGAAGGAAGAACTTGAAATAGCATTATTTCTCTTGTTAACCTCACCTTTCTTCAGCTAATCTGTTTTACCTCCCCCTTATTCCTTTCAGCCAGCATAGCAAGCTATGCTCTCTGGGAATTATGCTGGCTCTTGCCTTCACTCACAAAAGGGCCAGGCTTGGCCCAGCCTGCTTTCTCTCAAGGGAAGTTTAGGAGCAAGAATTCATTGCTGAGTAAAGGTATTGAAGAGCAGGGGAACAGAGCACATGCATGCTAAATTCTGTCTACATCTAAAGTTACCATGTACACATCTGAGTCCTACTGGTTTCCTTCCTGTCTTCTTCCTCAGCCCTCCCAAAAACTCCTTCTGACAATTTGCCCTATCTTAATGTCAAATTGAGTTATTGTATTTTTTAAGATCAGCAGAGCAAACCACAGTTTTGTTTGCCTGGCCACAGAAGTCTCAGCCAGCTCAGACTGTAGGCATTTGGGATTGGTCTGGGAGGAAGCACTGAGCTGATGGGCTGAGTTGTCCTCTGTGGGGGCTCAATTTATGGGGAGCACTTCTTTCGATAGCAGCCTCCTCTCCTGTACTGGAAGTGAGACAACTCTCCTTATACAGAAAGGTTCTGTGAAACTAAGGTGAAAAAACAGGGGTGGGTGGCTGGCTGTTTTGTTTTGGTTTGCTTTTGTTTTATGCATAGATGTTTTTCTCCTTCCTCCACAATGAAAAAATACTCCCAAGAGTAACAGGGGTAAAGAAGAACAAAAGAAATGATCCAATAAAGCAGTAACTTCCCACAACCACTTGTGTTAAATGCTGCAAAAGGACAAGTCATAAAGACTAATTCCTGACATGGGTGTTCCTGGAGCAGTAAGTGCTAGGACACACATGGTTTGTTTGTTATAAGGGAATACACTGGGATTGTTTGAGGAAATACTAATAACTGAACCATTAATAAACAAGAATTGCAATATAATTAGTCTAGATGTCTTTATGCAGTCTTTTCCTCAGATAAACCTGCCACAAAGTTATGAAATTGTGAAGCTTTGGACATGGAAGTGTAGCAAGCATCGTCTTCTAAAGTGATGCTCTCAGATCAGCTGAGAATAATTGGTGTCTGTCTTGCTCTGGAGTATCTGATACTAGCTGCTCAGGTAAAATTATTAAACTAACTGGATCACTGATCAGTCTGACAGTTTGTGCATTAAGAAAGAAACAAGCCTGAACAATAGAAAGTGGAACGTTCTTGTGTTTTGAGCTAATCTTGTTGAACTAATTGTGTTCTTCAGCATGTGGTAGCAGGAACAGTTTATCCAAGTGTGCTTTCAAAATGCTTTTTTTTATGACTAGCTCTAGAAATACTATTTCTTTTAATACATCTAAAGAAGAAAGCTGTATAAAATGAACTGGGATTGCGTTTTCGCTTGGTATAAACTGTAATAAGGTTCCAGTGAGTGCATCATAAACATCAATTTTGAAAATCATGCCTGACCTCCTGTCTTTTCTGAAGTGAAAAGATATTTTTCTTTCTAGAAACAGCATTAAAACTGGAGACATTGTGTTCTATGTAGAATACTCTCTATATAAACCACTATATGGTGGGAAATTGTCAGTGGCAGATGAAATTTGTTTCAGAAACAATTAAACTTTAAATTAGAAACATGAGTGGATTGCTTTAATGTATGCTAGGTTTTCCTTTCATATTATGTATCCTTTTGTAAGATTGGTGGTACGACTAAGGTACTGTAAACGCACTTTGTATTTCTGGTAAAACACTTAACAGTGACTTCTACAGGGAAAATCTTTTATCGCAATACTAGGAGATGTTCTTAATATTTATTTGGAACTTCAGTTTTCAATACATTTTTAGAAAATGAAATATTTTTTTCCCTTTATAGCCTTGCTGATGCATGGGAAGATGATATTGGAGTTCATCCTTTAAAGTTTCCATCAGAAACATGTTTGGAATTACTGTTGATACTGAGTTTGAGCACCAGCTCTCTGCCACCTTCACTTCGATGCATGAACTCTTTTCAGGTGAGTAACGTCTGCTATTTCAATATAAAAGTATTACTTCTAGAAAAAAAAGAGAGATCCCTGGGGCCCATAAACCCTTTCAGAGTAAAGGTTTGTCTTCTGTAGTTGCATGACTCTCCATTATATTAAATATAGCAATGGAGAACTTCTGGTAGTGCTGTTTCTTTCATTTGTATTAAATGAAGACCAAGGCAGGAAATGTTACTGGATTTTTAAACAGTGAATCACTGTTCAAATTAAGTTAGATGGTTAAAGAAATTTCATCAAATTTAGGCTGGAGTAGCTAGGATCATTATATAGAATCTTGCTGACTTAAAAAAAAAAAAATTCTCAGAAATAGAGTGAAGCATTCACAGTTTTGTCCAATGTTCTCTGTATGTTACTTTTGAAGTTCTCCACAGCCATAGAAATTTTCGTAAGAAAATGTTGTTGCAGGCGTGTTAAATTGTGTTTTGTATTTATCATGTGTCTGAAAACATATTATTTTAGCAAATGAAACACACAGACATCTCAATCCATGATGATACGGCATATCAATTCAACCTTTTTATGATGCTTTTGTCTTCCCTTGTAGTTACATAGTCCATCAGTTATGTATTGATGCAAAACTAAAGTAACCAGCTGTTGAGCAGTAAACATCCCTGAATTTGTGTTTGTCTTGACAGCTATAAAGAATCATCATCTTAGTGGGAGTGAGTGTCCTAAACAGTTTACAGCATGAAATCTGGTAGCTTCTATTTGTCCATACTCCCAGTTTGTAGTTAAGGCACATTTAGTTAGTATTCCAGAGTTATGTTTACTGAAAAATAATCTTATTGTAGAATTGTGGAGCCAGAAAGAACATGGTCATGAACCAAATCAAGTAATTGATTTTAATAGAGTTACACTGATGGACAGCTAAAACTTGTCTAGATGTTAGGAAATAAGTATGTACCGGCATTGTCTGCTCACTTTGCGTCTTGTGAGCTTGGTAACAGGGGATCTGTGTATGGTGAACTAGGGGATCTATGTACAGCGAAATACTGGCTGTGTCAGCAGCCATTAGTCATTTCAACATTATATTTAGTATCCAAGGTCAGAATTGTTATTGGCTTGTACATTCGCAGGCCATAAAATTGAAGAATCTCCTGGATGCCAGCAGAGTGAGATTGAGAAAATTACACATTTCAAAGACTGGCCAGTACTAGTTATCCGTGCTGTTGAATATTCCACATTTCCTGTTAAGAAGTGAACATTTTGGTTGTCTAATCCAGGGGGATATATTATTTGTCTGTTACATTGCCGGTAATCTGTGGTAAGGTCTTCTCTGCTTTACCCACGGTAGATTAAACAGGGAGTCCCTTCCTGTATGCTGAGGCTGTGTCCCGTCTTGTTTCTGTGCGTAGTCGGCCCCGGGTTGTGCCTTTAGGATTTCCTTTGATTTGTGTAGCTGGGTAGAGATAGGAAGTGATAAGTGGCTGTCCAGTGGTGCAGATATGAATCAGTAAATTCAGGAAGGGTTTTTACCTCAGAGTACACAAAACACCAGACTTTTCTTTTTTGCTTGCCAGACTCCATGATTGTGCTTGATTGCTCCTGGGTCATTTTAGCTTCGTGAGGCTGTCTGGAGTTGAACTGATGCCCTAGAGGCCCACCACGGAAGCAAGTCAGGGTAGGGTTATGTCACTGTGGGGTCGGAGGGCCCCATGCATCCTCTGGAGACCTTCTGACCATGGCTTTTCAAACTCAAATTTCAGTGGAACAGCTGAAAGCAAATTCACAGTGCTTTGCTGAAGTACTGTAGGGGACGGCGTCTTCCAGCACTGGCCTGCTCAGATCTTAGTTTGCCCACCTGTGTGCCAAAGTAGGTGATGGGACGATGTCCCGTATTGGTTGCAAAGATGAATTCAGGCTGAAGGTGCTGTGTTTTAAGCTGATTGCCAGTGTCTGTGCTTTCACAGCAACACAAAAGGCAAAAATTATTTTGAAAAGCCGAAGTTCTGAAACCCACTCTGCTAAGATAATGTTCTATTTTGCCAAATGGGAGGAAAGGAAAATGGCTGTTTTGATAAGCTTTGTCTCCAGCTTTCACTCTTTTTGACAGACAGCATCACCAAGTGTTTGTCCTGGAGGGCAAACACTGTCCAGGAAAATATTGTTTTACTTCTTTTTATCCTTGTGAATCTTGTTTGGATTTCAGTTTGTGAATCCATGAAGCAGAAATGAAGTTTGCCCAAGATTTTCACTGAGGCATTACAATGGGCTGTCAGCCTTACCAGGGTTTTTTTTTGGCTTACTTCTTTGTACTCATGTTCACTTTCTGTACAGTAAATACTAGAGTTACATGTCCTAGGTTTTTTATATTTTTCTTGGAAAAAGTCAAGATCTGTGAAGAGTTTGAATAATGATATTAAATTGTGCTGTTCACTGGGCATAAAGATCCCTCTGCATCCAAAATGGTGAAAGTTGTGAATCAAACAGGGAATAATAAAAGGCCACTAACTGAAAACTGATATTTCATGTGTCTTAAAGGACTAATGGCAAAATGAAAAAAAACTAGTTTTGTTTTACTTTGCAGTACTCCTAGACCTGGCAGTAGTCTAGAAAAAAACCCCAACATTTTAATTCTATATTACAATAATCCTTGTATTTGAACTAAAAATAGTCACAGTTTCCTGTTGTCCACGTGCGGCGGTCTGGTTCAACAAGAGGCCAGGCTCTCACAGGCATCTGAATGCTGGGGGAGTTAGAAGGAAACAACCCCAGAAAGTGGCAGAGTTTTCAACTTTTGTAGGTGTTCCCACTGTAGGACACGTGGTGTAGAGAGAAATGGACCCATAGTTTCCACTGGTGCTTTTCTTTATGTTTTGATACAGTATTTGAAAATGCTTTTAACGGGCACCTGTATATGTAGTGATCTAGAAGTTACAGTTTAACTCCCGATACTATGTCAGTAGAGCTTTAAAAAATCCAATGGTTTGTAATTAGACAACAAAAATTCTCTCACCCACACCCCTGTGTTGAGGCTGTATTTACCCTCTCTCCCTATTATATTACAATATGGCAGTGTTGACAAGCCAGATTTTTAGTTGGCATACCTATGTATTGGATGATGTTTAGGTTGTAAAAAACACACGAAGGAAATGTGCTTAGTTGCTAATCACCTCTGTAATAAGCTCTGTTCTGCTTTGTGCTCTAGAAGTGCTGTCTGGGACTAGCTTAGCAGACTCTATATCTGTGCTGAGACATAAATTACATTTCATTTTCCAATGGTGTGCTACTGCTTAGTAACATAATATTTGAAATCACTTCTCAGTTCCATTTTGACCCTGCGAAGATCTTTCAATGTGATTTATGTCACTGGAGGAGCCTGGTAGAGAGGAGCAGCAGCAGACTATGTTACATAGCTCTCTGCTGAGTTTAAGGTGCTCACTGCAGCCAGCTTTTGAGCTCCTCAGGCTGTTGATCCTAGGTACTAGATTGGCTTTGGCTCATCTCTCATTTTACCTGTGCAGTTACATTGGTATTGTTCTGGTGGGCTGTAGAGAGTTAAATCTTGGGAAGCTTGAGCCTGGAAACTGAGGGACCAAAGTGAATAAACTAACTATTGCTGGTTGATGGCTGTTCCTGGGTTTACTGGAGAACAGGGGTTTGCAGCCCTGACTTGCACCTTCCCAGGCTTGTAATCCCTCACCAATACTAAGGATGTCTCAGAGCAAGGGAATAGGCACTTGATATTTATCCTGGAGCAACGCAGAAAGCAGTAAGAAGGGAGAAAGGAGTTCATTACTGGAAAAGATTAAAATACTGTTTAGCTTGCTTGTACTCTGAGCTCTGTCCTGCTCTCTCTCCAGGTCCCTTACACTTCACAGAAAGCTGTGTTATCTTACTACACTCTTGATTTTTCTGGCTCCACCCACCTGAGCTGTCAGCCCTTTGCTTTAGGAACAGTTGGGCTTGACTTTGTGTATTATTCTTAATACTTGCAAGCACTTGGAGCTAGCACCCACTTTAGTTATCATGTACTTTATCACTGAACTATTCAGCTACTACTCCTCGTCACAGTCTGGGAAGATGTGTTGGTATTTTAGAGCCTACAACACAAAACAGTTAACAACAGGGAGATGCTTTAAAGTGACAAGTAATCTCTGCTGTGTTTTGCTAACCTTATCTCATCTTTCTGAATTCAAGCACAGTGAACAGAAAATATCCTGGATATTGAGTTCTTATGATGATATATGGGGCTGTTCAGCACACCCTCTCTCACCGCTGTTATTGTGAGGAACCAGGCATTTTACTTGCCATATGAAGGCACTACTCATAATGCCACAGACTGTAACAAGAGTTCTCAGAGTGAAATAGATCATGATTTTATTCGTACTTTAGAGTTGCATGAAATTGAAAGAAGATTGTGATTAAGAACTGCTGAACAGTTTCAAAATTTTGTTTGAAATAGCCCTTGATATTCTTCGGTGCTGCACCCAATGCCACTGGTATATAACTTATAATCACACTGTCTGCTTTTGTTAAGAAAAAACAGAAAGTGTTCATTCTGTTGTTGCAGTAAGCATTCCTAGAGATGTCTCTAAAGGAAAAATTAATTTCCAGTTACTTTGCTTCCAGAAAAAGGAGGGGAAAAAAATTTCTCATAGAACAGCCTGACGAGTTCTCTTTTAGAGTGCAGAAAACTTCCTAAAAGCAACAGGTTTAGAGATATAAAGTGGCAAGTTGCTCAGAAAACGTAAGAATGAATAGCTATAGTATTAATTATAGTTTAATGACTCTATTATATGACTAGCGGAAGTACTCAAAGGACTCATGGAAGGCAAAACACAAAATTACTGCTATCTCAGGTCTACACATGGTCTGAACTAAAGTGTGCTTTGATATTCATGGGTTTTAGTATTGATACTTCTATTTTTTATGGGTGTGTATATACATGTAAAGCACTTTCAAACTTGTTTATTGCACAAAGAGGTTAGCTGAAGATATAGGACGCTTGCAGATGCATCTGTGTTTTCTGACAATCCTTTTTGAAGCAAACAGCTGAGTAAAATTTAGAAAAATCTGCTCAGCTCCTTCTTTTGTTCCATTCTGGGCATTTGGAGCTGGAGAAGTTGCACAGATTCTTTTAAATTGGAGTGCACTCCTTTGGAGCACTGTTAAACAGCAGCAAAGACAAGACAAGGAGCTACTCTGGTTCGAAACTATTTTGGAAATAGTGATTTAAGAAATGAAAATATTAAAAGGGAAGGAATGGCTTTAAAAATACTGTGTCTTTTGTTAAACTGTCCCAGAAAGGAAAAAATAAGTAAGTCCATTTATGCAGTAAAATAGCTTATTATATTTTAAAACATTTTTTTTTAAATTACACTTTGTACTACTTGCTTACTGAGGATCTCCCACAAAATGAATTATAGATTTGAATATGTATATTCTGTAACATTTTGCAGACAGTGGATGAGTACCTAAATACCGTAGGATTATTTTTGATAGTCAGGGTGTTTTTTAATATTTCTCTGAAGCTTGCTGACTGCTTATATCTCTGAAACCTCTGAATGAACATTGACAGTAATATGGAGAAACCACTGCAACTCTATTGCAGTCTCTTGTTGAAGTACAATTTTTGCTTCCCTTAACTAACCGGTTTTACAAAACGTAAACTACAGTGAACTACAGTGAGGAGAAACTAAATGTAGTTAGTGTCAGCCTCTTTTGGCTGCTCCTATTTCCCCCAAACTAAAGGTGTTTTGAGTTTTGCAGATTAGTATAAAAGTGCTTCTGTATGCTTTTTCTAGTTTTGACTAACTTGGATAGGTTTCCAGGATGACATAGGATAGCTTAATTTTCTGGTTTATTGTGATGATTACGTGGAAGCTTTTAAGTTTGAGTTCAAACTACTTTATATAGGAAATAAGTACTTAAGCCCTATATAGGAAAGCAGATGAAGTTTTGTAAAATATGGATACAAATATTTCATTGAGTTTAAAATAAAAGAAGTTATAATGCATGTATATTTTGGGATTTTTGTTGTGTTTGTCTGCATTTTACTAAAAGCCATAATAATTCTGTTGAAACACTGCAAAATAATTGGGGGTGGGGTGAAATTGAACAAATGCTGACAAGAGCAAGTGATATTAAGGGAGTGTTTCAAAGACAAATCTAAATACTTCTTTGCAGAATGATAAGAGTTTTCTAAGTTCAATTAAGAGATAATGGGTTTATTTTTCTTGTTTGCTACTTAATTGTCCTATATTAAGTTGTTCTTTATTATGCCACTCAGGCTATCTGACTTGGTGTTCACTATAAGCTGTCTTTTAAAAGTATCTCTAGAGTGTTCAGTTGTATTTCTTAAACACTGAGCCTGTCCACTTACAGAATCATAGAATCATAGAATTTATTAGGTTGGAAAAGACCTTTAAGATCATTGAGCCCTCTTGGGGCCTCAAGCTGTAACAGAACATTTTTTTTAATTGAACTGTGATTAGTATTGTTAAGTCTTTGTCGAACCATACCAAAAATATTTCATACTACTGATCCTGCGTAAACTTTGTTAAAATATAATGTTTCCTAGCTGAGAACTGTTTGGCTCTGCAAATGCAGGAGTATATTGAGCAGTGTCCTGTACCTCCTTATGTGAACCATATAGGACTCATCCATATCTGCAACACAGGCTCTCATTTGTAGTCGATGGTTTTGCAATATCAGGTGCTGCTTTGGAGATGCTGATGGGAAGGTGGTACCTCACTTATCTGATATGTGGCATGGCAACACTTCCTCTAACAGAAAGGAACTGCCCACTTATATTGGCCTGAAAAAGAACAAAGTCAATCACATGTAAACCTAAAATGAAGCTATGAATGGAAAAATGCAGGCTGAGCTTACTTGTAAAAGCACAAAATTCTGTGATTACTTCAGCGCTTAGTGATGGCCAGTCAGGACATTGACAGCAATGGCTCTAAACTGAGATTCACAATTTGTCTTCAGTTTCTCAGAAGAGCTAAATGCTTCTTTTCTTCCAAGACAGTTCTCCAATAGAGAAGAAATCAGAGAGAATGAACGTGGGCATACCCTAAACAGAAGTAGATATAATTACAAAAAAACCCCATGAGCTTCCCGTGAGAAGCAGCATACATGTAGCACACAGGCAAATGCCTCCTCTGGAAATACAGTCCCCTCCTGCTTGAGAGGGAAGATCTGCCAGAGGAGCCATGTCATTTGCATGCAATTCCCTCTGCCTGGAATCTGGCAACAGCCACCTATAACATCAGCATCTGGTGATACATTTCAAAGCAGTTTTCTTCGAAAATGTACTCAAACATGTCATTGTGGTGGGCTGACACTGACAGGATGCCAGGTGCACACCAAAGCCACTTTATCACTCCCCTCCTCAGCTGGACAGGGGAGAGGAAATATAATGAAAACTTTGTGGATCAAGATAAGGACAGGGAGGTCACTCAGTGATTACTGTCACGGGCAAAACAGACTCAACTTGGAGAAATGAGTTTAATTTGTTACCAATTAAATCAGAGCAGGGTAATGAGCAATAAAAACACCTTCCTCCAACCCCTCCCTTCTTCCCAGACTTAACTTCACTCCAGATTTTTCTACCTCCTTTCCCTCCAACAGTGCAGGGGGACAGGGAACGGGCAACGGGGGCTGGGGTCAGTCCATCACACGCTGTCTGTGCTGCTCCTTCCCCCTCAGGGGCAGGGTCCTCACACTCTGCCCGGCTCCAGCCTGGGGTCCCTCCCATGGGGACAGTCCTCCATGAACCTCTCCATGTGAGTCCTTCCCACGGGCTGCAGCTCTTCAGGAACTGCTCCAGCATGGGTCCCTCCCAGGGGGTGCAGTCCTTGATCACACTGCTCCAGCGAGGGTCCTTTCCACGGCTCCACAGGTCCTGCCAGCAAACCTGCTCCAGCAAACCTGCTCCTCTCTCTCCAGGGGCCACAGGTCCCGCAGGACCCTGCCCCGGTGTGGGCTTCCCACGGGGTCACAGCCTCGCTGGGGCTGGACCCTGCTCTGGCGTGGGGTCCTCCACGGGCTGCAGGTGGAAATCTGCTCCACCATGGATCTCCACGGGCTGCAGGTGGAAATCTGCTCCACCATGGATCTCCACGGGCTGCAGGTGGAAATCTGCTCCACCATGGATCTCCACGGGCTGCAGGTGGAAATCTGCTCCACCATGGATCTCCACGGGCTGCAGGTGGAAATCCAGGCTGTAGCCTGGAATAGGTATGTTCTTATCACAGATGACAAAATTTTGAGAGATCCTGAATGAGTATGTCACTGAATTCTAGCATTGTATTAGCAGACAGGCAGCTTGCCAAGATGCTCAGAGCAGCTCAATAGTGTTGTGTGTTAGGGTTGGAAACGGTAATGATGTCTTCAAGGAGACAGATGGTCAAATGTACAGAAGTCTGCAAAGCTGGAGCTTAATAATTGAATCGATGACTTGACTATGATAAAGTACATGGTGGAAGAAAAGAAAGAGGGTTGTTAAGTTCTCCTTTTATTGTCAGTTGAAAATTAGTCTGGAATGAATCTTTTGGTGAAGTCGTCTGTAGTGCCTGTATGAGAAACATACAGTTTGCCTTGCCTCGGAAGCAGAAGTCCATCATTCAGTTGTGATGTCAGTAAAGAGAGCAGTGTGCTCTAAATCTCTGTGCTTCAGTCATAGGTCTTTGATCTGGGGGTGGTAGCTGATGACAAATTGTAGTGCTTGAAAGGTCTTGCTTGTTAAGTAAGAGAACTTTAGGTTTGGATTTTAGGAAAGCTAGAATGGGCAGAAACATCACGTGGGGAAACAGGTCAGATCACTGTCTGTCCAGGGGCAGGGAAGGACCTGAAGGGAAGTATAAGAAAGAAGATGGACCAGCTGCTCTTCCAGTAGGCTGTTACTGTTCCCACTGACATACACCAGCACAGTTCTGCCTGACCATAAAGAAATTATTTCCATCATCTCTTAAGCTGCTTGCTACTTTGACCGGTAAAAAAGATCCGTTGGGCAAATACTCATTTGTACTAGGGGTGTGTGAGGAGGTATCTCAGCATATGCATTTCATAGTCCTCCTAAAATAAGGTTTGGAATAGTCATACAGGAAGAAGAAAGAGAAGGGCAAAACAGCATGTAAGCATTAACACAACCTAAAGCTGTTGTGCCTTGAGGTGAAACGTGACAACCGTTTGACAACATGTAGAAAAACTTGCAGCAATCTGAAGATGCTGTAGCTGAGTGAGATCACAGGGAGTGTTGGGTGGGCAGAATGTAATTGCTGTTTGGACTTTTGCCAGGCGTTCTGGTTAACGTTTCTTTATTTGTCTCCCAGCAGCTTGACGAGTAAAATAGGAAGTGATTCTGCTTTATGGAAAAAAAAAAAAGATATTTCCATATCACTAACGTAAACTATAAAAGCATAGTGTATAGAGAAAGAGACTATTTTAAAATGCCAGTTCCCAGTCTTCATTACTTTTGTGAGCTGTGACATTGTGAATTGATGGAACAGATCAGGGAGCCATATTCCTTCTGTTGCTTTTACTGAGCTTGAATTTTATAAGGAAAATAGAGGAAAAAAATAGTATTAAGCACCTTGGCTACATGAAAAAGGATCTCACCTGAAAACTTGTACAAGTGAAGATATTATTTTTGGCTAATCAGTCCACTTCTAAGTTCTTCCAGAATGCCTGGCATTCCTAAATATGGTCCTGAAAACGACTAAACATACTGTTCAGATGTTCTCACTTCCCGTGACTAGTACCACCGACCCTAGTTCTGGTTCTTATCAATAACTATCTGCCTGCATAATTCAATTTTAGATACAAGTTTTTCTTAATGGCATATTTTTTGTTTTCATATGTAAATGTCCCACTCAAAAAAAAAGTCTATCATTGTGTAATGGGGGGTGACTAGCTAATGCATTTATTTTTTAACTCATCAGAGAGCCTGTTGCTTACTCTCTATTTCAATTTTCAAACAAAGGCTATTCCATTCATCATCTGCCAGCTTTTCAGAAATTAAATTCTAGGACTGCCTTGTTTTCCTCTTTGTTGACCACTTTGGCTTTTCTGCACTGATGAGTTTCCATGTTACTTTCTCATTTCTATTAGATACCAATTTACTTTGTTTCCATACCATTTATGAGCAGACAGCCCTGTAATTCTCTTACATCTTTTCACTGGTTAAAAACTAAAAAACTAACTTTTAGTACTTACAGGTATCTAATTGTATTTGCCTCTTTTCAGGTAAGGTAGAAAAACTGAGGCTAGGAGGGGTACAACAGGGCTTTATATCCTTCTTTGTAACAAAGTAGAATCAACTTTAATTCTTATTAAATGAAAAATTCTTCTGAACACACAGAAACCTTCATATTTGAGGTTGCTTGCTCTGCTTCCACAGAAAGGAAATGCATTTTCAGCTGTATTTTTATAGAGCAGTAGCTAGTGACTAGTTAATCAGACCTGCCTATTCTGCATGGTTATCCTGGGGATATATTCCATTAAGTGACTGTTTTTTTCTAGTTTAAGGTGATATTTAGAATGTGACTAAATACTGTCTGTAAAACTTACTGTATTCTCTTCTGTATGCTTTTACTCACCTCTTCTACTCTTTATTTTTGACCTGGGTTTGCCCTCTCTTGTAGTGTTCTTTCTAAAATCTGGACTTAAACTTGGTACCAGTGAACAAGGTTACGATTTTTTTTTTCAGTTTAAAAAATTCGACCTGGAATTCTTTGAGAAGAAATTCAAAAGCATATAAAATTAAATCCATGTGACATCCCATGTAGCTAATAAATCCTCAGGGACTGAAGTTTAACCATGTAAGTAAAGATGAATTTCAGATAAAGTTTTCTCTGCTCAAGTGCTGATGATATTGGACAATTGGAACTTGAGAAGTACCTCACTGCTCCAGCAGCATACTGCTGCTCTGACCTTTCCTAGGAGGAGCCTCCATTTGCCTGGGTTTCAGACCATCTTCTGAGGATTCTAGCATTCAACAAGGTTGTATCTGCAACACCAGATTTAGATGAAGCAGAGCTCCAATGCCATCTGGAAATTACTGTGCTCCTGGGGTTCAGTTAAAATGAACTGTCAGAAGTGAGATGCTGTTTACATATTTTTAAGCGTAGCTCAGAAGCTGAAGAAAACTGTGGTGACACTTACTAGCTAATCATTTTATGTCAGCCTTTCCTGTCAAGGCAAAGCATGCATTCCTAATACAAAGCAATGTAGAAGTCAAGTGTGGCTCTTCTTCAACAGTACTGATGATACTGGTTAAAGTACTGTTACTTATTAAGGTGCAACACCTCAAAATGTTGCTGCTGGATTATAGTCTTTTCCCACCCTATTTCAGGTAATTTACAAAACAGCTGAGTGCCTGATAAAATCTTCCAAAATAATTCTCGAAACAATCCATAACATTTTTTTATAAGTAATCCTCTCAAAGAAGATGCAAGTCACAGAAGAAAGAATTTCATGTGAAGACATTGTCTTAGTCTCACAATCTTCTCTGTTCATGCAGAAGTGACTTGCCATGCCATTTTTGGCTAACCCAATCAAAATTGCCATTATTACCTGCAGTTCTCATTTGGGTGAACAAATACTGAGCAGTTTTGAAAGTCAGGCAATCTATTTAGCATGTCCACCAGAAGATTTAGGAGCCTGTTTCTCATCTTGTAAGCTTAAAAATATTAGAGATGGTCCCTTAGTAGTTGCAGCTTTGCTTTAGTTAGTTTGTGTCATATTACAGAAATGCACCTGGCGCGTTTGTATTGAAAGCTCAACATTGTGGGCGAGGACCTGGACCTATTGAAGTTAATGTCAAAACTCTCTTTGGCTTCAGCGGTACAGAACTGGACTGCAAATGAACAAACCAGCCAGCTGGATATATTGTAGAGAATTAATTATTGCAGACTCTTGGAAAGTTCCTTATTAACGGTATTGCATGTGATTAGAGCTAGTCTCTGATAGCTGTTTCTAAGAAAGTGAATTAATAACTGGCTGCTGGTTCATGCAGAGGGTTTTATGTTATTTTTTGTCATGTCTCTGAAGATTTCAGACAGTATAAATGATTTCAAGACTTCACTCCACTAGATGGGGAAAAAGATGCTTATAGTGTAGTACTTGCTTACACTCTGCAGTTGTTGATATGATGTAATATTTTTATGCTTGGGTAAGTATAGATTTTGAATAAAAGAATTTAATTAACACTGAATAAATGTTCCTTATAATGGGAACGTTCTCTGTTTCATTCACGCTTCATGCTTCTAGCAGTTAACTAATTTAATTTTTACTCCGGGTGTTCAAGGTCTGTGATTTTCTTTCCTTCTGTCTTTCAGCCTGTCTTTTAAACAGGCTTTCCTTGTGTTTCATAGTCAGAAAGAGATCAGCCAGAGAAATGAAAGAAAGGGAAAAGTGCAAAGCATTTTTTTTCTTTACTTGGACTTTGCGTAATACGTAGCAGACGTGTATCTATGACTGTGCATAAAATATATGTAATGTGAAAGATGGGGTATTTGGAATGATGTCTGAGATTTAAAGACTAGAAAACCTATTTTTAGAAGTTAGCTAAAGGAAAAGTAATGATTTAAAATAATGAAACGTAGGTAGGATCAGTAACATTATAAAAGTAATCCTTGCACATGCAAACAACATACTCATCTAATATGGCTTACTAAGGGATATAACAGTTTTGGGGATCAAAATTCCTTTTGTAATTAGTCTTTTTTGAGTTTATTTGTCTGTGCAGTACAATAGGATTTTGTATAAAAAATTTTAAATTCAGGATACAAAATGAGTGAAATGCGGCCAGTATTCAAAGTAAACAAAAATATGTATGTTCAAATTGTCTGTCAGGCAGTAAGGGGTTTAGTGTGAGAAGTCCAGGACAATGATTGTTTTTTTGGAGTCTGAGGCAAACATTTTTTCAGTTTTCTTTTTTTCACTAACTCAGTACAGTAGACTTAAAAGTTTTCATGCAGAAATGTTGCGTATCTGGTTTCAGTCTTTGCTACTTCTTGATGCTTGTCTTATAAAGCTGATTACATTTTGAGCAACTTCAGGTTATTTCATTCAAACCTTCAGGTCACGCTATGATACTCAACTTTGGGCCTTACATATTTCTATGCTCTTGATTATCATCTGTCTACATTTCTACTAACTTATGCTATTTTTCATTCATTGAATTTTGTGAAGTTCTTTTTTTTTTTTTATGATGCAGGTAATTAGGTTTTAACAATGTATTTTTTAGTGGTCTTGCTCTAAGGAAGGAGTTTTAAAGAAGATTTTGGAAGTCTTAGAGCAGACCAATGCGCTGTAATAATTATACTTCAGTAGTCCAGAATGATACCTCAAGGGAGCTATGAATCCAGTGTATAATTTTTTCAAGCGTGCTTGTCCTTGATGGTAAAATTGGATTTAAAAAAATAAGAAAAAGAATAGAAAGAAAGAAACCGGAAAATTGATTCTCCTTGAAGGTCATTAATGTTTCTAAAAAGAAGATAAAAAATGGACATGAAAATCTCATTGTTAAAGAAACCGTGCTAGCTTTGTTTTGAATAATAAGATTTTTATCAGTACAAGAAAAGGTCTCATAATAATAAAACTTAACTGTTATTTTCATCTGCAACTGGAAAGTATTCAATGGCTAAAAAATAGCCAAAGAAAAAAAAGCGGAAAAAAAGGATTTTGAAGAGGATAATATGGATTGCATGGAACTACTAGCTGAAGGACAGATTCATACTTTATTGTCATATAAAAAGGGTGTAAAGGAGAAGGGGAGGAGAAGGGAAGAAGGTGAGTCAACCAAAACTGCAAGATAATATTTAATTCAGATGTCTTTTCTGTCCAGTATTTGACTCAAATATCTTTCAAGTGAATGAAAGAAGTTGACATCGAAAAGGAAGCTTAGGGAGCAAACTGAAGAGGGAAAGTGAAATTTGCACCGCATCTAAATCCACCAAAAAAAGGGCAGAGTGGAAAAAGTCTTGTCTGGAGGTTTTACAAAACCAGTTTGTCTTGAAGAACGCCTTAATGACCAGTCTTTGTAAATGAGCTTGTTCACTTCAAAAACTGTGTGTAACAAATATATTTACAGAGTCACTGAGGTTGGAAGTGACCTCTTGATATCATCTGGTCCGACCCGCTGCTAAGTAAAGCAGTCAGCTAGAGCAGGTTGCCTGGACCGTGTCCATTTGGCTTTTAAATATCTCTGAGGATGGAGACTCCACAGCCTCCTTGGGCAACCTGTGCCAGTGTTCTTCCATCCTCACAGTGAAAAAGTATTTTCTTGTGTTCAGAAGGAATTTCACGCTCTTTAATTTGTGCTCATTGGCTCTTGTCCTGTTAGCGGGCACTGCTGGGAAGAGACTGGCTCTTTCATCTTCGCTCCCTCCCCTCAGGTATTTATACGCATTGATATGTTTCCCCTGGACCTTTCCTTCTCCAGGCTGAATAGTCCCAGCTCTCAGCCTCTCCTCATATGAAGGATGTTCCAGTCCCTTAGTCATCTTCATGGCCCTTTGTTAGCCCTTGCTCCAGGAAATCCATATCATTCTCATAGTAGGGAGCCCAGACCGGGACCCAACACTCCAGATGTGACCTTACTGGTGCTGAGTTGAGGTGGAGAATCACCTCCCTCAACTTTCTAGCAAAACAGCTTTCCTGATGCAGATGTATGTCCACTTTTAAGTGTTTTGTAACCTGGTCGTCCTTCATCAAGGGTAAGTTTTCTTCTTCCCATAGGTCTCAGGGGCCTGGGATTCCTGCAGGCTGGTCGTACCAGTAAAGGCTGAGGCAAAATGTGCATTGAGGACCTCGGGCTTTCAGTGTCTTTTGTCAGCAGGGCCCCTGGCAACGTACAGGCTAATGCTGTGTTACTTACTGCTTGCCTTCCATTGAGAATCTGAAAAGAACCACCTCTTGGCTCACATTGTTCTCATCCTCTGCTAAAACAGTTTGCTGTTCATGGTGACAGTTGTCGTTGCCGTTAATCCTTTAATTAGAGGGACCCAAAGAATCCATCTCCATTCCCACAATATAGGGCTGACTGTACCTGCTAGATGTTGCTTTAGATCTCTTCAGGTAGGGTATGGTTGGGAGTACAGTTATTTGTCATGAAAACAGCAAGACTCTTTGCTGTTGCTGTAATACAGATAGTAATGAAATGCATGAACTCTGAGTTAGTTGTATCCTGAGGCAGTCATCTCTAAATAACCTCATTATCCCAGACCCATGAGACAAGCAGTCCCTAAATGTCCCATACATGTGTGCATAGATGTGTAATTGTAGTTAAAGTCTTTTATGGCACCAGTGGTTTAATATCTATTTTATTTTGAAATGGGTCTCATTTCAGACAGTTAGCCAGAGTGCTGCCAAAGCCCACGTGTGAACTGTGTTTTGCAGTGACAAATGATTACAACTTGTCTCAAAATCCATTTGTCTTTTTTCGCTTGGATCCCTCTTCAGAATATGATGGGTGGCCTACTTTTGTGGGGATGAAAAATTATTTTCCTATTCCTTTGTGACATTATGGGTCTCGTAAACTGTTGCACAGTCTTTTGGAGTAGGTAGCATTATTAGGATGGATATTAATTATTTTCAGGCTGCTGATTCATCACCTCTGCATGATCTATATTTGTCTCTTGAATGTTCCTCACCTCTTGCTAATTATAGGTGGTCTTGAGGGAACCAGCTTCCTAAGTGAAATAGGCTAGTGTAACACACAGACTGTTTTTGAAGTGTGTTCCACTGAGGGTTGATTCATGTCACCTACTTGCATGTTCACAGCCCACAGATTTTTTCACAGTTCTGGGGTGGGCATATGCTAATGCTGCTACCTGCTGTCCCATTTGGGAGCAAGCTTCCCAAATCCCCTTGCCCTGAAAGCATGTGAATTCCTTTCTCTTCTGTTTCAAAGCTTGTTGAGTGAACTGGTTATTTTGTTTCTGCTTTAAGAAACATCAAATTTTGTGTCTTTTTGCTGCCCGTTAATTTTTCCTCTGTTTTATTCATTCCATTTTTTAAAACCAGATTTAAGCTGTTCAGCAGACTTTGCAATTACTGTTGCATCAGTCATCTGAAACTGAGCAGGGAAAGAGCTTGTGCACGTTTTTTTCTAGTTGTCTGTTTTGCTTATCTAAAAAAGTCTCTCTCCATCTTTTTTCCCTTCCTATCTCTTCTCTTCCCCTCCCACCTGCTAGCCCCTGAAAATTGGAAACATGAGAGGCCTTGTCTCAGCATCAGATAAAGAGCCAGGAAATCCTGACTCTTTCCATGACTCATTGTGTGTGTCCTTGGGCAATCTGTTACTATTACAGACAAAAGCTGTGCACAGCACTTAGCTGAAAAATTAAAAGCAGGGTGCACGATCCACGGAGATTATTTTCAAATTTAAATCAAAGCACAGCAAAAGTGGACAGGAAAGAGAGGCTGCAGGAGATGAACACTGAAGGAGCAGTTTGTGAGCTGCATAAATTGTCAGTGCAAGGAGACAGCTTGCAGGAATTTCTGTCTTGTTGAGGCCTTTGGTTCCGTCACAGTGCAAGTGTGTGTTGTGGTAGATGATGGACACACAGTCCTCAGTTTCAGAGCTGTTATGTTCTTACTTGAAATGAAGTCGATAAATAAGGGTGATGGAAAAAGAGAGGCTGCACCGTTGCATAGGTGAACCCGTACTCAGCTTTAATAATCCAGCCCTCTGAGGGTTTTCTTGAGAGATGGGCTTGGTGGTTTTGATTATTAAATGTATGTAAATGCCTGAGGTTTTGCTGTTTGTTTGCTTTTATTTTTTTTCTTTACCTTTCACATGTTGAAGGTTTTGAACTCTTCCTCACAGTTTAGAAGAAATAACGGAGATCTCTGGAGAAAGCAAAGGTCTTTCTAGGCAGTGTCACTTGGAGGTCGGGGAAGACAAACGGGATCATTTACCTATATTTTCCATGATAAATCAGACATGAAAATAACTTCCAAAAGTAACAGAGTATAATATAATAGAGAAAAGTGCCTTCTGTGTTGCTTGTGTGACTTCCTTGGGTAAGGCCACATGACATGACCAGCTGGCTACAGGACATGCTGCTTTCCCAGTGTATTTCCAGACATTTTAATACCATGTCCGTTCAGTGTTCCTTCACATGACATTGACTATAGCTTTATTTTTACTATTTTCATGGCCTGTACATTGCTGTGGTATGGAGGGTGGTATTTTTATATTCAGCAGCAAACTATTTGATCTGGTTTAAGGTGGCCCTTCCATCTCTCCTGGGCCTCTTGTTCATGTCACCTTGTCTCTTCCCTCTGCTCCTTTTGCCTTATCCAGTGACTATGCAGCTGTGCCGACACAGCAGGGGGAGAAGTTTGCAAGAGCATTTGCTTATTGCTTAAACGGCCACCAAAGAAATGCATACTCCTCAGGGGAAATACGTTAGTGAAGGCTACTAGGGTCTTTGTAGAATCTCTGGCTTTTCATTTGACGAGTAAAAAAGGCCAGAGTGACGGGTTTGGTTTTGATTTATTGAACACGTGTGTATTTTTTCCCCTGTTTTTGACAGTGGTGGTTTATTGAGGGGAAGGACATCAGAGTTCTGAAACTCAGAACCTTTCGGTGGTGCTAGGGTATGTAAAAGGTCATCGTCTCAGAAGGTCAGTCCTGCCCCTGCAGGGGAGGTTAGTGTCCTGGTGCCAGACAGTGTAGGGTCCGTCTGACCTCTGCTTGCAAAGTGTTAACTTGCATTTCCCACTGTTGCTGCTCTGTTGACAGGCTGAGATGGGACTTTGATGAAAAGACTCTTTCAGAAAGGGTTTAGCTGTGGATTTTATGTAGTCAGATGTAGTCAGCTTTTGTGATCAGTTTTTATCCCGTAGACTTGCAGTAACTGGAATGGTCTGTAGCTAGGACCACACGGAACTCGTGTTTCATTAAATTTAGTCCCCTGCTATTGCAGATAACGTGTCACGTATCATCAATTAGTCAAATTCCATCTTAAAATCACATTGGTTCCTTGTACAACCCTTCCTTTTGGAAAACCAATTTGTTGTCTTCCAGTGACTTCAAGAATGATCATTAACTGATGCATTCATCAAAATTTTCCAATTCTGTCCTGACAGAGAATAAGTATTTAGAGTAGTCCAATGCCTGTCAGGGGCAGGATTCCATAAGACATTTATGAATCTAGATTTGATTTCCATAAGCACTTCACCACATGAATAATTGCCTCCTTTGGACAATGGAGTTAAATTGAGCCACTCTGAGCTGTTCAAATGTGTGTGCAGAACCAATGATACGGGACCAAGTTCAGCTTCTGAATAATCATGTTCTTGTTGATGAAGTCATTAGAATCAAAAGGACATGTGAATTTGTCTCAGGTCAAAATTGTTTTCTTCAGTATTGTTTTCAAAGAGATAATCCTCTGTCGTCAGTCATTTTAAAGCCTTCCTTACTGACTTACTAATTTAATAGACTAATTCTCTCATGGGTGACTACTGACAAGAAATACTTGGAAGGGATGCACCTTAAACATACTGAAGTCAAAGATAATTGTATTAAACCTTCTTAAAATGCAAAAATCATTTAATACCAGCAAAATAAACATCTACCATGCCGAAATTACATTACTGCATTCTTCAGTCAGTTGTTCCACGGGCAACAGGAAAGCTTTTACATGGTGAAAGTGATATGGGACTTTGATATAGTCTAGAAAACTACTTCAGTTTCTGACAATATCCTCAGTCTAACTTTTGAGTTTTGAGGGTCAACCATACTGGGAGTTCCCACAGCTGAAAATGCATGCTGCATGTGGAGAATCTTCCTAGTATCTCCGTAGTTAAATTGCATTTGTTTTGTACATTATGTGCTACTCTTACAAGAAACTATCATGGAGTATGGCAATAAACAAAGTAGTAATAAACACCACACATCTTCAAACACCTTCCCTGCCCCTCCCCGCCTCGCCATAAAATTTTGCTTTTAAAAATCATTGCTTTATTTGCTTTTACTGTTGTATGAAGATAATAGTACATCTTGATGTGAACAGGTTTAGCTTGCAGGACTGGGTTTTGAGCACAGTCTGCTTTCAAAAAGCACTTGAAAGCTTTTATCTTCAATTAACCTGTTGTTGGGGGAAAGATATTCTAAAAACGGTGGATATTGTATGTATGTATGAATATTACGAAGCTTCAAGGTCAGCAACTCTTCTTTTTACCAAGAAAACATCTGTTTTCATGCGTTTGAACCTTGAAATGGATGGTTTCAGCTTTTCTTCTTGCCGCAGCTGGCAAAAAAGAATGTGCACGGTCCCTAGAAATAAAAAACAGTTTGACCTAGTAATGATTCAGATCTCACTGATAGTGACCTTAAACTCCTACATCCTTTTGAGGCTTTGAAAATGTTCTATTACCCAGCCAGCATTAAGCAGTGAAACTGTTGTGTATTTGAATGCCTGGCCTTTTAACAGGCATCATGAGATTGTACAAGAACAGGATGACCCGGCCCAAAGGACAGCCCTTCTCAGATTGTGTCCCCCTGGGAATGAATCACAGCCGGCAAAGACATTTTCCTAAATATCCCTTAGTTGTTGTGATTTTGTTTTTTTTCTTTTTCGGGTGTCTCTCTATTTCACAGCATACAAAGGAATGCCGTATTTAAATTATTTTTCCCTTCATCTTCTTGGTTAGTGCTTTTATTACAGCCATATCGTCTTCCAAACACCTGTTCCCATTTTAACCCCATCCTAATCTCTTGCCAAAAGCTGAACTCGGGTAGGAATGCAGTAGTCCCAATAAGGTGTTAAAAATAAAATAGTAGTTGATACTTAAATACCCATTTATATACACAAACAAATTAATCCTCATACCTCACGCAGGGAGGTATTTATTCTCATTCCAGTTTTAACTGCCAGGAAGCGAAGAGAGAATTTAAGCAGCTAATTTTTCAAACTTGCTTTTTTCCATAAAGTTTTCAAAAGATAACCCAATGAAGACACCTGTTCAAACTAGTTTCAAAGTGTTACTTAAAAATGCCACATTCTCCTTTAATGTACTCTACCTTCTTCTTTTGAGTTATGGTAGATCGACTGTTTGGACATGTAATTGCATGTAAATGTAAGCACATAACCAAATACCTCTCATTAAAAGATATCATTTATTTCTGTTGTTCTCTGATGCATCCATTCTGTGTCATGCTCCCTCTGCCCCCTCCCCACATCTTCTTGGTATTTCAAGTGGCACTTCAGGTGGTGTTTGTGTTTGGTGTGTTCAGAAATGGATGTGCACACAGGAGATGGCCATGTCTTACACTGTGGCAACATTGAATATCTGGCAAGATATTGCAGCAGTTCCAGCATGGCATCACAGTGTGCTCTGCTCATGTGCCATTTGCTGAGGGAGACTCTCTAAACCCAGTTTACGTCGGTATACTGGTTTCTGTGCATTGCTAGCTCTAAACATTGCAGGAAATTAAGATTATAGACCATTTCTTAACTTCCAGTTTTTTGCTGATTTTGTTTTTGGATATAACTGAAACACAGTTTGAAGATGAAAGCAAAAATAAAGTGGAACTTCACCCACCAGACCATGAGCAGATAGAGTATTAACCAGAAGTGCTTGGCTTCTTTCTTTGTTTAAAGCACTTTACCACATCAGTTTTTAATACAGCTTTTCCTGACAGTCAGATGGAAGACAGAGCAGGTGCCCTCTGGTGCTGCTCCATAGTTTCTCCTGTCAGCTTTACCTGTCTGTTGGGTTTGCTATAGCATCTTGGTGTAAGAGATGAGAAAGTTGCCTTACGAGTGGTCTCAAACAGACTTTTTAAACAGGTAGCTAAATTTGGACGAAGAAAAAATTATTTTCATTAAGTTACAATTAAAAAATGCGTTGACCTACAACACTAATATCTAATGGCTCTGGTGTCTTGCCAGTGGTGATTCCTGCAGATAATTTTTGCAGTATTGCTATTACACTGAGAGTTGTGGAGAGCATGAGGGAAACCCAAGTTTTGTAGTTACTTGTATGATAGCCTTGATAACGCACCACACCAATTACATAGCTCTTTTATTTAGTGTGGATGCTTGTCTAAACTTCAGTTTTTAGCAAGAGATACTACTTTCTCCTCCTTATGCTTCCAGTTCCTTGTTCTCTTTAGCTTTCCACCGTATTGCTTCTAAAATTAAAATAATCTTAGCCTGCTATTTTTTCTCCTATTAATGGGAGGGAGAAAGAAGACAAGAAACACAAGCAAGAAACAGGCATTCTCCAGCCAGGCACCGAAGGGGATTCTGGCTTGCAGATTTTGCCTGGTGCTGCAGCTGGGCAACAATAAATAATTATTTTTGTAGTAATGTTGCTTTTCCTAGGGAAACAGTGTGAGCAAGACTGCATGGGGACATGTCTCCTACTGTAGTAGTATGAGCCATAGCACGGGCTGGAAGTAAATCCTGACTGAAGGTGTATTGTGTGGGTTTAGGGGAGAAGGTTTGATTGGTATGAGGAGAAAAATGTCAGGGGAAGTTGTTAAAAATAGGAGAAGGAAGATCTGAGTTAATGTGGTGAATGGTTCAATATTAGGGAATAATAGAGAAAATAATAGTTTATGATGAAGGGAACATTTGAGCTGGAAAAACAAGCTGGTAATAGAAGACTGTATTGTTCATTTTCTTGATTTGGATGATGGAGCACTTGGAAGTTACCTTCCTATTTTAGAGTTTGCTACAGTACTTCGTAGCAAAAGGGACAGGAGGAGAGGAAGGAAGGAAACATTTGCCAGCTTAGAATCCAGCTGAGCATGTTACTGTGTAGTAAAGACCTAAAACCAGTGCTTCTCTTTCATGTTTGTTAGCACTTCCCTGTCTTCAAGTCATAGTAGAATTGGAATACAGTAAGGGTATTTTGCTGAGATAGGATGCTTCATAAAATACATTGCAGAGAATACTGTCAAAGAAAATCTAATTGAGAGCCAGAACTTCACAGACCTGGGAAAGCCAGCATCTCATCAAAGAAGTAACTGTATAGTGTGCTGACTGATCTCCGATCTCACACCTGACACACACCATACCTTATCAGCTTGCTTTTGAGAGTGGTGATTTGATGATACTGATGAAGAGAAATTATGTTGCTGCTTAGTTGAGCCTATTTATTCCCTATGGAATTAGCTACAATTTATTTGCTTTGTGGTCAAAAAGTAAATCCATGTATCTCTCTATCTAGACCTTTCTTCTAAAAGGCATCAGACTATGCAGAGTGCCTTGTTCAGGGGTGTTGGTTTTTTTATTCTTTTCCTCATTGCTGAAATACTACAAGAGGTGCAGTTGCGGGATGCTACAGCAGCAACAGTGTTCACTCCTTTCCTTTTCTGGGGAAATGCTTGGGTATTGTAGACGCTGGTCAAGTTGAAACAGATTCCCAAGAGTGCAAAGAAATCTCATGGAAGGAGAACTACAAAAATACAACAGAGCCTTAGACTGACATGACTTTCAGGAAATTGGCCCAGAGCAAATCCTGCTGTGACAGCAGGCTCTGTGTGTGAAGGTGTGAAATGGCGAGCTGCGCACTGAAGTGCAGGTCTTTGAAAGGGTAGCAAACGTAACCTCCTCCAATTCAGCCTTGTGCAACACCTTTCGGGGAGGCTAAAAAGTTTTTAGGAGCTGCATCGTATGTTCAGGTTTGGTGTGCCAAGGATTAATTTCTTCACATCTCTAGCTTTAGGATGTAGCTAGTGTGCTGTAAATTGACACAGCAGCTTGCAGTGCCTTGTTTGTTTTAGGTTAACATGCGTCTCCCAACTGCCCTTACAAGTATGTGCTTAAACAAATGTCTTTTCTACAGCACTTTAAAACCACTTGATGCAGAAAAATATGTGCTGCTCGGATTGCCTGATTAGTGTGAAGTTCATCATGGTAATTACTACAGTAAAACCCAAACATCATCTGGTGTTAAGAAAATCCTAAATTCCATGGGTTTTGCAGCCTCGTTTGCTTTGGATCAGTAATTGCAATGCAACATGAGTACTAAGTTTCGTCCCCCACTGTGGTCTGCATTCAAGAGAGAAACTGTATTAAGACTAACAAAGGTAAATAATACTCCTGTTTCTGTGCCTGTCTTAATGATGCGTACCTTTTTCTTTTTTTTTTTTTACTTTACAAGAAGTAATGTCTGCAGTGGAAATAAAAGTAGTATAATGAGGAAGGCTTGGCAAAAGACAAAATAAAGCCATGAAGTTTGAGATTTCTCATATCTAGATGTAAAGAATCAAAAGAATAATAGCATTCTCAACTTAACCTGAAAAAAACCAACCCCAAAAGTTTTCCTTTTTTCACACAAAGAACTACTTGATCTAAAATTTAAAAAAAACCCAACAACTATTGTCTTCATATAAAATGACAACATGAAGAAGTTTATTTTCTACTGTTTTTGCAGCTGCTTATAGTTTTCCCTCTAAAGCTTGAACAAGCTTCGGCATGCAACTGTTGTGTTAGCAAAGAGATAGCTTGCAGTGCACGTGCACAGCCTGGGACTTCAGAGGAAATCTTTTGCTTTTTCTCATTTATCTCTGTCACATTTCAAATCCAGCTTCGTTCTTATAAGAAATTAATACTTTTAGGAAGGATTAGTTGAAAGAATGCGTGCTGATTCATAGATGGGTTTATTTCGTCAATCCTGAAGGGGCATTACCAGAGTGAAAAATCATATTTAAAAAATATAAATCCTTGCTTTGGTTACAGTTAATTCCACTAGCAATTAAATGAAATGAATCTACTTAACTTTCTTCTTGGTTGTTTTGGTTATATTTTATATCTTCCCTAGCTTGGACAGAAGAAGAAAGTGCTTTGTCAGAGTGACATTCTAATGAGTTTCTTCCTGCAATGAAGACTGGAAAGCCCACAGATCCACCGTGCCTTTCACATTGTACAGGAGAGGACTTGCCTTCCCCCAGCCTTCTCCTAGAAGTGCTTGGGGAATTTGGTTGTTTAGGTGATAGGTCTACTGAAGCCAAGTTCTCCCCAGCTTTTGTTGCCAGCAGCATTCCTCTGCTTCTGTGGTAGTATAGCACTGACCAAAAATAGGTTTTCGTTAAGACTTTAAAGCTGCTTGAAACAGCTTCTCTTTGAGATGGGAAATTCCTTGCAGTTACATATGCTAAAGAATGGCCTTGACCTCCTGTGGAGTCCTTCACAAAAAGTCCTCTCTTCCACACCCAAATCTGAGCCTTGTAGGGGTTAGTGGGTCAGATTGCAAAGCTGCCATTCCACGAACCCTTATTCTTCAACCCAGTTTGCAGGGTTTCAGCTTGTCAGGGTAGCACAGTTCCACAACATGTGCTTCTGTTGACTTCATTATTGCCGTCACCAACATAGTCCCCTGCAGCACAGTGCTGCCGTGTTTGGCTCGGAGAGTATTCTGGATATATTTTCGTTTCTGTCTCCATTGCAATTCAGGCATGATAGTGATAGTCATGAAGGCTTTTATACTGACCCTAAATTTTAGCTCCTTATTTGACTAAATATTTGAAACTTGGCTTGTCCAGCAGTATCTGCTCAGTCAACCTGTAGTACTGTAATATTGTTTTAGTGACCTTTTCAATGGACTTGTATTCCTCTAGTGACATTTTTGTTTGAAATTGTTTTCCATAGTAAAGTATTTAAGACTTACCAGCCTAGTGGTGTGAAGTTCTGCTGCTATGAGCACAGGCTGGTGGTTTCTCATTTCACTTAGTCCAAAAATGCCAAGGAAGGGTAATGATGTAGAACACTCTTCATATTCTGATGTGTACTCAAAGCCAGGCTTCTCACTGCATGGCCTTTAAAGCATGTTGGGAAGCTTTCCCTTTCTGAGAGAACCTGAAACAATTGTTTTTGGCATGTTGCGATAAGTGGCAGCCATTGATTGTCTGTGGAGGGGATATTAGAGCAGCCAAGTCTACTTAGATGACCTCTGTGGCATAGGGGAAACAGGCATACAGTGGCATCGTGTTCAGCTATCCTCCCAAGAACCTGGAGTGTAGGAAAAAGAATTAAGTATCAGTGTAACAGAGGGCAACTGTGCAGCTGGAGTACAGCCAGGCAGTTTGCAGACTACCAGGAGGCCATCTCAAGACAAGGAAATCCCGCACTGTCACGGTAGGGACATCTCTGGCTCCTCTCATTCTTCTAGTAGTGAATATGCAGCCTTCCTCTCCAATTTCTTCTAAAAATGCCTTTGCACTTACCAGAAGCAGCCTCAGAGATATGCAACAGCTTGGTAGCATTAAGTCTGGAAAAGACAGCTGCTTTTTTATGGGTCTGTGGATTCAGTGGGAGTGAGCATAAATATAGCAGTTAATGTTCTCTCACGTCTCTGCTCATCTAATGCCATCTGCTTTGTGTCCGTTCATTCACACTGGTGCCAAAAAGTAATTCTGGCACAGGTTATTTGTGCACCAGCGGACTTGGTCCCTGACTGTTAGGTGAGTGTGAATATGTAAACTGTGTGGTATGGGTAAGCAGGCGAACTCTGAAGTTTTAATGTGGCTGTTTGTAAGCAGCCATTGCCAATAGATGCTAATCCACAGGGTAATGGTAACAACTGTAAGGCATCGCTGCTTCTGGTGGTGGTGCAGGAATGGGGAGAGCACCCTGTTGCACCTCAGAGAAGGAAGTAGCCCTTTGGCTCCTCTGGTCCTTGTCAGCAGCTGTGGGAACACCAAACTCTGAGCAGAGAATTCAGTTGTTCATAGAGCTGGGACCTAGGTGTGGTGCAGATGCTTGAATGCTGCCACTCCTTGATCTGTCTTTATTTTACAGAGGTAAGAAATGTCAGGCACGTTTTTATGGCCTTCTCTATGTGTTTATGCACATTGTCACTGTAGTTGTACCAGTGCATTGGTAAATACAGAGGAGGAGTTACATGTAGGCTTAGTTATACTCACACAAACATGTTTATATTACTTTCTCTGGTTCTTTTTTCAAGGTAGAGATGTATTCTATGTACAGGGCATCTTGACTGCACTATTAATTGCAACCACCCAAGCGCTTGTACTAGCTGTAATTATTAGGATTTAAACCACAACACTTAACACTAGCCATAGCTTTTGTGCCATACAAATCTGTATGTGAATTCGACATTGGTCTGATGCTTTGAGCATATGTTATCTTCCAAACCCAGCTGTATATGTGGAGAAAAAGACTATTCTCAGCTTTTCACTCTTGTTTCCACCAGAGCTTAGTCTCTTCCCTGTGATCTGCCAGGAGAATTGTTTGTGCAAACCCTCCATGTCTTGTTTCTTGGATAAATCAATCTGGTTAGCACTGACTAGAGTTTAGCATACCAGTCTGATTTCACCAGATGCTAGGTAGAAATTTTGAAATGCCATTTTGTGGGGAGAAAGGAACAGTAACTTGTTGCAGAGGGAAACCATTGAGCCTGTGAAGTTAATGTCATGCACCGCTACGGCTGGATCTAGGAGCAGAGGTCTGCCCACAGCTGACCATGTCTTTTTGGGGAGGTTACTATCTTCCTGCGCACATGGATGGCGTGGCGTTGCTTGATTACTTGTCAGCCTTGGTGGAAATGAAGACAGCGTTTGACGTTGATTGTAGGCTGTAGCCTCATTGGTGTATAATCAGCATCTCCTCTGCAGTTGTTCAATCATGCCCGATTTCACACTAGCACACGTGCGGGATTAAAGCAAGGGTATCTGTACAGATTGTCCGCTTGCAGTAGATACAATTTAAGATAGCCATGTAAGTTGTGTTCTAGAACACAATGTGGCATTATGAACTGTGGGTGATACTGTCTAAAAATTGGTCTAACGTTCAAAGAAGACAACAGTAAAATGTCTCTTATGCATTTAAGCCTCAGTTTTGAGCCTGGTGGTGGAGTTTTGTTCTTTGTTGTGCAATGGAAAAGCAAAACTAGAACAGTCATATTTCAGGAAATGTTCGTAGGTTTAATAGGTTCATTTTCTTCTGCTCAAACCGAAGCATAAGCAACTACTTTCAGCCCACTCTTTTCCTTTCTATTATGCAGGAGTAAAGGCAAGTACAATTCCCTCTCCAATACTGAAGAGAAATTCTGTAGTGTATCTTCTACCTGCTTTTGTTTAGCTCTTGGGAGAGACACAGGTATTAGAAATTCTGTGTCCTCAGACATAACACAGAGATATTTATTTATGCGTGATTCACTTTGTCTCCTTTAAAGAGAATTCAAACATAAGAACAGTTTAAAAGTTTGTGTTAGAGCATGGGAATGCATCTTCTGGCATACAGTGGTTTTCAGCTTTTGTTGAGATTAAGGATCTGGCTTCTTTTCTGTTTCTTGCAGATGATTGAAAGATTGAACTGCTTTTCCTTCACCTTTTTTTTTTTTTTTTTTGGCAAAAAAATAATTCTCTCTTAGTGCTGTTTCCTCTGTCTGTTGTCAGCTCCACAAGACAGATTGTATGCACTGGATTTGCAGATTGCATTTCTTTAAAATATATTGTTTAGCTGCCTACAGTCATGCTTCTGCTTCTCTTAGAGCAGTCATCCACTCCACCCGCTCACCAAGTGTTACTGCTTGGGTAGAAGAGATTTCTTTCCAGCAGCTTCTGCCATCTGGAACCACCTTCTTTTATCTCCCTAGTTCATTAGGTCTTCATAGCTTTCAAAATACTTTCTGAAATTACAACTTTTTTCTTTCACCTGTTAATCCTCAGTCTTTGACTCTGTGAATGGATGCTTAATACAGTAGGAAATTCCCTTTACCCACTGTTGTCTTGAGATTTTTGTTGTATAAAGTCAATAGAATGCTTTGATGCACAGTTTGATGAAACCACACACACACAAAGTTACAGAATGGTTTGGGTCGGAAGGAACCTTTAAAATCATCTGGTCCAACCCCCTCCCATGGGCAGGGACACCTTCCACTAGACCAGGATGCTTGAAGCCCCATCCAGCCTGGCCTTGAGCACTTCGAACGATGGGGCATTCCCAGCTTCTCGGGGCAATCCGTACCAATGTCTCACCACCCTCATCATAAAAACATTCTTCCTTATGTCCAATATAAACCAACACTCTATAAAATAAAATGTTATTAGAAAGTTTCAGAAAGACTGAAACCATAACTGCCTTCTCCCTGCTGAGGAAAGAATATTGTCAGCCTCTGGTTTTGTAGCTTATAGTAAAAGAGTTTCCACCAGCATAGTGCTGCCGCTTAACTTGCTTGTGTGTGTGTATGTACAAAATTATCACTGAGTCACAGAATGACTGAGGCTGGAGGGCACCTCTGAAGACTGCCCAGTCCAACCTCACCACTCAAGCAGGGTCAGCCAGAGCCAGGTGCCCCAGGCTGTCTCTGGTCAGGTTTGGAATATGCAAAGGACAGAAGGAGATCGCATCGCTTGTCTGGCCAACCTGTTGCAAAGTTTGACCACATAAGTACACTCACTGTCAGGATGCTTTACTCACTCCTTAGTACCATTCTCATGTAGTTTGGAGTATGCGTAACAGTTTGACATTTTGCATTTTCCTGGGAAAGCTAAGACAGCACAGCTTCTAGAATTGAACATCACAACCTGGGTTTCTTAACTTGCCCTGGCTGCAAAAGCATTTAACAAAGTTTTTTCTGCTTGATTTTTTAAAGAAAAATTATTTTGTAAGCTATATCCTTTGTATGTCTGCAGGGCTCTGCTGCTCCCTCTGTTTTGATGTCTCTTAAAATGCTTGAAAATGTGGAGTTTATGTTCATTCATTATCCACAGGTCTTAGCAGCTTCTGGCTCCATGGAAAATAATGGGGTGGAGTGCTGAGATGCACTTGATACTATGAGATAGGTTAACATTATTGTCTTCAGAAATAATTGAAAGAAAATGACAAAACGATGTCTCCCATTATAGAAGTAAGGATAATAGAATATAAAAATCAGTTCTTAATGATGGATAGCTATGCTGAGCGATTTAAGAAGGGGGCAGCGTGCTGAGGTAAGGTCAATTAAAAATCTGTGAACAAACTGATTACAAAACTGACTTTTATTCTGAATTTAGTGATAAACCTTAGTTCATAGATCAGATAGCTGTTCAGCACATTATTTTTCTTTCAAAATGTGCTAGTAACAGTGAAATACTGCATTTGCAGACTTTGCTGAAAAAATTGCTAGTAGACCTGGAATAGGCCAGTAGTTGTCTATCTTGCAGAGAAAGTATTCTAATACATGGAAAACACTTTCCCAACCTATGATAATTCATTTATTATGTAGAACATGTAGTTTGCTGCTGTTCAGAGATTCAAGAGCATCTACAGTTACAATAAAGAAATATTTGATATTCTTCATATTGAACTTCAGATAAGGTGGAACTTAAGTGGTTTAGTTTCAGTTGGTTTTGATCTCAAATATCTTCATGTGTTGCAGGTATTTTTTAAGCAGTTTATGATTTCCATGTGTTATCCCTTTTTTTGTTAGCTATGTCAACTGCAGGGATGATCTAATGTGCTCTTTTCATTTCACATTGTTAGTAAATATAAATACAGAAAATAATAAATGATTCTTTTTGATGTTTTTCAATTTATTGGTCAGTAGGGGAGCCTGGCAGTCTAGGGAAACATTATGTTGCAAATAATCCTCTCAAAGGGGTGAAAATTTATAAAATACAGCAAGTAGTCAAATTAAACAAATATATCCACTCTAATGATACCTCAAAACTGTGTGTCAAAGGAGCCTGCAATCTTGGGTAGAAAAATATGCTTAAAATTTTGAATCTTTTCTATTGAGATGGTTATTGCTTTTCTTGATTTTTTCTTTTTTATCCTTGCAATGTAAGGACAGATTTCTCACCTTATTAAAGTCAATGTGACTTTTGTCTTTGACTTAATTGGTGCCAGGATTTCACCCCTAGCCTCTGTTACTTGTAACTTGTGACTCTTCCCACAGGTAATCTTTTACATTTGCTATTAATTATGCATCTCTATTCATCTGAGCAACTAAATAATGAGAAAGGTGACAGTTGTATTGATTTTCCTTTCGTTTTATGTCTTTCAGGGTAGGAGTCTTTGGCCTAGTGGATAAATTTCCCTACATGATGAGTAGTCTCTAGCTTTTGCAACACCCCTTGCTTGAGCTGACAGAAATGTTTTTGATGTAACAGCTTTTTCCAATTTGTTGGAAAATGCTGACTGAGCTGAATGAAAACACTTAGTGGGAATATGTCAGTGTGATGAGATTTTCATGGGAAAGCAGGCAGACTTCCACCCTGGCCAGCCAGCTATTTGCTGGGCAGGTTTGCTGATAGACGATTCTGAAAAATTATGTTCTACATGAAAATTATTGTTTCTGAATTTTAGTTCCAGTTTGGAAGAAGAAAGGAATGATTCAGAAATGTGGAAGTTTTTGGGGATCTCAGTTGTCTTGTCTGTACAAACCCTTCCATGTAGCAACATTGCAGCTTTCTAATAGCTGTTAGTGGGTTTCTTTTCATCTTTAACCAAGAATTGCTATTCTTAACCATTCATGCCTCGTAGTCATGTTATTTTAGATATGAATCGTTTGCATGAATGATTTTCTGAGAAGTCTCTTAGATATGTTAAAACTTTCTTAATTTTTTGCATCCTATATAGCAGACATGTAACTCTCTCTTATAAATTCCTTGGGCATAGGATCCAAAATAAACGTCTTTACTCTATTTTGCCCTCTGTTCTGAACACTCGGTGGTATTTTATGCTTTAATTCAATTCCTTCTGGTTGATCATTCTTCATGCATTCTTTAGTCATGGTATCAAGTAGATTGGTGATTGAAGGTCAGCTCTGAAAATCCAAAGTGGTAATTGATAGTAATTTGAATCTTCACTTAAGTGAACGTTGAAAGGTCTTGGAGAGAAAAAAAAGGGGAAATGCATGTCTCAAATGTGGGGTTTTTTCTTGTGTGTTTTTTGTGGGGTAGGAGATACAGGCTATATTTTTTGGAACACTGTTCTGGGTTTTGGTTTTTTTTTTGTGGTTGTTCAGGGGTTGGGTTTTTTTTGTCCTTCTGTGGTGGCATCTGTCCATCTTTCTTTCTGTCCTTGTGATCAGCAAAGTTCTCCATCGAATATCTGAGGCAATCTTCTTGGCAGATGAAAATCTGGACATGCGATTATGTTTCTAGTCAGCTAACTTAACTTTCTGAGTTAGTATCCTGCAGGTTCTGAAGAAGGCTAAACAAAACCGAAACCATACGCAAGAAACTGCTGCATGCATGTGACCAAGAACAACTGAGCTGGGACAGCAGAAATCCTATAGGTCTCTTGTATTAGATGGCTCACCTTCCCTCTGAATAGCTGTCGACATGACAGTCTACTTAGTGCACTAAAAAGAAGAAGAGTGTCGTTTGCAATGTTCTGATCTTATACAAGTATTTGTCTTCTCCCCTAGGGTAGGATTTTGGTTCCTGGTCACTTTAAAATGTAAGGCATTTTTTCTTTACGACTTTGGACTTTCCATCAGGAGTTTTAATCCTGACTTTGGAATCAGGATTTCACTTACAGCAACAGCACTGTTCAAACAAGCTAATACTTGGACAAAACAGGGAATATATCCAAGATTTAATCTGGTCTAGTTTCAAAATTCTATCAAATAGCCTTTTAAGTTAGACAAGATGAACACCTCGTGCTTTGTTATTCTGGGGGAAAAAAAGAGTTTGCTATGTAGTTCAGCAACAAGTGCAGTGTAGTGCTTGAGCAAAAAGAGTAAGCTTGGGAATTTTAGGAGACACATATTAAATAGAAAAGTGATGGGACAGTAACACTGCTTTCCAATACAGCCTCTGCTCTCTCATTATGTTAGTGTGTTATTTTTATAAAATAAAAAGATGATTATAATATGTAATTTCAGTTAATACAATGAAACATCTTTGGTTTACCCACAGTGTTGAGACTAATCACAGTGTTATTCTTGCTTCCTTTTACAGGTTGCCTTTTTGAAGATGTGAAGAATGCAGATACCTGCGTTGAAGACTATTCTGAAATTCATCTTCAGCAGAAACATTGAGATGACTTCCAATGATGTGACTTCTAGGAAAAAAATCCACTGTCAATACGAAACAAAATGGGGGTGTGGTGTGTTACTCTTCATATCTGGACGTGTTTCAAAGCCAAAGACAGAGAGAATTAACTTTTGCATCCAGTACTTTCTTAGATGTCATTCTAAGAGTGACTTACCTGTCACTCCTGTCACATCCAGCTGGAATGACTGTTATGATCTCTTGATTGCTAAAAAGAAATTATCTATGTATCTCAGTACTACCTGTATCAGACAGTGTTTGATAGTGGCCTATATGTCAGTAGGAAAATTCACAGCCGGTAGGAGAGAAAGGTTTTAAAATATTTAACGTCCTGGATGCTAACATAAGGTCTTTACTTTCTTTGCTCTGGTAAAGTTAGAGGTCCAACTTTAAAATGTAAATTCTAGTTTCTGTCAAATATATATGTTTATCATGTATATTGTTTCCACATTAAGGTTTATCTTCCTTCTTGGGAGAGAGGGAAGACAGTTCATGTATTCCTACACCTCATTTGAATTTTTAAAAATTGGTAATGTTTTAGAAAATCAAGGTTTTATGCTTACTTGGAATAATTATTCCTTCAAATTCAAAAAAGAACACGTGTGTGAAGGCTGGCCTTGCAGAAACCGCTGGAGGTGAAAGATACTTGTAGCAAGTCAATACAGCTACTCTGAATCATCATTGTCTGTTGTGGATGCTCAGTTGCCTTCCACGGGAATGACAGCACATTTCCATGGAATACAAAAGTTGTTAACATTTTTGGCTTTGGAGTGGATTGCTCACTTAGTTATCAGCAATTTTTGCCTTCCCTTGTCCAGGAGAACAGGATGGTATACATGCATAGGCTAAGGAACAGGTAAGATGTCTCCTGGCATTTTTTTTTCAGTTCCTGCTCATTGGAATTGACTGCTTTTGAGCTAGAAGGAAGTGATCCTTTAGTATCAACCATCTCTTTTGGACCCCTGATCCCTCCAGGTTCTTATCCCATATCTGCCTCCATTATCTGCAGTTTTCCTCAAACTTGCTCTTGGCAAATCAGTCAGGTACTGGAATGGTTCGGCTGACCTAGTGTGACAATTCTTGAGTTCTCAAAACGGGTATAAAAAGGTATTCAAACAGAAAAAAAACCCAAACCAACAAATAAACAAACAAAAAAGACAAGAGAGTCTGTTTATGTAGGCTGGCTTTTTCAAAGCCCCTCTTAAAAAAAAAAAAGATCCTACCTTGTTGGAAAACTATTTTAGGAGGATGGACTCTGGAGGGAGTATTACTGTTAGATGAGTTCTCTGAAAGTTCCTGGATTTCAAGCAAAGTTAATGTGTCCTTTACTCATGAAATGATCATAATGTAGGACTTGACCCTGCGAAGTGTTGGGCACCTTATCTGGGTTTTACACATCCAAAGACAAGGAGCTGAGGCCTAGCTCCCAGTCTGGTTATCATCGTATTTTTCTGTTATTATTGTAGTTTTCAGTATTGAAGGAAGAACAAAAGTATTTGGAGTTTTGTATTCAGGGACAAAATTATCTAGCTTTAAGGTATTTTGTCTATGCACCAATGTTTACTCATTTTATGAACAAAATATATTTTTTAAATCAGTTTACTGTCTGTTCTGCTTAATTTCTGTGACAGTTTCAGCTTCCCAGAATATGCCTGAGCAATTTGCAGATGGAAGACATTCATGTCACATAGAAATACTCCATCTTTAAAATCTATTCCGACCTATTTAAATTACCCCTGTTATGGTTTTGCATGTATGGAGCCATCTTATGTCAGAGAATATTTATGCTTTTGAGGTTCAGTCTCTGTCATGTCATGCCGCCTTTGGTATTGTGGCCAGAAAGAGTTGATCTGTCTCTGGTAACATACTTGGTTCCAGAATGATCACAGAATCACAGCATGGTCAGGGTGGGAATGGACCTCTGGGGATCATCTCCTCCAGCCCCCTGCTAAAGCAGCTTCACCTGAGCAGGTCGCACAGTCACCTCCAGGCAGGTTTTGAATGTCTGCAGAGAAGGAGACCCCACAGCCTCTCTGGGCAGCCTGTCCCAGTGCTCTGCCACCATCAACGTAAAGAAGTTCTTCCTTATATTCAGGTGGAACCTTTTGTGTTGCTGTTTGTGCCCGTTGCCCCTTGTCCTGTCCTGGGCACCACTGCAAGGAGCCTGGCCCCGTCCTCTGGACACTCGCCCTTAAGGTATCTGTAGACATTGACCAGATCCCCTCCCAGTCTTCTCCTCTCCAGCCCCAGCTCTCTCAGGCTTCCCTCAGAAGGGAGATGTTCCAGTGCAGACAGATCATCATCCAGATGATGAATGCAGGCATTTCACTGGGAGTATTTTTTGGGGAAAAAAACCCTTCTGGAGATGAAAGGCAGATCACTCCCATACTGCCTGGTCTGCTGCTCATCTGTGGGAGCTAATGGTTGAGGAAACAACCTGAGAGAGGGCTAAGCCCAGCGTGTACACTTAAAACATTAAACTTTTTAGGAGCTTGCCCTCTGGCTACGTATGTTTAAAGATTTTCCTTGTTCTTTTTTACCCTATATGTTGGTGAACTGGGTCTTGCTGGGGTGGAGTTAACATATTCTTCATAGCAGCCCGTATGGCGCTGTGGTTTGGGTTTGTGGCTCCAGCAGTGCTGGTAGCACACCAATGTTTTGACTATACCTGGACCTTCTCTTTGATTTCCTGCTCTGCCCCCACCTCCCCCCAGTGAATAGGCTGAGCGTGGGCAAGAAGAGAGGAGGTGGGGGGACACAGTGGGGACAGCTGTGTCCCCCCCGAAGGGACATCATGCACAGCAGTAAAAACTGTGGAGGAAGAAAGGGGTGATGGGGTCGAGGTCATGGTTGCGCACAGAACAGCTAGGCATTGGTCTGCTTGTCGGAGGTGGTGAGTTGCTGCATTTGCATCACTTGGTTTCGTTTTCCTTTTTTCTTTCTCTTTGCTTCACTTATTAAACTGTCTTTGTCTTGACCCGCAAATTTTCTTTTGATCTTCCTGTTCTTTACCCCGTCATGCTGGTGGAGGAATGGAGAGGGAGAGTGTGAGTGAGCAGCTGAGTGGGTGTTTAGCTGCTGGCTGGGGTCAACCCACCGCAATTGGAAGCAGAAGTTGCAAAGTCCCCAAAAGAAAAAGAATAAAACTTTATGATGCATCTCGGCAGGACAGTGTCATGTTCCCCCTTTCTTGGTTCCAGCTCTGAGACCTCCATTAACATTTAACCATTGACATTATCTGGAAAATATCAGACCACATATGATAATATATAAATGCCTCAGACAGGTTTCCATTTAAAAATAGATTTCTTTGGCCATGTTCAGGAAAAAAAAATATTTTTGATACTTTCCCAGATACCAGGCAATACATTATTCAGAATTCCTGTTTCTGCAGATAACTTTTGTGGCTTTTTTTTCCCCTCCTATTTCTTATATGATCTTTTCTACTTAGCCAGTAGTGGACTTGAAATGGGACAGCTTCACGTGACACTTTCTTGCATTCTAGCTGCTTTATAAAAGCAAATCTGGGCCATTTTTTCAGGGCGATCTTAGCAGTTAACCATGGGCTCTCATGAACAGTGGACTTGGCTTAAGAAAATGTGTTGAGTTCCCATCAAGACTCCTTCCTTGACCGTTGCCTATCACTGCCCTTGTGTAAGAGTCGGTCTAAAGAGAACGATATTGTCTCAACATTGCTAACAGAGACCTGGAGATGGAATGTGCTCCTCATGGACACCGAGACCCAGCGACCCTGAAGGAGAACTGCACGGTACGAGGAGTACTATGCCGCTCCCTGATACCTGGCACTGGAAGGAATCACTACGATAAGGTCGCACAACAACTGTTGTCGTAACAACGAACCAGAACATGCGTGATAATCTTGCTCAGGAAGGCAGAGACTGACAACAATCCATGGGCCAGAGGAGGAGCAACATGTATTGCTCGGCATAAAAGAGGACTCTTTAGCAACCGAATTTTAGGAGATCTCCGCCACCAAGGATCACGACGATTGGAAGGACCGGCGGGATGCTGCCTGGACCTGGGACCATAGGGACGCCTTGGACCCGTGGTGGTAGCTATAATCCTCTTTCCTTTTTCTTTTTACTTTATTTTTTCTTCACTTTCTGCCTTTCTACCTATCGCACGCCGCTTTATGGGCAAACAATAAAATTGTGCTGCTTGATTAAAGCATAACCCCTTGGCGTGGTCGCCTTGATTTTTGCACTTTGAGATCATAGTAAACGAACTATCACGAGTCCGCTGAGTGGACCGTGACACCTTGCCTCCATTTCTGCTGTTGAATAGCACGATGCCATTTGGTTGTCGACATCAGCATTTTGAAAAGTCGTTTAAGTACAATTAGTACAGTTATTTACTGTGTTATTTTCTTAGCATCCAGAGTTAGTGGCACATTTTAGTCTAGTCTAAATGCCATGTTTGGATACATCCATAACAGAAAGCGTGTTGGTTTTGAAGTGTGCAGGCAGTATCTCCGTGCAGATGGAAAAGCATGCAGCAAGACAGGACTTAGCCTAGAAGCTGTGTTCTTAGGGAATTTTTTGTCGTTCTTATCGCTTGCCCTCTCTCCCCAGCACTTTTTATCTGTTAAGTCTGCATTTTTCACTGCAGAAAGTGTCTTAATTTTTGCTTTCTGTAGTGCCAAGCATGCTGTTAGTCTTAAAGTAATAATAATAAATCAGCAATGACGTTAAGAAGTCCCCCACTCACATTAACTGAGATAGATGTGCATCCTTTCCTAATATGCAGTTTCCAAATAGTGTATGGCAACAAGAAGATATTAAAAATGTCAGCTTTAATTTTAATGTGCTATTGGGTTATAAAGATGGCTATCGCTGTGGTGCAGAAAACATGCCTATCTGTCAGACCAGTACTGTTCCCTCCATTAGCAACAACAGAAAACAATATTGTTTCTGTCATTAACGGGTCACAGGGGGAATATACTAGTTACTTCTTTTAAACAGGTTTGACCATTTAACTGGGTTAGTTAAATTGGTGTACCAAATTGAGTCCCAATGGGATTAATTTTAATTCCAAAATTAGGGTGGCTCTCTAGCTTCGTCTGAATCCCCACTAGAGCATGTTAGAATAAACTGAACAATAATAAAAGGCTTGATCAGGGACCTGTACTGGTATTGCCCTGTGAGTCAAAGGGCGAGTTCTAGCTTACCTCCATTTTACTTTTCTGTGTAGAGAAACTTGTCGGTATAAGGAGCAACTTTAATTAAAATTTATAATAGATCTTTCTGCACTCAAGCATTCTGGGTTTAAATGCAAATGCTTTTCAGTAATTTTCTTTCTGTTTTGCTGCCTTCATTTTCATCCTCCCAGAACAGCACTTTGTGGTTTCAATTTTAGACTTCGTGTCCTTTCATTTCTCTCCTAGCCAACTGTGCTCCGTTATAAATGACAGGTAACTAGTCTGAGGTACTGCAGTAGCTCACCAGCCTCATTCCTTTCAGTTTTCCTCCACAGGTTTTCTGGCTACCAGAGTATCACTGTTGTCGAAGCACTGCAAAAATCTGCAGATGGACAAATTATAGAAACATCGAGCAACTCTGTCTTTACTAGACTACTTTGGTTTATTCTTTCGGAGCAGGCTGAATTGCCTTCTAGCAGATGCTGAGGAGCATTAGGCAATGTTCACAGAATAGCAGGAATTTTGCAGGTTCACCTGCTAACAGCTCAGCAGCAACATGTGTATCTTCCAGTATCTGATTGAAACATGGCATTTTTCTTACTGTGGACAGCAATTGCTGTGTTCATATCCCGTGGTTCTGTGGCTCAGTACGTTCAGATGTTGCTCTCTTGAACCTGGCAGTAATGTTATTGTGTCACTGCCGTATCGTGTCCAGTGGTACATGCTTCACTGCCATCCGATTGTCTTAACACGTGGATTGTGCAGGTCTGTGTACTGTGTCCTTAGTGACAGATGCTGCTTCTACCCGCTTGTGTTCAGGGATGACATAAATGTGTATTAATTTACCATGTAAACAACAGAAAACTTTATTTCAAAATATAAAGTGTCATTTTAACTTACATGCTTTTAATCATTTCCTTAAGATTACAAAGTTTTTGTGGGGTTTTTTTTGTTGTTTGTTTGGTTTGGTTTGGTTTGGTTTGGTTTGGTTTGGTTTGGTTTGGTTTGGTTTGGTTTGGTTTGGTTTGGTTTGGTTTGGTTTGGTTTGGTTTGGTTTGGTTTGGTTTGGTTTGGTTTGGTTTGGTTTGGTTTGGTTTGGTTTGGTTTGGTTTGGTTTGGTTTGGTTTGGTTGGGGTTTTTTTGCCATAACTGGGTTTTCTGTAGTGCGGGCAGGAAGGCAGACCTGCAGAGGGCTCTGCCATGTCTTTGTGTCACTGGCAGCTCCACTAGCTAGGGGCTTGTGAAACAGACTTTACACCTTCATTATTGATACCAGCTAATTACAGCCCCAGCTGGCTGGCCGTCTTGTCTGTTACTACACGTGTTTCCTCACTTTTAAAACTATGACTGTATCATAAGGGTCATGGGTCTCCTGTCGGCGACAAGGTTGTTTGCTCAGCAGTGCAGCTGGGAGAAAAGTCCCTGTGTGGCCATAAACCAAGTTACATGGATGGGGGACGGACCGCGAGCACGACAGAGCTGCTGTAGCCGCCCGGACTTCAGTGCAGCCATTGCCAGTTCACATCAGCCAACAACGTGCAGTGTGGACAGGAGGGAGGTGACGTCTCTTGTCTTCCCCTCTCAGTCCCACTTCAGAATATAGAACTGAGTTGGCACGCGTGTAGAAATAGGGCTGGGTATGTCTCAGAAAGGCCTCACACCACGTCTGGGCAAGTGTGTCCAGAGGACGGGGCCAGGCTCCTTGCAGTGGTGCCCAGTGACAGGACAAGGGGCAACGGACACAAACGGTGACACAGGAAGCTCCACCTGAATATAAGGAAGAACTTCTTTACCCTGATGGTGACAGAGCACTGGGACAGGCTGCCCAGAGAGGCTGTGGGGTCTCCTTCTCTGCAGACATTCAAAACCTGCCTGGATGCGACTGTGCCACCTGCTCCAGGTGAAGCTGCTTTAGCAGGGGGCTGGAGGAGATGATCCCCAGAGGTCCCTTCCCACTCTGACCATGTTGTGATTCTGTGACAGCCACGGAGTCAGTTGTCATTGTATCACCATATCAGGAGGGCTCAGTGCAGCGCAAGAGTGAAAATGCAGCAGAAGCACATGGGCTGCAAAACAAGAAGAGGGGAGAAAGAAATTCTGTCAGTGCTCTATCAGCTCTGCCTGATACAGTCCTAGATTAATAGGCTTATTGAGTATATTCATGATGCAACGGCTCTGCTCTCAACTTCTTTGTAAACTTTGTCAAAAGTTTCTGTCTGTGAGTAATGGGAAGCATGACATGTAACGATCCGGTTGTATAGTTCATGCAGGCTGTTTGCTCAGATTATTAGACTTGCCCTTTACCAGGCTTTGATTTATGTGGACCTAATAAGAGAAGAGCAAGAACAGTCCTTTGTTTGAGCTTTAAAAGAAAACAGAGGTGTGGGACAATTTACAGTTTCTGCTTTGTTGCTGGAAAGGGTTTTGCAAATTTATTGGAATAAATATCCTTAAACTTGAAGCAAAATGAAAATGCACTAAATTAAGAGTGCCTTTTAAATTAATGGCTATTGAGAAGAAGATACAAGTTGTTGTTTTAGTTGATTCACAGTAATTATTAAGATCATATTTTGTGGTTGAGATGCACAAACACGGCTTGACTGTTGCAACCTCTTATCTCAAGAGTACAAAGAGCGGTGTCTGTTCCGATCCAGCAAACACAGCTCTGGCAGTTCTCTGTGTAGGTAAGTAAACAAGACATGAGCGAGCCCAGCCGAAGACAGGGAGCATAGCGTGACAAGGGGCTCTGTAAGATGCTTAGAGGGAAAAGATACTAACAACGTGCCTGATGGACGTTTTTTCCTGTCTTTAGAAGTGCTTTTTAGATTGCTGCAGGCATATGAAGAAACATTTTGGTGCGTTGGGGATTTTGGAATTGGTGTCATAATTTGCAAATGAAAACGTATTTCCTAGCTCATTGGTTTTTTTCGATGGTCTCATGAACTCAAAAGAACATCTTGTCATATAGCAATGCTGATTTTTTTAACTAATATTTCTAATTACCCGTGGATTTACTAGGGTCTGCGTTACAATCTGTACCTTCCTCTTCTATATTTTGACACTTGCTCAGCAAGAGTCACCATCTGCACAAGAGTAGATTAACTTTCACCAAATTTAGAAAACTTTCATTTGAAGTGGAAACGAGTGGCAATTTGTTGTTATAGTTGCCAGAAGACTAATAAGTCAAAAAGACTTCACATGGGCTATTTGTTTCGTTGTGTATCATTTCACATTGTAAAGTGGATTTTTGTCTCTTACTCTACTAGACAAATGTTCCATTGTTAGTATTAATAATTTTTGTTTTGGCCGTAGAACATAATTTTAAAGCATTTTCAAAAAAGCTGGAGTTCAGAACCTGCAAGACTTTTCCCATCACTTAGATATCATCTCCTGTACAGCTGGCACACTTCCACATGGTTCCCTCTCGTGTGACTCTCTTCATATCCTGGTCCACCCTAAATTTAATCAGTTGGGGATTTTTTTGTCCTACTATCCTTACTGGAAAACTGACCCAAAGCCTTACTCTTCTGATGGGAGTCTTCTGATTTCTGGGGTAAGTGTATCCCAGGCTAATTTACACCCATTTGTTGTGCCAACAGCATTCCTTCATGTAGGTAGTTAGATTTCTTCCTGGATTCTTAAACCTCATTCCATGTTTAGGGAACAGTTCCATCTCCTCGGTGTTCATTTTATTAGTGGTTTCTTTCCCAAAGATAGACTTTGTGTTCTACCAAACTCTGTGTCAGTCCCACTTTGAATTAATCTCCCTTGTGCAGGAGTGAGCCCATTGTGCACACGGTGTGCATCTTATCAAAGTGACACTGATGGTTCCTTATTTCTTTTTGGAACACCTCACTTCACACATTAGTGAGTGCTTCTGTTTTTTTCATGTCTGCGGCACACTGGTGGTTCATAGCAGACACCCCAGCTCTTCTTCCCTTCCATTTCCAACCGTGGAGACCCAAAGAACGCCACTATTCTCTGGCAGAAAAATCTAATTATTTCGTAAGTATTTCACATGTACTTATGCTTTGTGGCTATGTGTACATATACACATACACACATTGTGCTTTGTATGTTTGATTCTTTCCTTAGTTTTCTGATCCTGCTTTGTTTATGATGCTTCTGACTTTCACATCAGCAAATGTTCTTAAAACATTTCTAGTGGACCATGTCACTGTGCTGTGGTCACTAGTGCAAATGTTTAGTAAGATTGGCTCATAGGCGGAACTACTATTCTCTCTGGGCAGTTACTTCTCTTCCTGGTTTCCGCTGGGAGGCTGAACCTTGAGGGTTTCAAAATCAGACCTCAGCAGAAGTCAGGATCTCAATGCTGTCATCCCTGTGCCGGTCCTGATCTACCAAGCAGAATCAGCCCTTCAGCTGTCATCGACACTCACCAGACCATACATGTTCCTGACCATGCATTCACCTCCAGTGATTGGAGTCCCCCGCCTGTGGTAGACAGGTGTTGCTGTATTGTATGTTTCAGCTGTTAAATTGCAGATTGTCTTGTTCTTATTTAGCGCTCTGTTGCTGGTCCATTCAATTTTTTTTTTTCTAGTTTTTTTTTTTCCCCCCTGCAGTTTGTGAATTTTAATGTTTGGTACAAAGAGAGAGACTATCATTCCGGTAACCAAATGCTCCTTTAAGAAACGCAGCGTTATATTCCATCCCTTCTGCTGTGAATGCCAAATGCAGCCTGATAATAAATTGAGACCAAAGTATGGTGGTGGGAGCAAGACTGGTCAAATTCCAGTAGTTGTTGATGGAAATTGGTGCTGCTCTGAGGTTGAGTCCTTGGTGGTTTAGCCTTGATAGCTTTGTGGCTACAGATGGGACTTGGTGGACCCATACTTTCCCTGCCTGAGTGCATAAACGTTCAAAGAGCCTTTTGACAGACCTGTGACAGACCTGTGCTTTAGCTCTTCTATGTGCGATTTATTTATATCCCAGGCTCGTAACAATAATGCACTATATCCTATATAAGCTTTTTTGAACTCTGAACTCTTCAGACCCAGCATGCTGTGTGGCGTGAGTCTGTCCTCGCTGCAGTGTTGGAGCAGCTCTGCGTGTTCTGTAGCACAGGCAGCACCTCTCAGGTGTGCCTTACCTTCCTCTCTGCAGAAGAGGGGTGCAGTATGCCTGCTGTGTCGATCTCATGGGGTGAGCAGGGGGTGGTGGTTTTCTTGTTCTAAACGTGCACCCTGCTTAGTGTATCTGTTAGCAGAGGCGAGTGAGAGAAGCATGCCTTGGAGGGGAAGGTGTTTGGGTTTGCCATGGTCCCCAGTTTCTGTGTGAGGTCCCTCTGTAATTGGAGATGCCCCTGTGATAAGGTTTTCTTTTGTGAAAGTGTGATAGGTATCCCGAGCCCAAGTTTTCAGATATCTGGAAGAGAGGACTTTGGGATCATGGACTTGAATCAAAGCTCCATGAGACAGCAGCACAGACGGCAAGTGCTAAGTCATTGACGTATTTTATTGAAACTTACTTGGAAGGAACTTTTTTGCCATCAAGCTGCGTTTAAAAATGTGATCTATTGAGTATACGTGACATGGTTTTCACCATGTCACTAGTAATGTTTCTGAAATGCAAGCTATGCCGATCAGCCAAAGGCTGGCTGGTCTCTCACCACGACGTTCTGCATCCCTCTGCCTACCACCACCAACTAGAAGGGCTTTGTCTTGCTTAAGTCTGTTTCAAGTAACAATTCCTGTCAAGCTAGTGTTGCTCAAACATAAGGCCGCTAATAGAAGTGGCCTGGCTTTGAGGGCAAGGATGGATGAATGAACGGAGTGTCTGCAGGAGTCTCTGATGAGCAATGTGTTTTGTATATTAAAACATACCGTGGTCTTTATCGCCCTAATGCATGCACAGCAGTTGCACGGGAATGCCATATGTACAGGTGCAGAAGAGATCCCAGATTATTATTAGTTATTAATTTAATATGATCCTCTAATTGAAGATGATACAGTATGCGCAAAAGGAAATCTACTTTTGGTATTTTTTGCCTTGAAGTTTTTTGCCACATAATCTAAGCATGGGTTTAAGTTTTTGATGATGTGTATGAAAAGGCTTTTGATTATTTGGAGGAAAGCATTAAGGAATTCTCAGCTTGTCGTGTGTTTAGACACAGCCTCCTATAAAGCTTCAGGGACTGGGCTCGCTACTTCAAATAATAATGTCTTGTGCATCTGATTTCTTGAGGAATTCAAGTTTAAAGGTCTCGTATGAGTAGTCGTAATACTGACATAGTTTGTTGATAATAAAGTGCAATTTTGACTTCTTACCTTCTAATGAAATGGTGTTGCACACATTGCAAAACTGGTAATTTCATTTTACTGTAATTCATAAAGAGAATAATAGGCAAGCAACGATGCACAGGGGTGTTTTATTAGGAAATTGAGGGCCATCTTCACTACTTTTTCCAGATAGCTTTTCTCCTTCTCTCAGTGTTGTTTTTCAGAACTGCATTGCTTTGGTGCTATCTCACTTCTGCAAAAGGCAATTTTGTTAAATGTATTCCCAAATGCACTGATGAAGTTATAACTGTTTGGCAAAGGCTTGGAGACAAAGATGCTGCCATGAAAAATGAGCCTTGTCAACAGAAAACTGATTTGTGATCACAAAATGTGGACAACGTGATCAATGTTGTATTATCTGTTTGTCTCCCACTTTCAGGTGTATCCACTGCCCCAAGGGAGTTGTAACATGTCAGAAGCATCTATGGACTCTGTCGGCCCTTCTTCACTGTCACGTTATATCAGAGCAGCGACTTCTTTCATCTCTCAGTGCTATGGCTTTTGCCCAGTATAACCTGGGGCTTTGTGGCTGGCGCTCTGGGATGTGGCCACCCAGTTCTTTCTTGGGCATCTGTACCTGTCTCTAGCTATGTCTCCCATCTGCGATTATAAAATGGGAGAAAAGCAGAGTCTAGTCTTGAAAGAAGTTATGAGGAGAAACATGTTAAAGACTGTGAGTTTGGGGACAAGCAGTCAAGGCTTTAATAGATAAAATATGGATTTACTATACACTGTAAAAGAAGGTGTATCTTGTTCCGTACTAATAGTTGTGTGGCATTTTGGCACATATGTGAAAAGCTGTTGCTCCCAGTGTCTGCTAGGAGATCATATTATTTCCTTCTCTTCACTTGTAATACATTTACCCTGCCTGTGATTTATGTAGCCAGGAACAAGAACTGAAGCATTTACACAGGGGAGAGGATGGGTTCCTTGTGTGCCAGAACTGTTAAAAGCTAAATCTTCAGATCTTTAACCCATAGGATAGTGTTGCTAAAGAGGACGCCTTAAACCTGTTTGTATTTATTTATTAGTTTCACTACTGTGTTATTTCTGCACTGTTTAACAGCAACTGATATCTTCCCATATTTTTCAAGATTCCAGGGTGTTTATTTGTAGTTGCAATCGTTCTTCTGTTGAAATCGGCACAATAGCTGGGCTTCTATGGCAAAAGGAGACTGCAGATCTGTTCTAGCAAATTATCCATTAGTTCATGCTAGTCTGGGAAATTCTGCTTCTATTAAACTGCAACAGCTTGTTTATACCCTCATTGAGTATATATATTATATATATATATGATATATATATGAGTATACATATAAATATATATATATTAATATAGTGTCCAGACTTCTTAAAATGTGCACTGCTTCTTTTGTTTTAATCCATCTGTTTGAAAAGCAAAAAGTTAAATGGGTTATGCAGTGTGCGTGTTGCTATGATGACAGGTTTGGAATTTCCTGCCTTGGATAAAGGAGCAAGGATTAGTCTTAAAGATGTAATTCCACCTCTGCCCATCCAGATCTAATGCTTGCCTTGCAGAAGGCAGAATAATACTGTCTTTTTAAGGGACTCTAGGAGACCCCTTTTCGAAAGTGCTGCACTCCAGATGCTCAGATGAATTGTCAGGGGTGTCCCTTCTTTTACAGGCAGCTGCTAAGACCTAGGAGGGATGCTGTCTATCCTTGTTGTCACTGACTGGAGAGTAAGAGGTGACTTCTCAAGTATGTGCTGTTTTTGTGTAATCTGAGTTTCATTGTATTATCTGGGCTGAACATCCCACAGGTCTTTAGGAAGTGTATGTAATACAGGAAAGTTAGTGGGCAAATAAATGCCCTGTCCCTAGTGTAGATAATAGCAGGTAAAATTTCACATATTTGCTGGTGTTCCCTTGCTGCTTGAGTACCCTGCAAGAGAAACATCATCTGAAGAGTAAGGCAGGGTCCTAAAGGAAATATTACATTAAACAACCTAGAAAGCTAAAGGCTGAACTCTTCCAATGGGCCCTGCTAACTGCCTTCATTCTCACTAAAAAACTATTAACCAGGCTTTTTCCTTTGATGCTATTAATGCACCATGCAAATACTCCTGACTGTGCAACCTGTATCTCTTATGTCAGTAGGAATGTAGCCCTCTAACCTCTGAAAGTAACACCAGCTTCCCTGGGCAATTACTTTTGCCATTTTGTGCTAGAAATGGTCCTTTAGTACTGTGTTAACTTAAAAAAAATAATAATAATTTAAATGACCCTGAAGAAAGCGTCAAAAGGTAACAAGTAGGGGTGAGGCAGACAAAGAGAGAAGAAACAGAAGACCTATATTAAGACTTCAGCTCTCTGTCTTCTGCACAAAACAGAGCCAAAACAGTATAAACCAACCCAGCTTCTTTCTATAGCAGAAAACATCCTTCAGCCTGGCTCTCCTGTGCGGCCACTGTAAAGGAAGTTTAAATATAGCAAAACCAGACTTACTGGAAAAGTTGTGATTGGGCTCTAATTTCCAACATGCTTGTTGAACTCTGAGGCATCCAAAATGAGCACAAGCAGAAGTCATTGCAGCCGAGTTTGACCTCGTGCTGATTGTCACTTGTGTAGGTGTTAGTGCCGAAGTCTTTCCCACTCCCTGAAACGCAGGGGGGCTTTTGCTTCGTTCGCAAAGTTTTGTTTTGTTGCAATCTGAGATTCCCCTGATCGAGGGTTCATGCGATCAAAGGGCAAGTTGTGCTTCCAGACCAGCACGCAGTGGGTATGGAAGGTGTATGCACCTTTCTCATTCTTCCTGGTTGGAAGGTGGGTGGGGAAATTAATAGATATGAGTGCTATTATGCCTTTTTTAAAATAGGAGTTTCAATTAAAGAAATAGATGCTTAGGAAAGATAACAGCTCCATGCACTGCTTAAAACCCGAAACAAATACGACTCGTAAAACGCTTTTCACAAGCTTTAGAAGTGAAAAGACGAAAAAGAAAATGGCATTAAATACTTAATTAAAAATAATAATTTCACACTAAGGTAAGGGAATTCCAATTAGAGAAATGCCCAGTGTCAGAGGGGCAGCACTGAATACTGTAGGATATCTGAGCCCCCAGCTGACAGAGTTTCTCATTTAGGGCCAAATTAAGCTCTCATTTACACTGGCATGTATCACCAGGAACTCTTTTCACTCGTCAGGATACTTGAGTCTTACTCCTGTTTAGCTGAGACTGTAAATGAGCCCTTAAGGAGCTTTTTCCTACTGAGAATTCTTCCGGAGCCTTATCATTGTTTAAGTTCTTCCCTGAATAACGAACAGGCAGAGGCAGCTGGGAGAAAAGACTGGCAGGTGTGAACCAGCACTTACAAAACAATAAAATGTCCTGACACGTTCCAACCTTGTTAGAGATACTACCATTTAAGTAAGTCTTTATTGTTTTCCTCCGATATTTAAATCCACTAAACACTGTGAATCCAGAACCCCCGGATTATTAAGAGGATGAATGGACCCGATTGCAACGTATAGCGCTGTGTTATTCATACGGAGGCTTTTCAAAACTGTCTTTCAATAACTTCTTTCCCAGTCTAAAACAGATCTAAAACAGATCCCAGGTAAAACAGATCTCTACAGCAGGACATTTGTGTAGCACGGTAGGTATGTTACGGATGAGTGTGACCTTCAAACACTAGCTTTTGTGTGCATGTCTCTTGTGTTTAGCATGATAAATGATGTTACACTGGCTAATTAGATCAATACATCTCATTAATGTCTGGCAGTTTCTGAATTTGTCACTCTTTAGTCCCATGGATCACCTTCCATATCTGCTTTTCTCAAATCAACATGCATTTTTTTCCCCTCTTCTTTCGCTGCAGAGCTACAGCAATTCCAGTCTTCTCCATCTGAAAGTATGTTTGAGAAGTATATTTAGTACAGCCAATGAAGGAATAGTTGAAAGGTAACAATTTGCACCTCCCACTTTCCCATTACATTTATTTTCACCATGTCACAAATGGAGGCCCTTCCGCTCTTTTGGACTCAAGTTATAAACTAAAAAATGGAAACAACTGGGTTTTTTTTTTTTTGTTTTGTTTGAATGTGCTGTGAGTTGCGTTAATGCAGGGAGAAAATGGGTGCTGAGAGATTTTATATGAAAGAATGTAAAGAATTCTACAAGGATTTTCTCTCTCTTGCAGTACTGACAAGAATCTGAGTTAGGAATATGGCAAAAAATATTGTCCCCGTGCCTATTGTGTGTCTGTCTCTATGCCTCCACATAATAGCAAGCCTTTTTTCTGTTCCCTTCTTGACTTTTGCCATATATTAAATACCTATATAAAAGAGGTTTAATGCTTTTCCACCAAAAATGTTTTTTTTCCACAAAGATAATAGTCTAAAGAACTCTTGGAATGTGTTAGTTCTCTTGGATATTTTTCACATATTTTTCCAGTAAATCATGTTTTTAATACCACTTCGGAACAGAAACAGAAATGTTGTCATTCAGGGGTTTTGTGTGCTTTTACATTTTTTTTTCTTTCTCTTTTAGAAAATCCTTCTTGTTTAAAGGGTTTTTTTCACAGGCAAAGAAAGGGAAGAGAAGGGAAGAAATTTCTCCACAGTTAAGTATTTCTCTGGAAAATCTTGGAAGAAGCAGATTTCTACAGCAGCCAACCAAGCAAGATGAGACAAAAAAGAGCAACTGCCGATGTTTTAGGCATGCCTAGCAACAGCCCGTGTCTGGATAGCTTGTTAGGATTCAAGTGTATGTTTTAATAGAGGAAAACCAGCATTGGTTTGAATGCAGGAATACCAGGAATTCCCAAACGGGGAGCTTCCCGGCTGCAGGCAGACACCACCTCTGACTTAGATGCTGTGGTATAAATGCATTTGATCATGACACGCTAACGCCTTGATACACAGACCTGCCCCCACCCCTGCAGCATTCCGCGGTGTAGGAACCCAGCCTGGCTCCTCCCGGGGAATCCTGTCTTGCCTTTCTTGAGAGAGCAGAAACAGAGAGAACCCCCCTGTCTGCACCCCTACGGCCACTGACTCCAGTCCCCTGAGCTGTGGTGCAAGTGGAAGGGGAAAGGTGAGGAATCACCAGCCTGACCTGTAGCTGTGCTGGGGTGGAGTGCTGCCGGGGAGAACACTGGGTCGATTGCACCCACAGCGTGTTGCTCAAAGGCTTGTCCGGCAAGCCTTCTGCAGGTGACTGAAACGTGCTTTCTGCTGAGCACAGGGCTCTTATTCAGGACTTCCCCTGCCTTCTCTACACTATATATAGTAGCTACATTAGTAAAGGCCCTGGATATAAAAGAAGTCCTCAGGCTGGTGTTGCTTCATCTACCACTAACCCTGTCACGCTGGGGCTTGTCCTGCAAGAATCTAGGCTGCATTCAGAAATCCAGCTCGTTATCCAGAGGTGATACAACGCAGCTTTCACCCGTCCTGTTTCTGCAGCTAATAGAGCTGTCAGCTCCATTTCATTTGCTTGTCATCCCTTCCAGAAACATATAGAAAGCCTTAACAGAAACGGGTCATCCCAAGAGTAGGCTCAAAATAAAATTGACCCTTATTCAGATGTATGTGCAAAATAGCTTGGACTTTTCCCTTGAATTGTTAGTTGTACTGGATTTGCCTTTCATTCCATAGAGAGTTACCGTGGGTTGAAAATATGACATTTTCCAGGAACATATCTGTTGTAGGTGCCAAAGGCTGTTCTGTTGTCAATGCTTTGTGATATTTTCATGGCTTATTTGGAAGAAAGGTTTTCCTCTCTGTCTCCTTCAGCTGCCTTAAGCCCAGTCTTACCATCTCGTTCAAGGGATGATGATGACTGTGTTCACTTGTTACATTAGATGTTTGTGCCAAGGGTGTTTATGCATATTCTAGCTCATTTTAAATACAAACTTCAGTGCCTGGAGACACCTTCACATTAAAAGTAATTGAGTCACCATAGCAGGGAAGGAGAGGTTCAGCAGGTAAAGCGGCACTCAGTCATGAAGGTGCTTGTTGGCTAGTAAAGTACAGGGGATGACAGCTGGTCTGACAAAGTGACATTTGCATCTCCAGAGAAGTGAGACTTTCTTAATTTAACTGGAGAAGTGTCAAGATCATCTGCTGAGTAAGTCAGAAGGAAGCAAGTTTCAAGATGGAAAGAAAGAAAGTTTCAACAGGAAAAACTAAATCTGCTGAGAGCCCCTGGAAAGGAGATTAGTTACAGATGTTGGTGTAGAGGAAAGTTTTTTTCTTGGCAAGTGCAGCCTGCAACACATAATGCAGAGGGAGACAACATCCCTGACATGTCAGGCAGGAAAGCACCTGCAGCAAATGGGTGAGATACTGAATAAAAAGGACCTTTTATACTTTCTCTTGTAAGCAGGATAAGCATAGCCCTCTTTCGTATGCCTTAAACGACCTTTGTCACTGTGGTGTCTATTTTGGATGCTGTAAATAATAACCCCAGTTTGGATTTTGCTTTAACCTTACTGGAGTTCAAGTACTTGGTTAAAAACAAGATGTTTCTAGCTGAAGGCTGCCACAGCCCTAAAAGTGGTCTCCTAGGGATGAGGAGGGGAAGTCACCTCTTCCCTCACTGAGGGATCCCTACGGAGGCTCTTAGCAGGGTAGGATGCTGGTGAGCACACCGGAATCTCAGCAGCCTTGAGGGAATTTGCCACTGGTGCACTTGAGTCATGTTGTGGTTTTGTTCCTCTCTGAAAAAGCAAACCTGTATGTTAAGGACGAGCTTGTCTTTCTCCATTTCTTTCTTTGTTCATGAGCAGCTCCTGGTTTGCTGGGGATGCAAGTACTTCACCAGCAATTGTGTCAGAACATTTGTTAGCACCATACTCCCACTTGTAAGTCATAAAGCAGCAAAGGGAATTACTGCTGCCATCTCTTAAGCAAGGCAACGAAGGCATAGATGTAATAACGCATGCCCCTAAGTATTTACCCAGTTCTTTTTGCATTCCTGTTTTTGTTTTCCCAAGCAAAAAGCAGCACTTCCTAGCAACCACAAGTAAGGCTGAGGGCATGCTGAAAGCGAGCTTGACAAATGAAGGTGAGATGCTGTGGCACGTGGGACTGGCAGAGCAGCCCAGCAGAATTATGGAGCCCATGCTGTGCACAGCCCCACGGGACTGCACCCCCGGGAGGGGAAGAACGCAAGCAGCCACCTAAGCCAGCAGGCAGGAGGTGCACGGGAGACAGGCTCCTGCCTCTTAATGACTCTGAACCCCAGAGTTAAGTGTAACACTCTTTGGGGGGAGAAAAAAGGAAGAATGGTGAATATTAGACTTCCTCTTCAATGGGAGTAGAGCAGTGCAAGTCCGTTTTAAATGCTGACCAAGTGGGCAGAGCTCTTACCTGGGCTGTAGAAGGCATAGGTTCAGATTGCACCTTTTCCTGAAGAGACTGACCTTTGCTGTGTGACAAACAGACTCATCACCAGGACATGGGGTACCTAAGACAGGAGTCTTTCCACATACAGGGCTGGCTCAGCAATATCATCTCATGGTTCAGTAACAGGTGGGGCTCTGCTGCACCAGCCGTGGAATCCTGCCCTTTTCTCCATGCCAGCTCTGGGGGCTGACTACATAGAATAGTGCTACGATTCACTAAGCAGAAGACATTCACCTCTTTAGCCCATAGGTGGGATGCTCATCTAAGAAAGATAGGATATGGACTCTCTTCTCTTGTTATGTATTTCCTACTGTAATTTTTTTTTTCATTTGAAATCATACTGAGCTCATTTCTGTTGTATACCTGTCATATACAGTAAGACAGATATTCTGCAGTCTAAGAGAATTGGCCAGGTCTCTCAAGCAGAGAAATGGGGGATTGTGTTTCGATTCACATTGTATAATTTTCAGTGAGTAAGTAAACTAGGAAGGCTGAGTGTTCCCTTTGAAATTCACTCAGCAACACGTACGGTTTTGAGGGACTTCAGCAAATGTCCTGGTTAGCTGCCTCTGGCTTGGCTCCCTGTATCACTTATGAGTACTGAGCTGGATAACTGGAAGTCTTCATATTCTCATCTGTCAATTTGTGCTCCAATGGGTTCTGCTTGTGAGAAATGCTACTGAAATGAATCAGCCCTTGGAGGAGATGCACAGGAAAATAATAAGATGAGGTAGGTGTCAAGAGTCTACCCAAGAAGATATTGCTACCAATCCCCACTTAATAAAGTGTCAAACCTGTCAGCGTGACCATCAGGCAGAGAAGTTAAAAGGTAACAAAGCAATCAGTGTAGCTGACTTTTAGGTATGTCTTCCAGTTCTTATCAAAAATAGTTGTCATCATTCTTGGGGATCTTTATAGCAAAAAATAAAGAGGGTATATAAATGCTGGGTTTTTTCTCCAGAGGTTTTTTAACGCCAGTGAAAATTTGCTGTTGCCCAGATCCATTAGTGCCGGTAGAGGCTGTGCGTTTGATAATCATATTATGTCCGTCCCCCCATGCGCCGTTTAGAAACTTAATGAGTGATTCAGAGCATCCAGCTTTCAGCCCATGTCTGCTGTCCGTGGTCACAGCTTATTAGACAGGCAATGACTAAAGCACTTCTTCCTGTGTCCGTGACAGGCATCCATAGCAGCACGGTTGGGCTCAGCCCTAAATCTCTTTGGTAGCTTTGAAATCCTTACAGGCCATCCAATTTGTTGCATTTTTGGATTGGAAAAAGAAATATTTTGAAATTTTATGCAAAGGCCAATGTGATAGAGCATCTTTTTGTTGTCTGGACACTGAGCCCAAAAATATTAATATGCACAAGGATAAGAAATGCTACCAAGTTACTTTGCTCTGAAGATGTTGACTGATCCCATTGAGAGTTTAGTCCTCTTGATTACAGTTATCTTGTTATACTTACTGGACTCATTCCTACCATGTTTGTCCAAAATGACATGGTAGCACCCAGATATTCCACCACTTTTCTTGACTGCAGCTGCCTATTCTCCATCAAGGCACGGTCCTGTTTTGTTATTAAATCAGTGCTTATTCTATTTCCTTATTGTTTGTTCTGTTTCTTTTAAGGTTCTGCAGTTGAAACAATAATACTTCATTAACTCTGGTATTAAGGGGAAATCACCAGATCTAAAATTATCAGTTATTGAAGCCTTATATACTCTTCTGCTTCAGGACATTTGTCTTTGGTTTGAGCAAGTAAGTTGCTCTAAAAAAGCCAAATTTAGAATTTTGGAAACTTCCTTTTGAAACAGCTTGCTCTGGCTACAGTTGGAAGCAGGACAGATGACATTTCTTATACAACATAAGAGTGTTTATGTTCCTTACCAAAAAGAGCTCACCCTCCAAAATAAACATTGGCCAAGGAAATGTAGGGACTCTGCGTATTTCTGCACTTGCTTTACTATAACTTAGCCTATATAAGACTATGCAAGAGTTACATAGTAGGTTTCATTCATATTAGATAGTGACACATCACCTGATACTGCCCAGATATTTAGGTTTAAAGTATGTTAGAAATACAGACAGCGTGGAGCATAATAGAGTCAAGTTCTGTTTATTTTTGGTAAGGTGACTCCAAACCATATTAGGAGCTGGGAAAACATCATCAGCTCCTGAGGCAGTCACAATAATGATAGCTTTATCAGCACTCATTCACCATTTTAAAGAACAAAGGTTAATAAACAGGAGATAGAATATTTATTCTAATATGGGTCCCTGGGGTACTAAGTCATCTTTAATGAGAAATGAGGTAATTGCCCGTTCTGCCACCTCTCGTCTCTCAAATACACTTGAAACTGTTTAATATGAGGCCCATGTTGTTCAATGGATAAGAAAGACTTAGAAATTATAGTAAAGCATCGCAATATCACTATATTAATGTAAAGACAGTGAAGCCTGAATATCAGATTATATATTTAAAGGCAATTTGAACACTTCTCTTGAATCAGAATGGGATGAGATGGCAGGACAAAAAATACATCGGTTGTCCTGCTCCGTCATCACCCTAATCATTACAGACTACTCACCTCCTCAAATTAGAGGTGTTTTGGGTTTGAAATAGAAACCATAGTGAAAGAATTGGACTGTGACAAATTTTGGAAGATGAATTTCTAAATTTGCATCACCTGCCTTACATTCAGAAAGCTTGTGGAGGGTGATACGAGATCAGCTAGGATGAAAAAAAAAAGCCAAACCCACACAGGTAATGCACAGGAAGAAAGAACAAGGAACGGCTGCTGCAATTAAAGAAAATACACGCAGTCGGACTTCTGGAAGGCTGTAAGCCTATTTTCCTTTGCTTTGCTGTATTTGCTGGGTCAAAGATTCCTGAAGTGGCTTTAACTGCCTGTCCCTTTTTGCAATGTCAGAGCAGTGGAAAGGAGACACGATGTAGATGAGAACCACGTTCTGCAGAATTAGGTTACAGAAAGATAATTACACAAACAGACCTCATTCACACGCTGCGCAGCGCTGGCAGGATTTAAATGGTTCAAGTTACACAGGGTGAAATAAATAGTCTGTGTCAGGTCATCGGTGGGCCGGGGGTACGGCCTTCTGGAGGACAGTCTCCTCCAGCCACCTCTGCACCAGGAGTGCTCCTTGGAGAGAGCCCAAGTAGCAGAGGGACAGGTTCATGGGCACGTGGCTGCTCCCCGTGGCAGACCTGGGAGCGGGGCTCCGGGCTGGCCCCCAACTCTGGCTGTGGTCATGGGCTTCCCCTGCAGGTGAGGTGGGTCAGGGGGATGAAGATGACACAAAACTTGGGGGAGTGGCTGATATGCCAGGTGTTTGCGCTGCCATTTAGAGGGACTTGGACAGGCTAGAGAAATGAGATGACAGGAACCTCATGAAGTTCAGCACAGGGAAGTGCCAGGTCCTGCCCCTGGGGAGAAACAACCCCGTGCACCAGGGTGGGCTGGGGCTGCCCAGCTGGAAAGCAGCCTGGCAGAGAAGAGTCTGGGAGTTCTGGTGGGCAGCGAGTTGCCCATGAGCCAGCTGTGTGCTCCTGTGGCCAAGAAGGGTAACGATGTTCTGGGCTGCATTAGGAAGGGCGCTGGCTTGGAATGGATGATCTCCAGAGGTGTCTTCCAACCCTGACCATTCTGTGATTAAAGGAGAAAGATCAACTCCCTGCTGGCCATGCTCCTCCTAATGTCCCCCAAGATGATCCCATTGCCCTTCTTGGCCGCCGGGACACACAGCTGGCTCGTGGGCAGCTTGCTGTCCCCCAGAACCCCCAGGCCCTCCTCCGCAGAGCTGCCTTCCAGCAGGTCACCCCTGGCCTGTGCTGGTGCATGGGGTTGTCCCTCCCCAGGTGCAGGACCTTACACTTGCCTTTGTTGAGCTTCATTAGGTTCCTCTCCTCCCAGCTCTCCAGCCTGCCCAGGTGTCACTGAATGGCAGCGCAGCCTCCTGGTGTGTCAGCCACTCTTCCCAGCTTTGTACCATCAGCAAACCTGCTGAGGGTGCGCTCTGTCCCTCCATCCAGGGCATGAATGACTAAGTTGAACTCAGCACTGGTGAGACCATACCTGCAGTGCATGCCCAGTTCTGGGCTCCCCAGCAAAAGATACATAAAACTCCTGGAGAGAATCCACCAAAGAGCCACGAAGATGATGAAGGGACCAGAGCATCTCACTGGAGCTGGGAATAGTGAGCCTGAAGAATAGAAGGCTCAAGGGAATTGTACCAGTGTATACAAATACCTCCAGGAAAAGTGCAAAGAGGACAGAGCCAGGCTCTTTTCAGCAGCAACAAGACAAGAGGTGATGGGCAAACTGAAATGCAGAATTTTCTCTCTGAACATCAGGAAATACTTTACTGTGAGGGTAATCAAGCACTGGCACAGGTTGCCCAGGGACTTTGTGGAGATATTCAGAAGCTGTCTGGACACAGTCTGGGCAGCTAGCCCTAGGAAGAGATGACCTCCAGAGATCCCTTCCAACCTCAACTACTCTGTGATTCTGCGAGGGCAGTCCGTTACTGTTGGAGTAACAGTATTTTTGGCATTTACCTTCCAGGCAAAGCCAGGATAACTCTTTGCCTTGAAGACATTATACTCAACAGGACAAACCCTTTGCAGCTGTGTGTGCTCAGACTGTAAAATGCCAAGGCCAGAGAAGCCCAAAGCAGGGTGCAGAGGCAAGGGCGCTGGTGGGATGGCCAGTGGGTGCAGAGGGCTGAAGAGGAGGGGGAGAAACAGGACAAATAGTATCCAGCTGAGGAAGGGCTGAGCTCAAGTGGCCATGTGGCTGAAGATCTGGGGGAAAGGCAGCTAGCAGGCTCCTGTCTTTAAACAGGAGTAAACATGACTGCGTCACAAAGCTGTGAAAATGTCTTGGGTAACAAAACAGCAGGAGAAAGGTGTGGTGGCCCTGCCCCTTTTGCAAAAGCATTGTGGGGATTGGTGGCTTTCCAGGCCCCCATGTACACTCCTGGTCCCAGGGAAGGAGACTTGCCAAGAGAACAATGTTAACGGGAAGCACTCTTTGAAAAATTCAGATGTATATTCACAAAGAAGTTACACACACTTCCACCCTTCCCTGCTTTTCTTTATGTAAACATTTATCTAGCTTAAAAAAAAAAAAAATCACTGGCAAATGGCTGATGGTGGTGTTCTCAGGTTATAGTTGCTAAACCAGCTCCAGGCTTTGTTGATTACAGAGTAATGATGGCTTTGCATCTTCTTGTTTGCTATTCAATAATTGCCCTCTTGAGTGAAAGTGCCTATTGACCTAAACAAAATATAATTGTGTCTCCATTCAACTTTCAATTTTTTAAAAACATTTCTTTGTTGAACTGGCTTTCTCCAATAACTATTATCTTTTTATATATTTCCCTGGCAATATAACAGTATGGAAATAAGCATTTGTACTAATCCTTTCTGCTTCAGTTCTAATATACAATAGTCATTTTTACATCAACAGCCACCTTCTAGCTTTCCCTCCTGTGAAAAGGTGAAAGAGCTTCTCAACATCACTAGCACAAATCATGTGTGTCAGCTTCTGTGTCAAGACTTCTCAGTAGTTCCTTGTTCCCATTTACTAAACAGGGATAAACAGCATCTCTCTTCCTCTGCAGGTGCTGAGGCATCTGCAATGGGTTGGCACTTACTTCCAGTCTCATCCATGAGGACAGTTTTCAGAAGCGCTAGTACTGGTAAATCCACTGAAAGACACCAAGAACTTGCAGACTCTTAATAAATCAACCCAATTTCTTATTTGAATGTTTAGAAAGCTCCCAAACCATGGAAAGTTTGGGAGTGTACTGCTCCTTCCCTCCTCATGGTACACTAGCTAGGGACTAACCGGGAATTTGCTTCCAGGTGGCCAGTGAAATGCCACAGCAAATGCTCAGCTAACTTCTTGGTTTGATGCCTTCTCCATACGGAAAGATCAGCAGGTTTATTTAAAACAGCACAGTATAATTTTGCACAACTACCTACTGTTATCAGTTGCGTTGATCCCTTATGAAAACTACATATAGCACTTCTGAGTGTAATTTGATGTGGTAGGTTTATTACCTTAATAGGCAGGAGGAAATTTTCAAGACCACTCCATGCAAAATTAGCTGGTTTGTTACATTTAATTAATTCAGGTGATTTTAGTGCAGCATAAACAGTTATATGTTGAAAAATGGAGAACATAAAATCTCTTCTTTCTCCAAACCTTATGATTTCACTTTTATTTAAGAGACCAGAAATAGCTTCTTAGAACAAGAAGTTACTGTCTAAGCTAACAGCACAGCATAGGTCAAAATATTTTTTAAAATTTGCAGTATGGTCACTTGGTGCAGGAGCTTGAATATTTAGTTTAGAATTCCAGCATATGCTTGTTCCACATGGAAGGCCACTGTAAACAGTCCCAATTACTGCTAATTGATTTAAACCTCAGAACTCAGTAGGAAATCACTGATGTTAACTGCTCAGTGATGCACTAAAATTTCCTGAGTTTCTCACAAAAGATTTGGTGTAATTGCAAAATATCTTTTTGAGGCCTGGGGATTATATAGATGTGTTCCACAGAAAGCATTGATGTTAGGCTTGTAAGGCTGTTAAGGAAAACAACTTTATATTTGTTTCAGGACCTTCATCCTGTAGAATACCGAAGAAGTTGTTTAATGATTTTGTACTGCCAAGGAGAGAGTAACTCCCTGTTTGTTGGACTCCCATGAAGGACTTCAGGACCCTTTAAAAAGAAAGCTGGCCATTTTCTTGAGAAGTTGAAAAAAAGATGTGGCAGAAAGACTGGAAAAAATCCAGTCAGCAGAAAAAAGGGTCTCCTGAACTGATATGCAACAGTGAAGCTTAAGTTATAGGAGAAGGAACACTGGGAAGATGTTCCAGTCTTTGATTAAAAAAGCATAGAGGCTGTCTATGGACTACTGAGAGCCTAAAGTTAAACAACAGACATCAGTGCATAAGCAGGATACAATAACCACTTAAATGTAAATGAAGACAAGCTTCAGCAACCAAATTGCTTCTAGAATTAAAATGACCCCGTTTCCCCTCCTCATCCATAGAAACTACCTGCAGACACTATCTGCTGGCTAATCCTCATCTTCATTTCCCTTCCTGTGGCAGTTATGATCATGTTCTTTCTAGCAGCAGTGATCTTTCTGAAAGTTAAAGAAAGATTTTTTTAAAAAATGCAGTACTAGTAATATAAATTCTTTAATATCATTAGGAATTCAGTAATATCCCAAGCTGATGATGAATCTCACCACAAGATGAAGTGTTGCAGATCAATTACTGGCAGGTTTCCCAGCAGGTGAGTCAGGAGCTCAGCTTGTATAGTTTAAAGCCTGAGGGCATCTCTGGGCTGCAGATTATATTTTGCTGGGGATCTGGGACCTTAAGGGCTGGTGACTTTGCTTTTAGTGCAGACTGGAAGCAATAGCTGGTTAGAGAAAGTGAATAGGTGTTGTGGCTTAACCCTGGCTGGTAATTAAGCACCACACGGCCACCCAGAGGGGTGGGGATGAGAGTTGGAAGGAGATGTAAAACTCAAGGGTTGAGGTGAGAACAATTTAATAATTGAAAAAGAATAAAAATGAAAGAATAACAACAATGATGACAATAACAGTTTTAATGAAAAGGGGAATGGAAAGAATGGCATCCAGAGGGAAAGGCAGAAGAGAACACGTGGCACATGGTGCAACTGCTCACCGCTGGCTGACCGATGCCCGGCCAGTCCCCAGCAACGACCCGCCTGCCCCGGCCAACCCCCCGGGTATATATACCTGGCATGGCGACCCATGGCACGGAATATCCCTTTGGATAGTTCGGGGCAGCTGTCCTGGCTGTGTCCCCTCCCAATCCCTTGTGCCCCTCCAGCCTTTTTGCTAGTGAGGCCTGAGGAGCTGACAAGTCCCACATCAAAGCCAAAACACAGCACCGCACCAGCTCCTGAGAAGGTAGTTAACTCCATCCCAGCTGAAACCAGGACAATGGGATAAAACTGTGAATTAAACTGGTATCTGGTATGTGACTGCCATTTCCCTATGCCTCTGCATGCTGTTTGTAAAACAGAAGCGTGATTTGTCCCCTGTGAAGCTCTCTGAAATCCTGTTAGAATCTGCTGTGCTTCAGGAACATGGTGTTTGTGGTACCACTGAGGTGCCAGGCATGGCTCCCAGCCTAGAAGGTGGCAGAGGGAGAGTCCCTTTTCTAGGGAGTGCTCTTTGTGACAGTAATAGCAGCACAAAGGGGATGAAAACAGCCACCCTTCTGCAGCTGACATTATGTTTACATCCGTGCAAGTCAGTACGTCTGGCAGAGGCATCTGTCCAGTGCACTGGCCAGAAACATATGGCCTGACGGGCAGAACAAGCACATGAAAAATGCATTCTGGCCTCAGGTGGAGAGAGCACTGCCCAGTTATGCTGGCAGGATTAGGGGAGCCTCTCTGCCTACAACTACCCACCAGCCCGTTCCAGGGCACAAAGCTTACCCTGCCTCTCCTCCCCACAACCTGGCAAGACAGTAACAACACACCAGTTAGTGAACATAATCCTAGACCTACAGTGTTGCACAGGTTGGAGAGCACTTTGGGGCTGATCCAGCTCCAAGACCCTACTCAACATTGGGCCAACATCCACCAGGTTCCTCACCCTGGCTGGGGAACAAACTTCACAAGAGCCATCAGCAATGTCACTATCCTCCACCAGCTTGCTCCTCCTTTGCAAGTCTTCTAGTCTTTCAGGTAATGCCCCTGGTTTACTCTGCAGCCTTTTCCAAAGCTGTGGCTTGGACTGAAAGAATCCCTCAGCCTCCATCAGTACTGTGCTCCTGTACCAATATAATTTTTATATTGTCCTTCTTATATCACAGTTTTAGCATATGCAAGCCAGAAGATATGCATTTGTCACAATACTAGCAAAACTGGCTAGATGCAACAAGGCTTTTACCATCACATACCGGGTTAACTTCAGCAAGTAGTCCCTGCACCTTGCCCAGCACAGCCACCAATCCTCTGAAAGGTTTCAAAAGTTCACCTACTGTCTGTGCTGTTTCTTCACCCTCTTCAGGCCAGTCCACCCTGCCTCTTGCCTCTGCTGCATCCACTTCTTCCTTCTCCAGGCTCCTCTGCCAGCCAGCCTCTCCTCATCCAGGTCCCCTTCTTCTCCCAGGCACCCTCACCCCCTGCTTCTTCTGGGCCTCTCTTCATCCAGCGCTCCCCTTCCCTACCCCTTAGAGCTATTTAACCACTTAGCAGGAACCAGCCACAGCTGCACGTTATCCACATCAGCCAACCCACCGCCCCTGAAGCCAGCCCACAGCTGTATGTTATCAGTGTTAATTAACCTGCCTTCATTCCTCTACACCCATTGTGTGTGTTGTCTTCCTATCCATCCTCTTAAAAATACAGATAAGAAACCAAAGATGAACAGTATTTATGCTGGAAATAACAGCCTGAGAATCTAGAGAAACATATTTCCCCATGTTGTTATGTGTCCATTTTGGAAATGTTGTCCTGCTGTTCATTTAATGATGTTGCACTACGGAAAAAAAGAAAAGGTTGCAGGCGTGGTGAATGTGTCTAGCAAATCTTTAAATGCCTGAGTGGTGATGATAATGTGAGCATGGGTTTATTGCTCTGCATTTTAGAAATACATGTTTAAAACTTCCAATTTTGCTGGGCACTTTTTTGCATTTTTTGCAGTTCTGCCTCTCCTTTCTGTAATTTTATTGCAACTGTAATAGAGATTTTTGGAAATCAAAAGCATTCCACTGTATTTCAAGGCTCTGCCTATGCTATTGGGTGATATCTGATTTATGAAAAGGAGGCATTATTTGCCCCATGCTTTATGTATCTGACAGAAAAATACAGTGAACTGAGATTGATATATCTGTTCTGGTGCGTGTAGATGGATATAAGGAAGGTGCAGGTTTCAGTCTCATGGAGGCTTCTCCTCTCAGCTTATGTAAGCTTGAAACATATTACTGGGGTTTTTTCACCTTTACTCCTCCAGTCTTATGCTGGATGTTGCTTATGGGACAGTAGCTTTATTGGCCATTGAGTCTTCCTTGAGGTTGTTCCAATTCTGTCTTAGTCCTTTGAATCTGTCTATCATTCCTGCCTTCTTCAGATTAAACAGGGGGTGGGAAGGGAGGAATTAGCCTCTCCTTCTCCACTGAACTGGCCACCGTCATTACACCACTTTCTTTCGGACTCCCTGCCAGTCCTAGCATATGTTCTTTAGAAAATGACTTTTCAGGCAGTATCCTTTCACTAACTGGAGGTGGTACTCCTAACAGCAACTCGGATCCCATTATTTTTGTAAGTTATATGTCAATTTTAATTTGAAAGTGGCACTTGAGGTCAGATTCCCACCCCCCACCCCCACCCCCCCTCCTTCCCCAGCCTCCACTGTCTTAATCAGAGGTGTCGAGGTGGTCTCTATGGAAAATCCTTGGCAGTCTGGGTTTAAATTGGTGTATTAGAAGGGAAGGCTTTTGTTCTCCATCCTTGCCAGCCTCCTCTGGAAGCAGCAGTATTTGGTGCCGACCAGCACCTGAAGAAATAACTCTTTTCTCTATTTGGTTTTGGTTACCAGACAGTACTATATATAATTTTATTAGCCATTCCACCTTAAGTCAAACTGTTTACCTATTTGAAATGTTATTGTGTGGTTTCTGAAATAATTATTTTTATCAAGTCATATTTAAGCATTGGAAGTTAAGCTGAACAAGCTGCAAAGAGAATGTTATGCTGCTAAGAAGTTAAGAAGGGTGTTGATGGAAGATAATGGCTTGCAGAAGACTGGATAGACCAAAAAATAACCTTGCTACATCTGCACACCGGTTTTGTCATGGCATTAGGTAGGTATTACAGAACTGTAAGCTGTTTTTCCTGCTGTGAAACAAGAGGTGAGAGAAACTGATTTTTAGCTATTTTTACATTTCATTAACAAATGGTCTTACTTGAAAATGCAGTTCTCTAGATCTTGGCAGTAGTGAGATGCCTGTAGACAGGAGCATAAGTTTCCTCTCAGTTATTTGTGGGGCTGGATACTAAACCTGCAAAATTCTAAATGTACCTGGCCCTGTACTGTGAGATGAGAGGGCTGGTAAAGTTACTGCTCAAAATACCCTCTGTGAGAACCATACAATTCCATGGCTGTGTAGCAAACTGCAGCCTCCTATCATCATCAGACTTGTTTACTGTCTCCCGGATGAGCCCAATACTCAAGAAAAAGTAATATCTAGCTTATTTTCAAGCTGCTGTAGCTCCTTAGGCCTTGCAACAATATAGAAATATTATTCTCAACCCTGAGAATAATTTTAATCTACCCTTAAGATACCAGTGACTGAAAGTAATCATGTAAAGGTTATTACACACCTTTCCTCCTTCCAGATTACTTGCAAGGGATACAGTTATTGCAAGCAGGGAGTGAATGCCAGGGCGTTTGTGTCCCTGGCACACGGCTGCAGGTGGGCCAGCGCCATGCCCCTGACGCTGCTGCCTGCTGCTGGCGGGGACCAGGCATGTGAGGAACACTCCCATGAATGCTGCTCTTCTGAAGACGTTTCTAATATTAGATTTGTGTTAGTGATCTCTGCTGTCCCTGGAGCCAGGAAGAAGCCTACCGAAGGAAGCCAACGAGAAAAGTAAGGTAAATGTAAAGAACCGGCTTGTCTTTGTTGTTAAAGAGCTGCAAAATGCTTGCTGCGCAGCTTAGATCACCTGCAGGAGAGTGATGAAAATCACACGGGCATGGGTGTTATGCAGCAGTTATGTCTCTATTTTGCTCTCAAAATGAACAAATTAGGGCTATAGGAAAATACATGTGATTTCTGAGGCATTGTGCTAACTGAATTTCTTCCCAGATGTGTACGAGTATAATGGAATAGATCCCTCAAGCAAACCTGCATCATCCGGTGATGTAAAGGCCAAGGACGGTTCCGATACACACTACCAATCCAAAAGCAGAAGTTAATGAGAGGCACTGAAAGCAGGAATGGTCTAAAACATTTCAACTAATCATTGAAAGTTCTGGTTTAGACTTGGGTAACTGCAGTGGATCCTGTTGTTGCCACTGGCCCTGCATCAGCACACTGCCACGTGTAAAAGCACGCACAAGCAAGCGTACAATGAAACCACAGTGGAGACTTGCAAGACCTCAACCTGAGCTGTGTAGTTCAGTGCGTCGGTGCCTCCAGCCTGGGGGCCACAGCGTGAGGATGCAGGAGACATCACGACTCGTGTTTCTGTCCAAGCTGTTAAGTCCCTGCTGTTGTTGCTTACAGACAGGAGGGCTGTGTGCAATACTGATACCGCATAACGTACATCAGAAATCGTGGTTGTTTTAGTGTTAATAAATCAGAAACCTTTTAAACTTTTAACTAAGCCTTGGTTAGTGTTGATATAATTAGCCTGGAGTCAACGGACAACACCCTCTTTACAGAGTTCAGGCATGAGTGAATTAACGTTTCTGGGACTTCCAAGGGCACTTGCTTGGACTTTGGGTCCAAAGCGGTGGTTGCGTGGCGCGGTAAGTCTGGCTGCGGGACTCTGGATACTGGACCCAAAATGATACAGCAGGCTGGCATGGTATGAATGCACCCTGTGGTTTCAGGTTGGATCCAGAGGAGTTAGGTGGGCTAACTTGGTACTGAGAAGCTTTACACAAGGTCAGGTTTCAGCCGTCCTCTGCAGCCAGCGCTCCCGATTGCATCAAGCTGGAATAAGTTCCTGCTTCGGATCATATTCGTACTGTGGAGCACACTGATAAGCACTAGTGATCACAGAACCATGGTCCCAGAGGTATGAGCCTGAGATTAAAAAACATCTTGAAATGGTTAGTTTTTTTCCTGTAGGAGTAGCTGTACTACCTCTTGTTTCAGATATCCCGTTGCAAAAGTGGGGAAGGGGGGTGTCATTAAAAATTAAAGGGAAAGACAGCCCAGCTTTCTGCTGCACGATTATCTTGTATATTTGTGAGAAAATTATGCCTTGTACCTTCCTCTCTTCTCCTTGATACAGAGCTGAATCATTAAGACTGCTAATAAAGTCCATTTGGGTTGTCTGCACAATTTCCTATGCATTTAACAACGGGATAAATTCAATCAAGTGTCCATCGGTTAGCTGACCAAGGTCAATTGCAAGCAAAAGGAAGCAACAATGTTCTGCCCAAAATCAACCACAGATTTTAATCCATTGTTGAAAGGGCCGTATTTTACAGTGCTCTTTTATCTGTCCTCTACCAAAGACGTCTTTAACAAGAGCTGTACAGACTCTTGTCACAGTCCAGCTGTCTGTTACCTACCTCTAATTCTTACAGAGCACTGAAATTTATAATGCTACATTGAACTTGATTCCTTACGGCTCTCCTTAGTTCGCTCACAGTAGTCCTGTTTGTGTCAACAGAACTTCACGAAAAGCATTTTCTGTTACCCTGAGGGGGCTGATAGCTGTGTTCTTTGTACCACGGCCCTGTTTTGCCTAAATCGGATTTTACCTACAGCTATTTCAGCTTGCTTTCTGCTCCTTTATGCTGATTTAAGTTTAGAATTGTAATAAGCAATTTTCAGTAGCTTTTTCTGTTAGGGTTGTTACTAGGACAAAGATAAAATATTCATCTTTTTCTAATGAATATTCCAAGTTTGCAAATCTTTATGACGTGCTTTACCTAATGCCAAGGGGAGGAAAAGGAACACCAGACAACATGATGCTGCAAAGCTCGATCTCATTTAGCGGGCCAAGCAAGGGTCAGGCTCTGCCAGAAACGGCTTTTCATGCACTTGGACACCCCCACCAACTGAGACCTGCCCTTCCCATCTCTCCAGTGATTTAGTGATGCTCATTCCAGCTGGTCCCAGTGGTGAGCTTTGGGCTTTGGCTTGGCTCCAGTGCATGATGGTGACAGCTCAGATGTTATGCAGTGTTGGACATCTGTGTGACAGTGCTGCCCTTGTCACCAGCCCTGAGGGTCATTACAGCCACGCGTCAGCACTGGCTGGCCACAATGACACCCTGCTACACCTCTGCGATGGTTTTGGGCATGTTTTACTGTCAGGTGTCGGTCCATGGCCCACGAAAGGCTTATGGCATGGTTTGCATTGCCCTGTCATCTGCAGCTCACCACACTCAGCCTGTTTGCACCATGCCCAGCTCTTGGCCCAGGTAAGGCCACGATATTCTCATGTCACCTGAAACTGTGGAGAGGAACTTCCTGCAGTTACGCTTTGCATCTTTGGGACTCTGGGTCTAAATTTCTCCTATAACTGCCTTTATATTGATCCCAAAGGGGTTTTCGATCTTATTTTCTCCCCCGCCCTGTTCTGATGAGGAGGGGAGCGATAGAGCGGCTTGGTGGGCACCTGGCATCCAGCCAAGGTCAACCACTACAAGATATATGTATATGCTATTATTGGGTGTTGTGTTACAACAGAACAGACCAGAAGACTGACTAATAACAAAGAAAAAGAAATAACTCCCTTTTTACTCCCTCTGACGCATTGCCACTTTATTTAATTCCTGTTCACACTTCCCGTGTCTCAGCTGTGGGCCCCGCTCCTGCTTGGCTGGGTGGGTGCAAGGGGCTCGCAGGTTCTGGGACAGGGACCCACACGCCAGCTACCATCCTGCTGCCTACTCCTGCTATCATCCTGCTGCCTACTCCTGCTACCATCCTGCTGCCTACTCCAGCTACCATCCTGCTGCCTACTCCTGCTACCATCCTGCTGCCTACCCCAACTACCATCCTGCTGCCTACTCCAGCTACCATCCTGCTGCCTACTCCTGCTACCATCCTGCTGCCTACTCCAACTACCATCCTGCTGCCTACTCCAGCTACCATCCTGCTGCCTACTCCTGCTACCATCCTGCTGCCTACTCCAGCTACCATCCTGCTGCCTACTCCTGCTACCATCCTGCTGCCTACTCCAGCTACCATCCTGCTGCCTACTCCTGCTACCATCCTGCTGCCTACTCCAGCTACCATCCTGCTGCCTACTCCAACTACCATCCTGCTGCCTACTCCTGCTACCATCCTGCTGCCTACTCCAGCTACCATCCTGCTGCCTACTCCTGCTACCATCCTGCTCCCTACTCCAGCTACCATCCTGCTGCCTACTCCTGCTACCATCCTGCTGCCTACTCCAGCTACCATCCTGCTGCCTACTCCAGCTACCATCCTGCTGCCTACTCCTGCTACCATCCTGCTGCCTACTCCAGCTACCATCCTGCTGCCTACTCCTGCTACCATCCTGCTGCCTACTCCTGCTACCATCCTGCTGCCTACTCCTGCTACCATCCTGCTGCCTACTCCTGCTACCATCCTGCTGCCTACTCCTGCTACCATCCTGCTGCCTACTCCAGCTACCATCCTGCTGCCTACTCCTGCTACCATCCTGCTGCCTACTCCTGCTACCATCCTGCTGCCTACTCCAGCTACCATCCTGCTGCCTACTCCAGCTACCATCCTGCTGCCTACTCCTGCTACCATCCTGCTGCCTACTCCTGCTACCATCCTGCTGCCTACTCCTGCTACCATCCTGCTGCCTACTCCAGCTACCATCCTGCTGCCTACTCCTGCTACCATCCTGCTGCCTACTCCAGCTACCATCCTGCTGCCTACTCCTGCTACCATCCTGCTGCCTACTCCTGCTACCATCCTGCTGCCTACTCCAGCTACCATCCTGCTGCCTACTCCTGCTACCATCCTGCTGCCTACTCCTGCTACGATCCTGCTGCCTACTCCAGCTACCATCCTGCTGCCTACTCCAACTACCATCCAGCTGCCTACTCCTGCTACCATCCTGCTGCCTACTCCTGCTACCATCCTGCTGCCTACTCCTGCTACCATCCTGCTGCCTACTCCTGCTACCATCCTGCTGCCTACTCCAGCTACCATCCTGCTGCCTACTCCTGCTACCATCCTGCTGCCTACTCCTGCTACCATCCTGCTGCCTACTCCAACTACCATCCTGCTGCCTACTCCAGCTACCATCCTGCTGCCTACTCCAGCTACCATCCTGGGCAGACTTCAACTCAGTTGTCCAGATGGAGTCTGGGGCATGACCGGCCACCTGCATCCTCATGGGCATGTCCCTGGCGTCCACTGGAAGTCCTTCTAAACTCAGAAACTTGTGATGGCTGGTCCTGGGAGGCCATAAAACAGGACTGTGTGTTGGCCTTAAAAAGAAAGCACATGAAATGCGTTTGTGTAAAAAAATATAAAAGGAGAAACAACTGAGAAAGAGCTTCAGAAACAAATCCCTTCTCTCTAGTGTGTTTGAGGAGCAGCTGGCTGCAAATGATAATTGTCCTCTATTTAGGAACAATAAATTAAAGAAGGGTGAAATAAAGGGAGTCATATTCCCAAAGACTTAGCTGATAATTTATAAGGGCTTGTAATCAGTGTAATTAAATGTATATTAGAAATCTATAACTACAATATGAAGCTGATTTAAAATGACAGTTACTTTCTTGCTTCATGTTCCTCTGCCTAATGATGACTTGTATTTGAAAGTTGAATTAACAATGTATTAAAATGTACTCACTGCATGCTTGCTGCAGGAACCTGTCAGATTTGGTAATGACATCCTTTTCAAGAGTATCTCCAGACTTTAAAAGGACACTGTGGCTTCTGAGTTAGGAAAATACTGAACAAATTCATCTATTACATTGCAAAATTCTGCAGGTAGAGGATTGACCATGGCAGAAACAGATCAAGAAATATGAATTTTAGCTCTCCTTGTGTGCTTGCAGTGTTAAAAAGCAACTTTCTGAGTTTCAGAGCAAGAGTGATCACATTCCCTTTAAGTCACCACCTGTCACATGGCAAGCTCCTTTCAGAATTTTGTTATATAGTAAAGACTTATTTCCCTTAATGAGAGTCCTTATTAATTGCAGAGTACTGTATTGAATTAAAACCTACACTCTTTTAGAATTAAGGGCCCCAAACTGGAGATGTGAGAGCCTGGATCCCCAAGAACAGCAGCAGTTCCTGGAAGCGCAGCAGTAGCATTTCTTGCTCATGAAAACTAGTATTAAATCTTCCAATAAACGGTTCCCATTAGCAGCTGTTCAATGGTTAATTATGTCTCACTGTAGATTTCTCCTCTGTGTGTGTGTGTGTGTGTGTGTCTGAGTGCCTACCTTCCTCCTTGCTTTGGAGACACCTGGAGAAGGTCTGGGAGTACAGTAAGGTCGATAATGATGTCCTCCAAGTGCCCTGTGTCTGCCCTGCCTGTGTCTCCCGGAATCTGCCTAGGTAGGATATGGAGGAAAAGTGGGGAAGTTACACTGTGTACACCCCGAGTGCCAAATTAGCCCTCATACCCCAAATACCTCAAAATATATCCTCAAGTTCATGTGTCATAACAGCTGATAGCAGCTATTAAGGAGCCTAGCTCGTCCCTTATTCTCTCTTTTGTAATGTGCTTTAAATTGTCTCTTTTTTTTGCCTGAAAATAGAAGATGTATTTCAGATGTGAATTTGGAATGCGCATACTTTTTGGACTTGCAGCTTTTAATTGTTCAACATGTCTGTGTGATGGGAAAAGAAAGGGCTCTGTCTTATATAAGTCTGAATTTTTTGCGATATTTGGATCAGAAGGAACATGCTGGGATAAAAAGTGCTAGCATTAGTTAGAAATGCGGGCTAGTTTAGTGCTCTGAGGAAAAAGCTAAGTAAGAATAATGTGGCGTGCTTCTGGAGACCTTCCAGCAACTGGCAGAAAGAGAACTGAATCAGTCAGTATTTCAGCTGTGAAAATGAAGGTTTCTAATTACTAATGCCCAAACCCGCTGAAATGCTTTGCTTAATAACAACTGTGTTAAAGCTTAAAATGCATCTAAATGGATTGCTGAAATGTTTGACTGAACTGGAATATGAGGAGAGCAGAGGGCAGGCAGGGCATGAGTCTTGTTTCTGAAATTCTGGGCTTGATGGAAAGTCTCTTAGATCTGAGAGATTAAGAACACAAACATCAGAACAAAACCTCGTTGCAGAGGCTTAGCCATGGCTAACAGCCAAAATCCCACCCAGCTGCTCACTTCACCCCCTCCAGTGGGATGGAGGAAGAAAACAGGAAAAAAACATGAACAAGAGAGCTCGTGGGTTGAGATAGAGATGGGAGATTGCCTACCAAATACTGTTTTGGGCAAAACCGACTTGACTGAGGGAAAATTATTTTTAATTTATTGCCAATTAAAATAGATTAGTGAGAAACAAAATGAAAAACATTAAATTAGCACCTTTCTACCCCTCTTTTTCATGCTCAGCTTCACTGCTTCGCTCCCGATCTTCTAACCCTCAAGCAGTGCAGAGGGGTGGGGAATGAGGGGGTTGCAGTCTGTACATAAACGCTGCCCTGTGCTGCTCCTTCCTCTGGCTGGAAATGTCTGTGCCCAGCACGGGGCAGCCCCCGGCCATTTCTCACAGGGGCCACCCCTGCAGCCCCCCAGTGCCTTGACATCTGCACCCAATGTAATATATTTGTAGTGAAAGGGCAATTTTTGTTCTTTATTGAACTGAGATCAAGGGAACAAGTCTGTGCTGGCTTTGGTCTCACATCTCATGCTGGGTGGTCACCCAGAAAATTAATGGAAACCCTTGGAAAATGAAAGGCTCACTGTGCACGGTTAGATAAGAAGTGGTGCATGGTTAGATGAGATCAGAAATGCCATCAAATTTCTAATGTCTTACTTACTGACAGAGGAAAACAATTAGTAATGAAACACAGATGAAGGTGCCAGTGGATACAAAAGAGTGGTAAACATGAGCATAAACAAGCCAGCGAGGGCAAGGGTGAAGGTGCAGTGCAGTAAGCAAATGGGAATTTCATGTGAGAAATGGGACAAAGAAGAACTTCTGTGATTGCTTCATTTCAACTGGTCTGCAAATGCCAGCGCATTTCTGAATAGCATTTTGCCAGATAGTTGCATATTGCAAGCACTAAGTATATTTACCCCAATTACATAATTATGTACCATTATACAAGTCAAATAACTGCATTAGAATTGACAAAATTCTATACATGTTCTCTCGTTCTAATGTAATGCTATGAGAGTAACCTAAACACCCACTGAAATACAGAAATAGGCACATATGGGAATATTTTCCTTCATGTATCCATATGCTTCTATATTTAAATCACTGCTCATTATGTATATGTATGTAATTTCTTTATTGCTGTGAACAAACAGGAAGAGATCTATTCATTTTTCAGGAAAAAAATAAAAAAGGCATCAGCAAAGTGTTTATAGTATTTTCATACAGATCAATAAAGAAAACAATAGTAAGCATCTTTCAAGATATATATTTGATGTTTCTCATTTAAACTTGTGATTTTAAAATACGAAAATTCCTGAAGGTGTATTGGTAAAGGTACAAACTAATGGTCTTTTCAGTCTTTCCACCATTCCAGTGCAAACGATGACTGTGCTGAGGGCGCAGCTGACTCTGAAGACGCACTGCCCTTCTCCCTCTCTGTTTGGGGACAAGTTGTAATAACATCTGGATAAATGTGGTGATGGATGAGGAGTGGGGGCAGGAAGAGATTGCTTTCCTTCCCTTTCCTAAGAATTGTTTGTGAAACAAATCTGCACTCTTGCTCTTCGGGAGCAGGTCTAAGAGCAAGTCCGGGGGGATCCGTTCCAGTTCTGCAGCTCCTGCCCTCCTGCAGCAGAAGGGGCAGCAGCAGCCGCTGTGGGGAACAAGACCTGTGGCCTCTGTGGCAAAGCAGGGAGGGAGATGCCTTTTGCTCCTGCTGGAGAGGGAGGAAGAGCAGTGCCCAGGCAGGTACATGGTGGGGTGGGAAATGCAGCACGTGACTGCCAGGCAAGCCGGTCAGGTCAAGGCGAACCCTTGGAGGTGCCCATCCTGTGCCGCAGAAGGCAGGGCAACTGTTTCAGGTCACGGGTGTTCCTGTCCGAATGAGGAATTGTGGAATCTGACCCAGAGCAGATGAGCCTGACACTGAGCCAGGCCAGGGAACACTGAAATAGTCTTTATTGCAATTGGTCCAAAGTGGTTTAACAGTGAAAATGAGCTTGGAAACCGTGAAACGGGAGGGAGCAGGGCAAACATGAGGGCAGGACTGTGCCTTCCACTCTTGTTGGATTTGATCAGAGGCACCGCAGCTGGTAGAGCTGCAGCGAGTGATCACTGAGAAGGCAGAAAGCAGCAAGCCTTCCCTACTGACACTGGCGTCAAACCAGCAGGCAAGACTGGTAGCAGCCTCTCAGCTAACAAGAAGTACCTTTTACCCCATTTCATCTCTGAAGACTTAAACTGCTAAAAATAACATTCCCATGACTGCAAAATTCAAGGCAAAATCAATTCAGATGTTCCTTTCAGTGGGACATTATGTCCCTTAACGTGGACATGAACATTTTTTTAAGCTTTAACAGTGAAAGCATAAAATGTCCTTAACTTCCTCTCAAATAGTTTACATGCAGTAGCATGGAGTACTAACTATACTGTCTGTGCAGAGCCTGGGGTTGTTTCCTAAGCACCTCGGTGTAATAGCAAAACTGCGGGTCTTAAGAGCTGTGTGGACAGTTTACTATGGGGTCTCCTGTTTAGCTCAGTGGATGGTGTTTTTCTGAAAACTAGAAGCAGAAACGGAAGAATGATGAGATCAGCTGGAGAGTCTGAGAGCGAGTGGGACATCAAAGGTGCTATGAACACAGCACAGGAGCAAGGCAATTTCCCTACCACTGTTTTCACCGGAACATGCCAGAAAGAAGCTCGCCCAGACATTTTCCTTATGGAAAGAAGAACTGACTCACTGTTAGAGACTGAAGATATCAAGAGAAGATGTGCTTGTCAAACCGTTGAACCTGACGTATGCTTTCTGTCCATTTTCTAGGCTGTGCTAATCCAGGCTTTAAGAGTCTTCCTAGCAAGTTGGTAGAGACTTTAATATTACACCCCAGGGGATTGCAAATGCTGAATACTTATTCATTTAAAAAGAAAGCCCAAACAAAAAAAACCCACCCAGTAGTAATGGCTTTGGCAATTATGGGCCAGTAATTCTTTCTTTAGGAAATCACAAAAAAGTTTGAAACAATGAGAAATTTCATGGACTGCTCACATCAGTCTTTAAACAAAAATTTTCCTACGTAAGATAGGAGAGTGCCGGTTCTTAAAGAAGGACTTTCAAAAGGCCTGAAACAGAACGACGCACCAAGCAAGGCACATGGAAGAGCAGTGCACGATTTCCCTTTAAACACAGCATTAGTGGAATCAGTTTGTGAGGAGTGCGGGACAGGGAGGACGACCTGCCCTGCCATACTTCCTTGCTGTGCAAGGCCATGCCCACGGATCAGTGCTTCTCCTCCTTTACACATTGATCCCAGAGAGTGATAAGGAGTGCAAATCATCAGCAGTGCAAATTCATCAATGTTTCTGCAGTGTGGAAGGACGAAGGCATCTCTGGGGTGTCATTCAAAGAGTCTGAATAAGTGCTGAGCCAGCACCTTGATCCGGATGCCTTACCCTTTCCTAACTGCAGAAACTGAGTTGCCTTCGATAAATGGATCTAAAGAACTTTTTATATGGCACAAAAAATATAATATATGATATCTTGACTGTTTCAGGAAAATACAATGGGACTATCCTCTTTTAAATGCTGTGTGTCCTGAAAGTATTTTCACATATGTGATCAAAGTACTTTAAATAAAGACACTTCCAATAGTGGATCAAAGGAAGAACAGAATAACTCTGCTTCACAACCATTTATTATTTACATAATTAAATCAAGGCTGTGGATAGAAGTTTGTTGAAAAAGGCAGCTTTTTGTGATGTGCAATTAGAAAGGAATGTAAGATAACCAAAAACCTAAGTACAATTCTGTCTCTTGTTTGGGAGACGGCTGATTAAAACTTGCTCTACAAATCTTGCTTTTTCCTAAGTCAGTCTGATGACTTTGACTGAATACATTGCAAACTTTTTAAGGTCATTGTGAAAGAAAACAATGGAAGATTAAAGTTTAGGTTGTGTTTGCCGATGTTCACAATATGAGCTTTTCTGTTTGCCACCGTCACCTCTCCATTTCTTACCTATACTCCTACTTACCTGTGTCTACAACTGCAATAATGTGAGAGAGAGGAAAATAGTTTGAACACAACCATCTCTTTTATAGCATGTATAAAACAGTCCCAGAAAAAAAAAAAAAAAAAGATAAAAACAAGACACCCCGTTGAAACACCTGGAAAGTCTTAAAAATTTTCCACATTTAAAATTACTCTGCTTGGAGAATTGCATTATAACAGCCAAATTTCATCTATCAGACAGTATTTATTCACTTTCTGTTTTGAGGAGCGGTTCATGTTGATGCATGCTATCAAATCATTGCCGTGCTTTAATCTCATTAGTGCATGTGAGCTTTCATGACTAAAGGACAACTTATTTTAGTTTCTGCAACATCTAGACATGACTCCTAAGGGAGAGTGGCTTGTGTAACCTTTGTGAAGAGCATCAAGATGCCTGGATGGAACTGGTGAAGAGGAGAGAAGGACAAGGGAGCCTCTCCTGGTGGAGCAGCTCCTATAATTGTTTTCCCTCATCACAAAATTCTCATTCTCTGCCTAAAGAAGATGCAGTTAATTCAAAGCAGGTTAGATAAGTAATCTTTTCAGTGTTATTAAAATGGAACATCCCCCATTTTGTGAAAGACACATTTCTCATCAATCTCTAACTAAGATTTCTTGGGGTTTATGAGTCAGTCTCAACATGTTTCATTTTTAAGACCTAATACATAAGGTAGCTTTGAGAAAAAACTGTTCTAAAAATCGAAGTTATTAAAAGCGTGTTTACTGTATGCTATGGATTTTTTTCTTGCGATGGTGTATTACACCAGTGGGTTGGTTAATTCTTTAGATTCTGCTAATAAGCAAAAGTTTTATATAAGCAGCTCCTATCCATTTTTGCTAAACGGTCAAAATTCAACACTCTTACTCTAGTGGAAAGCTGTGTTACTATAGAAATTACAAATTAATGAAGAAAGTCTTTCTGTAACCCAAATGTGGGATATATTTCTATTCTTACGTTCATTTAGAGTGCACAGAGTGCTTTGGCCTATGCACAGCAAATATTCTGACCTATGGACCGCTTTTTCAGTTACCATTTGTAAACAAAACTTCATGATGCACTTCTAAGTCATGGCTGTGGCATGCCAGTACTACAGTAACACTATTTCTAGTAATCCCTGATGATGTAGGTTATCCACTAAGGACCTTTATCACCGTTCCAGCTTTCAGACTACTTTAACTGCACAATGAGGATCGTGTGTATTTGGGAAATAGGTGTTTGTGTTTCTGTGGTTCCCTTTCAGCAAACTGATCCAAACCCCTGCTGCAATGCCAGAGACATTTGTATAATTGGGATCCAACTGCAGACTTCCTATTTCCATGTATTTTTGAGGTACCTTTCCCATCCTTCACACTAAACTGCATGAAGATTAGCTTTTCCCTCTTTTAAGAACACTTTGCAATAGGCAGTGTGCTGCTCCCATGCCCTCCTGCCAGGGATGTTCCTCTCCCCCAGAGGCCTGTGTACTTCTACTACATCATCAGGGCAGCATCAAGGGACTGTCCTGGGCTTGCAGTCTGGAGCTGGTGGGCTGTGGACCACACCAGCATGAACTCAGATTGAGCGCTAAAGACAAGAGTGAAACTTATTTTCCTTCTCAATTTCTAAGTCAGTTCTGGTCTACTTACTCCTTCCCCAGTTGCTCAGGTCCTTTTGTTCCACTTCAAATGCTAGGCCATGGTTACTGCAATATAATAAGGGAAAAGTAGAAAAAAAAAAAACCCACACCAACTTTTGCTTGAGAAATTGCTCTGATCCAAAACCCAAGGCACGCATTGATTTTACTGCGCTATGGGGTAGTGGCTCAGACGTCATTTCAGCAGGGCTGGAAATGTGCCTTCTCGTGTGCCTCGTTGAAGTCACAAGCCAGAGCAGCTTTCTGATTCCAAGCTTAAATGAATATGAGAGGAAGAAAGTGGAAGGACTAAATAAAATTAGCTTTGCCTTTGGTCCTTCACAACTGCTGTGAAGAACCTCTCTCCAGGAAACCTAAGTGAAGACAGACCTGCTCCATGCAGATTGTGGTTGATTCTTAGCTCACTAAAGAGATCTTTCCAGGCTCCCATGTAACACTGACAGTACAGAAGAGCTTTTCATGTAGTGTTTTCAGCTTGAAGAAAGTGTCCCTTTTAGTGCAAATGTAATACAGGATACCTGATGGGTCTGTTTCTCAGCATTTACGTTCGGTTATGATTCCTGTTCATTAGCATGATTACACTTGTTATGTGTTCAGAGATCAGCAGTGTTTGTTTTCTCACGCATCTAAAACATCAGAATGATGCTTAGATGCTGCATCCTAAATATAAAGTTACTTAGATCTCAGGTCCTTACAGAAACTTGTCACTTTCTTGATCTCATAAATACTTAATATTTTTACAAGTTTGAAGAGTCACAGTGCAGAATTTTAGATTTACCAGCATAAGTTGATGATATTTAAAGCAGAAATATTTGTAAAAGCAGAACACGTGGGAACCAGCAAGTAACAGCTATTTCACTTGGTGCAGTTTGCTAGTTTTGCAACACTTTCTAGTCCAGTCTCCTTCCTGAGTAATCCCAAGGGCACCACCTCACAGATTTGAGCAGAAGGTCATTTAACCTGCTTACTGCTATGAGAGATGAAAAGTGATTTTTCTAATGCTTAATTTAAATTTATTTTTCTTTAACTTCCATTTGTGTTCTCCTTATCCAATGTTATGCACTGAAGCTGAAAAAGAAGCTTCTGTTATCTCCATTATTTATGGTTTTGGTCAGTTCTATTAAATCCCTACTTATGAACATGTTTTTCTAACTCTTTCTCATAACTCATTTATTTTAATCTTGGGATAACTAGTGCCCTTCTTGGTTCTTCCTGATTTTTTCAAGAGCTGATGCAATGGTTTCTTGTGGGAGTTTTTCTAATTCAGGGTTGGGTGGTTTTGGTGGGTTGTTTTTTTTTCCCATAAAATGCTTGCAAGAAAGCAAAGGAAACCATAGGAAGTGGTTTGACCAAAAATAATGCCCAGCATAGCATTTGTTCATATTTTGCTTTCTAGTAACTAAACAGAAAGATAATTACAAAAGACAGTTCTTTGGAACATGCAGTTTAAATATTCCGTTTTTTTTCAGATCAAGTACTACTTGTGGTATGCTTCTCTTTTTATAAGAAAACCAGTAGTAACTCTATATTTAACGTGAGTATTATGTGCTATTATAAAATTCTTGGAGCCTTTTTAAAAGAAAGTCTAAGACCCTCTATTGTTTGTGTCAGGCTTTTGAGATTTTCAGCTGAAGACAAGTGCTTGGGGTAGCTAATGCTTTTTTCTTTCCACTTCTGCTCATGAAAATTCATTTATACTTAGCTGAGATACAGGTTGTTAAATTGCTGTTCCTTTCTTTCACTGGTGCTCTTCTGGAAAGCCTTGGCATCACATCAAATTAATAACAGATGGTCCTTGAGCACCAGCGTGCTGCTGCTGCCACCAGCATCGCCGGGAGCTGGGCAGCCAAGAGAGGGGCAGGCGAGAGCAAACCCAGGAGCTTCGGTCTCTGCTGACCTGAGCTGGGGCCCCCACTAAGGACGTCCCTCCTTGTCGGGCTATGAAGGAAAGAAACGCCAGTCTGATTTGGTATGAGAAGCTTCCCAGACCCCGTCTGACCAACGGTAAGGTTACCCTGATGGCCATGCTACCGTCCGCAGGGCAGCAGGCATCCATGAAGGGGCGGATGCTCCTGACTGCAGACGGTGGGTTTACAAATGCAGATAACACCGACTTTCATCACCTATTCACTACAACGGAAAAAAACATGGACTTCTGTAGTGATGATAGGTAAAAAGCCTTTGATGAACTGAAGTCACTGGGATTGCCGAGCTGCCTGCTGTGCGCCTCCCAGCCGGCTCCATGGGACAGACAGCATCTCTCTTTCCCTGCCCTCTGTTATGTAGTGCCCGCGCTGGGCACTTCCACCTCCCACTTCTCACCTGTGGGAGGTAAAACTGCTTCCCTCATCCAGCAAGGCTGAGGAAGGATGCTGTGGTGCCCACTCCTGGTCACTAGAAAAGGGTCTCCTAATTTAGAGAATATCCTTTTCTCTACAGGAGCTCCAGTTTTTCCCTGTAGGCAGTTTGTTTTATTCCATCCCATTACAGCTTTTTGTATTGTCTTTACCCACTGTGACTTGTAGGGTGTTTGGGTCTCTCCCCTCTAATATCCCTCTACCTCCAGCCTTCAAACCCTTTGCCCTTTCCTGCCTAGTGGTTGTAGTAGAGCCTGCCTTGCAATGAGACACTTGGTGCTCCATAGCCATGAGAAGTAGCCAGTTTTTTAGTCCCAGAGAGGGACATGTCACATGAACATTGTCAAGGAAATCAGCAAATAGCTTCATCTTTTTTTTTTTTTTCTCACAAGCACTGAGTTAAAGTGCCTATGAGTAGTATTTGAATTTCTGTTCTACAGAAACAGATGGGTTCTAATTTTTGAGAGCTTGTTGTTTCAAATATGTTTATTCTTAAATGCATACTTGATCTCAACTGCTTTTAAAATGCCACCAGGAAGACTCCTTGACAATTCCCTCCAGAGACAGAAGGGAGATGGAAGGAGGCTGTTTGCAACATCTCCAGCTGCTTGGATGGGCTTGATGCGCTAGGATGAGTAACATGGGGCTGACAGGCTGCAGTTCTTCACCCTGTACCAAGACCGTGCTTCAGCTCTGCTGTGCGTAGACAGAGCCCTTGCAGTCTAGCTAACAGCTGTCTTGCATGTGATATTTCTGAGTGTTAATGGAGCCGATGTACAGCGTCGACCTTGTGTCCGGGTTAGACTTTGACTCCTGAGACATTTTTGCTAGTGTCAGTTCAAACTCAGAGCAGCCTTGAGCTGTGCATATATTAAAACCATAAGATACTGAGACACCCATTTCTTCATTTGTTTTGTTGTGGCTGGAGATGAGAAGTCTAAACCCAGAATTTCTGCAGCCTGCATGGCATGGCGTGCTTGTCGCTTTTCCAGCTCTTTTTGAAGAGGTGAATACTGAGATGACAGGCAAAAGGCACTGGTCAGAGGCGAAGATCCTAAAGGCTCTTCATGTCCCTCACTAGATTTTATTCCCCGTAACCTTCTCCTGCATCATGGTTGTAGGAAACCCCCTCTCACAACCAGTGTTGCTGATGAAAACGTGATTTTGATTGATGAGGATGACTTTTCAACATGTATGTGACCTTGGTGCTTTGGTCAGGGACGGAACTGTAATAACTGACTTAATATGAAATAACCTTCTCAGTATATGAAAACATTTCTTCATTTCTGGAACTTTATTTACATTTTTACTTCAAACAGAATATTTTTGTACAGCTTAGGATATGTCCTATTCTTCATTGTTTTTGCATTCAGGCTGCAACTTTTCCTTTAGTAATGTTTTCCTAAAACCTTCAACTTTTCAAAGGAAGGTCTATACAAGCAGCTTCACCAAGCCTTTTGCCAGAGAAAAATGCTTAAGAAGTGCCTTGTAAAAAGCCTCATTCCCTCTTTTCTGACACACCAGTGGGGCTAGAGCCTGAACACTCCGGTGACTAGTGCTCTATAAATACCTTTGATAGATAAATTATAAACTGCTACACGCTGGAGCAGGTTTTTCTTGTGCTGCGCAGGCAAGGGCGAGGGAACTAACCAAAACAAGCACAAAAGAAGCTTGCTGCTGGAATGGAACATATCATGAGGACTTGGTTTGCCAACTATTGTCACAGCTATTTTCTTTACCTAAGCACAGTGATAGAAATATAATAATTATTGTTGGTAAATGCCACTTCATATGCTGTGCTTTCCAAGGACTCTCGTTACTATGTAATGATTCCCAGTTTTGACAAATAGCATTTGATTAATGAAAACCGTATTTCTAAACCAGCCGTACCTCCTGGGAAGTCACCTCCGTTGCTAGAGGAGGAGAAGGCACAAGGGGGATTTGACTGGGTTTTTTTTCAGAAGCATGGAGACCCCAGGTGTGCTGCCTGTGGTATCAGCAGTCATCAAATATCCCAAGCGGGTGCCGACTGGAACAAGCAGAACGGTTTAAAACAGATGCAAGGAAGGCTGCTGTGGAAGCAGGTGGTGAGCTTCTGGACCTTGGCACCACCGGACGTGCTTGAGGACATGTCAGCGGGTTGAAAAAGGGATTAAACACATTTATGGTAAGCAAGCGTATAAACAGATGCTAGCAGGAATGTGCAGGAACCTAATAAAACAAAACAAAAGTATGAGAAAGTGTTGAGGCTGGTGTGAGGCTCCCATAAATGGCCTCTGCTATTGCCACTGCTGAGGCTGCGGACCGGGTGGGACGGGCCGCTGATCTACCCCCGCAGCACATTATGTCCGTAGAATATGGAAAACACAAAGCTGATGCTTCTGCCACAGATTTCAGCACAGAAAGCTTTGGTATGTTCACCATGGAGCAGAGGGTGGTGGGAACGGGACAACCAGCATTAAGGCTGAGATTTTTAACAACTCATGGTAGAAAAGCACCCTTCCTAAAGTGTAGGGAGCAACTCTGAAGTTCAGCTTTTTACTTGTATGCACTATTTTTACATGTACTTTTCTATTGCTATGAATTACAGCAGGGTTATTTTCTTAGGGTTTTGTTGTTGGGTTTTTTTTTTTTTTGCCCATATCTTCATATGCTTGGTGAATATGGCTGGTTAAGAAACCCAGTAAGACAGTTTGAACTTAGGTAGCCAAATTTGCCTGCATTTTTTTTTCAGCTGTCTTCATCTATCTCATGATCTGTTTCTTTCCCTTCTATTTTCTCAGAAATCTTTGGAGATTCAACAATGGCCAGAAGACACAAATATAATTGCAAGAAGCCTTTTGTTTACAGCTCCCTTCCCTCTACTTAGAGCTGTTCTCAGTGGGAGGTTTAATCTAGTTTTCACTTTTTGCTGAGGAAAGCACATTTTTGGGTTTAGCTTTAATTTTAAAGTAAGTTTACATCCTCTCCTTGCTGAATAGCAAGCACAGTCCTTGTTCCTTCCATGTCATTCATCACAACCTTAACAGGGAGAGACAGAAGACAGGTTCCACTGGGAAACATCTGTGCAAACATCACTCCTGCGTTTCTACGCATCAGGTTTTAATCTGGACCCCCTGCCTTTTTCACTTTTCCTTCAGGCCCGTGCTTCTCAGAGCCTGCGTGGCAAGCTCCAGTTTCTTTATTTATATCCATCATAAACTGCCCAGAAGCCACCATTATTGACCGAGACTCCATTGTGTGAGAGGAGACAGACAACTGCTGTCTCCAGAGTTATATTTTGGAGGTGGACTTGAAAGCAGTTGTGCCTTCAAAACCCCGATGTGTTATACAGAGCTCTCCAATTTGTAAACAGCATTTCAGGGAAAGTTAGGGCTCATCCCATAAAGTAGTTGCTGAGGTGAAAATGCAAAGCTCGGAGGAGAGTTATAACTCTCTTGCTACAGCAAAAGGTGTTGAGTCCAATTCACTGACTATGCTGCATTTACAAAGCTACTGTTTCATTATTTTACTTAGTATCAAATTAATCTAATACGGAGATTTTATAGGAGTAGGGCTTACTGTGTTAGTCTTGTCTGCCAAAACCCCAACAATCTGTAGAGATGCTGACTTTCCTCAGAAATATCCAGGCTTTTTGTGGCAACATCCAAGCGCTGATATTTGTGGAAGCCAGATTGAAAGCTATATTCCTAAATGCTTGGATTATCAGAAACACTGATGCTCACACTTTGCATTAGCATCACAAGGAATTTCAACATCTTTCTGAAAAAAAAAAAAAAAGATACGCTAGTTACAGGTCTGACTTGTCATCCAAATTCATGGACCAAATTCCCAGCAACTCCTGAGAGGACTTCTGCAGCACACCGCTTGGGTCGGTTACTATTAAGAACTTTTTCTCTCCTCTTTCTGACAGAGCTTTACGATTCTGATTTATTCTGAGCTTTATTCTCTGTACTTTTTAGTCTTTAATAGAGTCTTATATTGTAATCACAGCTGAAATCTGCAGATTATGCTACCGCAATAAATTATTCAGATGTGCTACTTAGACTTCATTTTATTAAAATGGTTCCATCTCTATCAGTGATTGACAGTTATTTCTGAGTATTATTTAGCCTTTCACATTACAAATCAGGACTCCTGCCTATTGCCAGATCAAGTTTCTAGTGCCAGATTCCCATCTGGCATTGTAATAGGGAGTATTTGAGTAGGACACACTGCCTTTTTTTAGTATCAAATCCACAAGGCTCACAAAGAAAAAACAGCTTCTTTTATCTACTGAACTCAAACTTATGTATTCTGTAAATTATCTTAACTTCTCAAATGTCGAGATGACTTTAAAAGCTCTAATTGAGCAGAAAACCAAGCTGAAATTCAGATATAGAGTTGGAACTCTCAATGAGGTACAAAACATGTTTTATAATAGCCTTTCTATTAAAAAAAAAGAAAATTAAGCACTATGTTATGTAGTCATTTCTATCATGTTCCTCCCTGAGCAGTTCTGCTCCTGCCTTGTCATCCAGCTGGGGCTCTGGGGAATCACAGAGCTTTTTCAACAAGGTGTGAGGACCCACACCAGCATCTGTGACACCCTACAGATAGCTCCTGACAGTTGCAGGCTCTCCTGACCTGTCAAATCTTTCATGAAGAGCACAGTGTCCACCCACGTGTCTCCTTCTTCTTGCTTCCCATGCAAAAGGCTGTCTACTGTACTAGCCAGGTGCATGTCCAGGGCTTTTTTGTAGCCCAGCTGCGGAGTGGCCCAGGTGAGACCTTCACCATGCCCTTGTCTGGTAGCTGGTCAGCAACATATGTCTCATGCAAAGCCAGCTGCTGGGCCAAGGCAGTGGGTGCTGGAGAGGTCTGTGGGATGTGCTTTGGAAGGATACGTCTAAGCAGAGATCTTGCATCTCAAGTCTAAGCTTAATTTTTCAAGTCCCAAATTCCTCAACCTTTATCACCACACAGATTACAATAAACAAAGGGAGGCAACCTCAAGAAGTATTATAGGATTAGAAGCTTCAATGCTAATTTAAAAGTTAATAACTAATAAAGAAACAAAACCTCTAAGATTGTCTCTTTATGCCCAGCTTTTATTTTTCATGATTGACAGAAATCACTTTGTCTCATTAATATTTTTTTTTTTTGCTTATCACAAAATTACCTCACAGAAAATTTCCCTCTCTCTTGATACTGAAGTGTTGGATCAGGCATTTCTCCTGTTGAGGGAAGAGGGTTTTTTGTAGTAATTTTCCATAGGAAATACAGCTGAATTTCTGATAGCAGAAGATGGTATGTATGCATTCATGTAATGTTTTAAGACTAAATGCAACATGGCATAGTGCTTTCAAAATGCATTGTATTAATGTTTCTCCTTTTTTTTAAAATTGCTTCTAAAATTCGGTGTCACAAATTTATCTCTGAGAAATCAAAACAGTTAGCTCCAATGTTTCCATCAACGCTTGTCTCTCTCCTAATGCTTTAACTAGACACCAGCAGAAATGGTATCAGCGACAGTTGGTTTTCAAACAAGGTTTATGTGAAGTATCATAAAACTCAAGCTGCCCTGTCTCCATTTCCCATCCTTGCTCCTATCAAAGATAAAAAGCACATTTTTTTTCATGGCTAACACCTTTCTCTCCTTTGCTCCTGTCTTGCTGGAGCTTTTCACCTGCCTCATTTAGGTGGGTTGGAAGGTCTGACTTCCTCCAGCCTCAGCAAGACTGTCTAGTGTATTCATTGATGTCCTGTGGCAGGGGCAGTCCCTGTTACATGCACTTCATGGCTGCTTCCAAACTCAATACTATGCCTAAGAAGTGACATGGTCTCTGTCAACAAATAACTGATCCAATACATGTACAGGGTTTAAATTTATACATGAACTGCATGATATCAGTCTGAATACAAAAATTTTATGTCATATATTAATACTAGTAAGAGCCAGAAACTTTTGTGAACATTTTATATTAATAAGTTAACAATAGCCTTGAATGACATGATTTTCTGTGTATTTAGCAGTGGAAGCAACAGCTACAATCCAAAGGATTAAAGCATCTATATGTATTTATGTACAAATCACAGCTTACATACTTAAATAACTGGTATAGAAGTAGGATTTGACAGAAAGCTGGAATGATGACCAAGGAGGAAGAATGGAAGGATGTCACAGTACTCTCAAAACCAGCTGCCTGCAACAAGACTTTTACCATCCCACACCAGGTTAACTTCAGCAAGTAGTTCCCACGCCTTGCCCCGGCACAGCCACCAACCCCCCACAAGGTTTCAGCTGTTCACCTACTGTCTGTGCTGTTTCTTCATCCTCTTCAGGCCAGTCCACCCTGCCTATTGCCTCTGCTGCATCCTTCTCCTTGTCTCTCCTCCCTCTGCTTTTTCCAGGTCTCTCTTCATCCAGTGCTCCCCTTCCCTACCCCTTAGAGCTATTTAACCACTTAGCAGGAACCAGCCACAGCTGCACGTTATCCTCAGCAGCCAACCCACCGCCCCTGAAGCCAGCCCACAGCTGTATGTTATCAGCATTAATTAACCTGCCTTCATTCCTCTACAATTCCTCTACAGAAGGAAAGCTTCTATATACACAAGTGACATCCCAACTTTCTGCTGACTGCTGCTTCTCTAGTCTGGATGTAGATGTACACATGCATATATATATGTGTATATGTATATAATATTTGCTACTGCCTGTTCTTGGGAGATAGAATGATATGACATAGCTCACTGGAAGGAATCCTGACTTGTTCTATACAGATTAAATGTCTAATGTATTACAATTTATTAAAATGAACTATATTGCCAACTCCACCATCACAAGATCTGCAGTAACTTTGTTGTCTGGTTCTTGCCAAGTGGGAACAGCATGGTTGTTTTGTCATATTGTGTTCCATTCATTCTGCAGCCTGGCATAAACAAGCTCATGTTCAGCTTTATCCCAAGCAGACTACAGATTTGCCCTTTGTGTGACCCAGTCTGTTATATTTGCGGTTCCTAAAGAACAAATTCTAATTATAGGATGAAAGTCTTTGTGGATGTAGCCTTAAATGGCTGGAATAAGAAACCCTATCCTATTAACAGAGGTTTTCAATTTTCAGATTTAAAGCTGTATCAGGTCTCTGACCTAAAATTGTATCATTATAAAAGTCGCTGAATGACTCGGTGCTGTGCCCTGGGACTTTGTTAAGTGGTGCATTTTACCTGGTTCTGCAAGAGGGATACTGAGGCACTGCACAGTAAAAAGGTGACCAAGGGCCTGATTCTTATTTGTATTAGGCCCCATTAATCTGTGGAGGAACATGTGGATAACACGAGAAGGAAATTATATCTGAAGTTTCCCGAGATGTATCATGGCAGACCCTTTTTTTGCATAATCGCAAGTTAAAGCCTTTGCAAATCTTGTTGCCTCTTTCAGAGTTTAGAAAAGGAGAAACAAGTTTATTTTAAACTCGAGTGCTTTTCCTTACTATTTGACAGCATATCTTTATTGCCATCTAGAATTTGTTCTAATTAGCCTGAGTGTTTCAGTGGCCTTGTTACGCTAATCAGATGTTGGCATTTTATTTTCTGCGCTAACTACAGTCTATTTCTGGTTGTTGTGACTCCTGTGAGTAGGGGCTACGCAGTGCAAATGAGCCCTTTCTAATGAAAGCTGCCTGAGGAGTGCCATCACGGGGGTGACTTCCACATCTGAGAACATCTTCAGAACTTGGCATGTGCACAGCCAGCCAGCCCTACCCTGCCTTCTGCCCGTGGCTCCTATCCTGCACAAAAAATGGTTCGGGAACTGTGTAGGTAATAAATATTATTTGGTGTGTGAGCCGAGTCAGCTCTGCAGCTGACTGTGAAGCCCTCCTGTACCCTCACTTTCTTGCCTCGCCTCTGTTACTGGCAATATCAATGAGCCACCCTCCTACCTCCCCACTTATTCCCCGGCTGTAGGTGAACTCCACGAGGACAAGGACTCCCTTTATCACTCCTAGCCCAAGGACATCAGCGTAGAAATCAACTGGAGTACGGCGACTGTCCTTGCTGATTGGTTTCCTGGGGAAAAGTTAATACTAATAGATATGTTTCCATGTTTTTTAAAACAATGATCAGGTTTAAGCATTTTCTAGCCATCAGGAGATATGCTGATAAAACTGCTGGATGGTCGAGGCAGGCAGTAGAAGTATCAGCCACACACCAAATTCACTGAGCCTTACGTGACAGAAAATAAATGATGCTAAGGGAAAGATGGTGCCTTGGGAAAAGTAGGGTTCTTATTTCAATAAACATTTGAAAACATCTGGAATATGAAGGGACTTGCATTTAATTTGATCTTTCATGGCATGTTGCTTAAAGGTAGTAATTTTGTATTCTTTAATTGCTGGTAACAATAAGTGACACCAACCTCCCATGCTGTCATCCCCAAAACTGTGGTCCTGGTGGTGACACCAGCTGCCTCCCTTGGCAAAGTGGAGCTCCTGCTGCTCTGAGGATCATCTTGATTTTTTACAGGAGTGAAAGAAAGACTGGTGTCACTGGTATGGGGAATAAACTCCTGTGAAGGCTGATGATGGCAGCATGGAGTTCGGTGGGGTACTTTCTGGGTGAAAACCAGAAAAAAGTCATTTCAGTGAGTGCTGCTTAGCTGGGCTTGAGCTGCAAAGCGCCCTTGGGGGCTGGAGCTTTCCCAGAGTCTCACTATGGATGAGATGGGTGCATGGTGGCTTCAGGGGATTTGTTCTTTACAGTCCATCTTGATTTTGTTTAGGGCATAGGTTCTCAAAAAATTCAAAAGTCAAGAAGAAATCTTACTGCATCTCTGCCTATATCCCCAGGGAAATGGCAGCGCACCTGCCAAGCACAGCTGCCCCTCATGCTCATGGTGCATCTCTGACACATATGAGTATCATCCTTGGCCACCGCTGGAGTTGTATGCTCATCAACGCAGGACTGTCACTTTGTATGGTGCTTATGAGAAACTGGTTGGTTTTATGCTTGTATCATTACATTCTAATGCCCGCAAGTTAAAAATTATTCTGTCTTGAGTTAAATACCATCTGCTGATGGCACTTGGAGAATGGTAAATATCTGAGAAGACAGAGGTAATTTTTTCTGGTGACTTGTACCTTGTTTCAAGTTTTACAGGAATGAAGCATGAAGAAAAGGTTACAAATCAGAGTGGTAGTTACATACCCTTGACTCCCAGCTTTATACGCATCTGCCTGGCATCTTGTGTGGGGAATGCCTCAATGGCACACATCTATTTGGAAAACTGGTAATATGTGGCTGAACATTTCAGATGGCATTCAGCTTTCAGAGCAGATTCCATCTCTCAAAAAGACGAGATGGGAAAAAACAGCCAAACTACAGGAGGATTTAAAAGCTGCTTAAGATCTTGGTGAAGAAAGAAAAGAAAGATATAAAAATTTCCAATGCATTTATTACTGACCTGAACTTTTTATAAGGCTAATTATCCTGTTCTAATTTTTCCTGATATCAAGGGGCAGTGTTAAAAAATTTCACTCTTACAACACAATAAAGGAATCAAAAAAGTAAAGTACCTCACATAAAGAATGCCAGGTACCTCTGAAAAGCAAGAAAAGGTGATTTAATTACATATTTTAAAACTGATTTGCTGTGAATGACCATAATAATCTGCAGACAGTTTTCTTTAGTTGGTTGCTTTTGCAGTTGAAACTTATGTTCCAGCATTGCTCATTTTTTCTTAAAAAAAACCAACAACAAACCCTCATTTTTTTTGTGAATGTTTTATACTCCTTTTTTTTTTTTCTTTCTTTATGTAGTTTATTCTAACACAAAATAAATGGAAGATGTCACATATTTCCAACAGAGTACTTTGTCATAACAGAACTCTTCTGGGAATTACTTTGGAAAAGATGAGGACAGCAGTGAATTGATTATTTGTCATGATGCCTGGTCTCACAAAATATATAGTTTAGGTTAGAAACAGGGTTTCCAGAATATTTTATCATCTGATCCCATTTCGTCCCATCAGAAACTTCCTCAAACTCAGCAACCTGAAATGATGTCAGTATACATTGTGTTACTGCTTTTTAAGTTTTTTTCCACCTGTCATTAACCAAAATACCTGAGACACTTGAGAAATAAAGTGACTGGTGAATTCTACTTTCATTAATATATTTAATCTATTGTTCTCATTAAAAGGCTACATTAATTAAATCACATTAAATTAAATTAATTAAAATCACAGAATCCCAGAATGGTTGAGATTGAAAGGGACCTCTGGAAGTCATCTGGTCCAGCCCCTCTGCTCACCGCAGGGATGACACCCAGGGTCACCTGAATACAGCTGCCCAGGACCGTGTTCAGGCAGCTTTTGAATATCTCCAGGGTTGGAGACTCCACAACCTCCTGGGGCAACCTGCCAGTGCTTGGTTAACTTCACAATGAAAAAGTGTTTTCTGATGTTCAGAGGGAACTTCTTTTGTTTCAGTTTGTGCCCGTTGCCTCCGGTTCTGTCATGGGACACTACTGCTACTGAAAGACACTGCAAAGAGCCTGGCTCTTTGTACCCGCCCCTCAAGTATGTATATATATTGCTGAGATCCTCACCCCACACCTGAGACTTCTCTTCTGCAGGCAAAACAGTCCCAGCTCTCTTTGCCTTTCCTCGTAGGAGATGTGCTCCAGCCCCTTTGTGACCCTTTGCTGGATTCTCTCCAGTAGTTCCATGGCTCTCTTGTAGTGGGGAGCCCAGCACTACTATCATTATTTACTAAAGTTGTTAATTACGAAGGGAACGACCCCCTGTATTTTCTAGGAAACATGCATAGCAAAAGCTATTTGAATGTACGTGAAAACAAAATGTCCATGCTCTTGAGGAGCATTCTGCTCCTTGAACCACACTTTGTCTTTGCTGTTGTGTGCTGTCCAGATACACCTAATAACACTGTATGTCCCAAAGCCGCACTCTTACTAAATCTGGTCACTGACTGGTGATTGTGCCTGTGGTTACAGTAGATTAATAGATTCACTGCATAGCACTGAAAAATACTGGTGCAATAAATTACATTTTTCTGGCACTGGAGTATACACACAGATACGTTCAGGTTAGCCCTTAAGGAGCAATAGACCCTCAGTCTCTTGGTCTGAAGCCAAGATGAGCAAACATAACAGAGTAAAGAGATGGACCAAGAGCAGTGGCAGAAGCACTAGAAAGTGCTGGTGAGTACATGGAAAAAGTAACTTCTTGGGAGCATCTATGTTCTGGATCTATGTCCTTATCATCCAGGCCTGGGGTCTGCTGTTTTCTAACCTGTCTATGGGATTTGTATCATGTTTGTTGTAAATGAAAGGTATAAACTAACTTTTTTTCCTCACAAACATTAAGGTTCTGCCTCATTATACCTAGCGTATCCAAATGACAGATGATATAGAGAGGACTGGAACATGATGTTTTGTTTGTCCTGGCATTAATGAGTGTTCAAAATGCTGATGTGTAGGCAAATCTATTTTTGTTTTCATATTTTGCATATATATTACAGTATAATGCTTTGGGGGGGAATAGGAATTTAACATCTAAATATTTTAATATTCAACAAATAGTGGTATGTACAAAATAGGAGGAATGATTTTTCCTCTTAAAATATAGCAGTGAATGTGAGGTTGGTTTCATGCAAGCTATTACAATGGTCGTACTAATTTGTCCCTCTAATTTAGGGTAGATAAATGTTAATTTTTGTCTTCAGTAACTACACAGCTCTTTGCTCGTTCTTTTTGTTTAGGAGGCCACCTCATCATAGCCTAAAATGATGCACGCCAGCAGAAATGGGTTTGGTATCCCTTCAGTTTGGCAGTGAAAGATTTCACAAGTGCCTTGAGCAAAATCAGCACAAACTCCAAGTAGAAACAAGATGCTTGTTTTTAACGTGTAGTCAACTATAGGTACATAGGGTCCTTAGCTGCTGTGGCTTGCCGTGGCCTGAAGTCTTTAAACAAGCCTCTGTGCCCCTCCAGAAGACTTGTGCTGGCCTGGCCACATGACATTGATAATAGTGACCCAGGAATAACTGCATTGCGTTCCACATCCTCATTATGAAGCCCAAAATACATAATCACAGAGGTCCCTTCAAAATATATCAATATATCCCTGTCAAAATATATCAACTAGTTAACTTACTAGTTTGCTTAATTCAATTTAGATAAATTATGAAGATATTTCTATATTCTGGGAGTAGGAGGGAAGGAAAGAGAGGTTTATGGTCAAGTGAGAAACAGTAATCTATCAGCTGGTGCTATGCTAATTGGTTTTGCCCTTAGCGCGTAGTCGTGTGAATATGGGATCATTTTCATTGGGATTCATTGGGATTCACTGAAGCTGACCGAAAGACTTTCACTGGATCTGAAGGGCACTCCTGGCCTGGTGAGCAGTCATACGGGGTTTTCATGGGCACAATGGCACTCAGTGGGAATTTTGCTGGCATGAGATTAGGCAGAGCAGCCAGTCTGGACACAGCGCCTCAGGCTCAGAGTGCAAACGATGTACCCAGAATTACAAAGAACACAAGATGCTGCCACCATATGCCATATATATATATATATATATATATATATATATATAAAGGGCACCAGACAGCAAGGCTTCCATCTTGCTCTGTGATTACTGCAAAACGCAACACATATATGGCTAGATCTCTTTCAGATAAATTATATGGGTGAATGTATTTCACAGGTTACAAAAGATTTTTAAAACATACAAAGTGTGTTCTTAGCTTGCAAGTCTTTAAAACTACACACTGAGCTCCTGGATTTACTTGCTTTTCTTCTCACTCCTCTCTTACGCTGGAGCAACAATTTATCAGGCAGTTTGCTTACCTTCCACATTCAAGAGATTTCAGTTTAACTCATTGTTACAGTCACACCACTGTATTTTTCTCATAATACTCTTGATTCATGTAATCCCTTCCTAGAAAGCTGAAACACTGGGATTTGTAAATGGAATAATATTTACTTATGACGTTGTGGTGCTTTTTTTCTCTCTAAGTTGATTTAAATCAACACAATTTCTTTGTTGAGTATCTGTCAGTTGTATCAGAACCGATATTCTAATTTTGCAGTAGGGTCTATAATGTGGTTTACTGTCTCGGCACAGGGGTTACTGGATGATATGTTGTAGCTAGCACTCTGTGCAAGGAGAATCTTCCATCTACTACAAAATCCAGTCTTCAGCTACTGACTCTCATGCCCTAGATTTATACTTGGACTTTCTGATTATACTGCTGGTAGCAACTGCGGTAATACTCTCAGTCTAATATTTGTAGACACCTTCCGTTTTTATTTGGAGTATTTTGGCAAACTGGAACCTGTTTTGACATATACTTTAGCAGGTGGTTGGAATACAAGATTATTCATTTAGAAGTAGACTTGCCTTTAAAACTAATAATTTGAGTGGCATGGAAGGACAAGTAAACTCCGAGATGTATGAAGTACAGAAGCTCCAAGACAGAGGTTTGGCAGCCATGCGTACACACTTATTTCCCTTCTTTTTTTTTTTTTTTTCCTTCCTTTTTCCCAAATGGATGTTTTTATGATTTTTTTTGTTCCCTTTGGATCTTCTTTTCACAAAATTCAAATTAAAATGAGCAATTCAGGTATAAGTTCAGAATATTTGTTTCTGTTTATGCCTTCTACTGGGAAACAGTTCCTTCTAGAGCATTGGAAGTTCATTCAAAGAGAAAAATACAGCTTGGTGAAAAATTTTGGAATAGTTTTTGTTGTTTAAATTATTTCCAGGTGATACTTTTCACCAAATATTTTAAAATCAACATATTTTTAAATTTCTCTCCATCTCAGCCTACACAACTCCCAATTTCATGCACATTTTTTTCATTAAGTGCAATAAAATGAATTTGATTCAGAAGGATTTTCCTCTTTTTTTCTTACTTTTTCACTTCTTAACTTTTAAAGATTTCTTCCACTTTTGGAAATTTTAGAGAAAGAAAGAGAAAAATTAAAGATGGAATTAACTGCCTTTTTGGCACTCTTGCAAGTGCTCCTCAACCTTGAGAAAGTTTTCAGAAGTTCAGGGAAACTGGGAAAAAAGCAAATTAGAAAACGGGCATTTGTTAATAGGAAAAGAAAACAGGGAAAGAATGAAGACAAAATATCCCCCCCAACCTTCATGTTTGGTTTTCAAGACATAACATTGAATGAAAATAGAACTGTGAAGTTAAACAAGTTGGAAACATTTGGGTTTTTTTAAAAAAACTATTGATGAAATCACCTGATGAATATCAAAATGGAGCCGAAGTCGCCTGGATCACCCCTGATTTGGGAGTTTGCTTACGATTCACGTATGTTACTTGTAGACATGATTATGGCAAGATCCTTGTCTGCCTTTTGCAAAACACCTAAGCAGCTGAAGCACTTGACCTATAAGGAGGACTGAACCTATGCCTTCATCCAGATGCTTCCTGTGTATCCTGAGTGAGACAACTTTTCGAACTCTATGGGCATTTGAAGCGTCGCACATCTGGAAGAACAAGGACAGATTTGGAGAAGCAGATGTGAGCAATCATAAGTTAGCCTGTTGGTTAGAGTAAGCAAACAGCTATAAGTACAATGTATATGCATTTATATTAGACCATCATTAAAAAGCCAGAAAATAGTTCTGGAACCTCAGACCAAACTCATCTGACTTTAAGGTGAGTATTATCCCAGATTTTCAGAAGGAAAAAAAAAAAAATCATCACAAAGGTGGAAATGAGTCTGCCTTCCCAGGGTGGATTGATAATCAGACAGAGCCAGTCTCCTGGTTAAGGACTCGCTTTGAAGCCTCATAAATCTGCAGCTGACTATAGCTGTAGGGCAGAGAAGTGAGCAGTACTCGCATGCCAAAGTACTGCTGGCCATTCAAGAAGAGCCGACAATGGAGGAGGCAGGGGTGACTGTAAGCTGGTGGTCACCCAGCATGGTGCAGCTTGATTCCTCGTTCCCTGGAAAGACTTTTTATGACAGAAGGCTCTTTAAGTTAGCAAGCCAAGGCATAGAATAGGTAGAAACATCACCTAGACAACCTCAGATGAGAAATGAGGTGCAGGAATGTAGCTGAGTGGTCAAATGTCCTTAAGTACACGATGGATTTTGTGCCACTCCAAGTCTTTAAATTAGGACTGCACCCTGTGGGGAGAGCTGCTCTGTATGGGAGAAATCATCCAAGAACTCCAGATCCCGATGCTTCAAGCTGCCCTGTCACGTAAGCACAAAATAACCTAAGCAGATCTGAGCACTGGACTTGATGTTTTAGTTGGTTAATAACAAACAGAATTGCAGTGAATAAGGATTTTGTTTTATCGCTTCAGCTTGGAGCTCTCTCCCTAATACTCGTGTGTGACCAGCCAGAAGCTATTCAGGACAGCAGCTCATTCTTAGACCTGCTGTATAGATTCACGGTTCCTCCCACCCCTATGGTTTGTTCATAGCACTCTGCCACGGAGAAGGGCAGAGGCATAGAGCTGCTGGCAATATTCTGAAAGAGATTAGATATGAGGGAGCTGTTAAAAAGTCTCCTTTCAAATTGCGTGTATATTATCATAACAGCTTTGCAGAAGATGTAAAATTTGGGATGTAAATGGGGAGCAGCATTAGGACAGGGTGGAGTCTGGGGCCAGAGAAACTTATAAGCTACTGGTTTTGTGATGGTTTGTGAAGTGGTGAGAAAGTCTGCTATGCTTGAAAAGATTTGAAAGATTAAGAGTAAACCTTATTGGTTTCATATACTTTTTCTTATACTTGCTAAAGAGAAAAGAGGGTGGGGGGAAAGGTGCTTGGATCAGTCTTAATGTTTACTTGAATAAATTCCTAGCAGAGTACAAAACATCTCTGAGAAATGAGAAAAGGGCAGAAAGGCAATTTTGAAAACAAAATTGCAAAAAAAGGTAATATAAAAGTAATGTACAATATGGTAATAGTGTGCTAAGTAAGTTATTAGAATGCAAGAGTTGGGGGGAAACTAGATGTATTCTCAGGTCTGTTCCGTTTAAAAAGAAACACAAAGGTTCTGTAAAGACCATTAATGTGTTGCATATATTATCTTCTACCTGAAATGGGAATGCTAATGGTTTACAAAGAAAGTTATCGTGAAACTAATTTATTTAAAAGAGCTCTTTTAAGCTGGTATTGTGGGCTGACTTGGAGCTTGATTTAGGGTGAGCAACCAGGACAATTGCCTCCAAAGGTAACAGAGGAGCTTTGCAACGTGAAAATGGGGAATAGGAAAAGACGGCGCGTGCATGGCTAAAGAGCATGTGGCCATAACATAGCTTGTGCGTACGGACCCTGCAAACCTAAGGGCAGTTGTGAGCAAACTTACAGATTTCTTCTGTTATATATATATATACTGTGCTGTTTGTTGTTTTTTTGTTTGGAATTACATCATAATAGTTGTTAAAAATAAGGAATAGCTCATAAGTTGCGAAACTTTTATCAGGAAAGAGAGACCATGGTAAACCTGAAGCTGGTACGTATCAAGGAAAGAGTCAACCTGGAAAAATGAGCTAAGACTAGTAATATAAAATTAATCACATGGTGTTAGTTCACATAACAAAACTTTTGGTTCACACGGGTTCAGGGCCCTGACAAGCTGACAGAAGAGGCCCGGTGGGAGAGTGGTGGAGAATTTAGGTAAATTTAAAGGGTAAAATTAAAGGTGTGGATGCTCTCCTGAAGCAAAACACGGTGTCTGAATCCTTGGAGCTCTGGTAAGAAAACATGCCATGGTGGCAGTAGCTAGGGCAGGGAAAATGCCTCCACTTTGCCTACCTTCAGCTGGAGGGTTTTTCTTTGTTCAGGCAGGCACTGGAGTTAGGTGAGTCTGGCCTGTTGAGAGGTTTGTGTATTTGCCTCATTCAGCATCTTCCAGATGCAGGTCAGAGCTCAGAAGTTGATGCTCTGGGTGTTCCTCCCCTGCAGTCACCATTGCGCCTGCAGTACGCAGGCTGTACGTCACACCCCATGGGGGTCTTGCCAGCAGTCCCGTGCCAGTCCTGATCACACCCACTCTTCCAGGTTGCTGTACACCATGTGCCCATGCAAAGCTCTGCCTTGCTTGTAATAATCATGTTCTTCATAAATAAAAGAAAATTCTTCCCATTCGTTGGAATATAAATGCAGTTTGTATATATAAATATAGTCAATCCTGCTCTTCATTCCTTAAAGCCATAACATTAGACACTGCAATTGCTCCTTTTGTAAGCAGCCTGATGGACCAAAGAGAATTATGACATTAGGTAGCCTGAGTAGAAGGCTCAAAGACAACATCTTTAATAAATGTATCTTCATTGATGAAAAGAAAATAAATGTAGCTCACAGTTTTTCTTGAGTCTGCTTCATGGATTTTAGATGTAGGTGATTTCCCCTCCCCCCACTTTCAACAGCAGTTCCCTAAACCAAAGCTTTGAAACATGATTTAACCACTGGCCATTTCTTGCACATTACAAGTCATCTATGAATCAGAGTGCTTAGACCAATTTTGCTTCAGTCAATCCTTGTGCTTTGGTGGATCTCAGCTGATGATTTTCATTGTATCCTTCAGGTCAGCTATACTGAAAATAAGGGCTCAGATTGCCTCCCTGGAAGAGGATTTGGTGCCCTGGGCTAGCAGGACGGTGTCAGCCAAGGGAGAAGGTGAGCGAGGACTCTGTGCTAAGTGGAGGGCTCAGCTGGGTGATGAGACCTGACGTGAAAGAGTTAGATAGCCACCTCCACCTCTGCAAACTGAATAGGGCCAAGACTCAATGGTCTGTACAGATCTCCTGTCTCTGTTTAATTTAGGGGTACGATTGCGTTATCACACCACAGAAAATTTCCTGACCAGCTGGACCTTATTTCTTCCCTACCACCCCAGGTCTCCTCCTTCCCTCTCACACCCAGATGCACTAGGAAATTTGCTGTTCAGAAAAAGCAGCTGAGGCTTTGCAAGCACAACCTGATAGAAACTCAGGGGAAAAGCCACTGTATATTTTGGGGATATGCTAGCTTTACACTTGCTAGCAGGCATTTACCAATGACTGCAATACTATTGTTAACTGTCTAAATCTTCTGCAGCCAATGCTGGAAAAGAAAACATACCAAAAACCTAGAAAGAGATGCCGCATTCCCAAGTAACTGCAGTGCCCCTGAACTAGCATACGTCTCGAAAACAGAGCTGAGCTCTGCTTACTCCTGAGATAGCCATCCATGCTGAGGTATTGAGTTGCACAGATGGGTAAAAGTAAAATGGAAGCTTGCAAAATGAGATTTCAAATACATAAACAGGTTTCTGTCGATGGCAACCTAATAAAGGAGGTAATTCTCTAAACATATTGTTCCCATTTTGTTTCTAATTACAGTGAACTACAAGGTTAGTTCTGCTCTTTAGGTGCACTTTAATTACTCTATCAATGTTGACTTTCTGCATTATGATTCCTTTAGCACGCCATAGGAAACAGACATTTAATTAACCAGATGTCCCTCAATAAATCTTAACTTCTGCTCTCTGATTCAGAAAAGCCAATGTTAATGGGCATAAAAGGGCCAGGATTTTAGAAATAATTTACTTTTCATGTTCCTTTAGGTCTTTGTTATAGTAAGGAAAATGTCTGTAATGAAGGAAAACTAAACTGATGTTTGTAAGCATTTAATTTAATGAAAAATAACTCCACAAAGTAAAAACAAGATTCTAGCTATGTAAGTGTTGATATTTCATAACAGGTAGGAAAGGCAATTGACAACAGTTAGGTTAGCAGTGGGGTTTTACTACAGCCTGATGTGTTGCCTCACTTGTGCTTCACACTGCCTTGTCTATACTCATTTAATTTGGATTTTTGGGACTGGTTTCTTGTACGTAGCTCTATAAGCTCAGAGTCCCTGATTGTGCCATCATGGTACTCCAGAAACATTAGCTGTGTAGTAATACCCAGGACACGTAGCAAAGGCAGTGTGAGACAGGTTCCTAATGTGATGGCTGAGAGCATCTCCTGGCTTCAGTGGAGGGCAGAGTCTGGCCGCCTGCAACTCTGCTGACCCTCTCAGCAGACCTATGTAGAGACCTGGTTTGTGCCACGCAGCATCCATCACAATATCGGTGCACTGCATCTCAGTGCACCCATTAATCTTCCACTTGGAGGTTTCTGAACACTTCCAGCAGCCTTAAGGTCAAACGAGCACAACCAGCTATTCAGGTTGGCAGCAGCCTGAAATCTGTCAGTGTTTCAATAGCTGGTTGATCTCTTCCATTGTATTACTCTGGTGTATCTAGAAAAGTTGCTGGGGTTCTCCACGCTGACTTGTAGCAGTAGAGTCCCCTTTCCTGACCTCTCCTTATGGTTAATGTCTTGTCATTGACTTCCTCACATCTGACCTCAATCTTAGTCCCATTTCTTAAGTATTCTTGTTTTAAATTATAGAGATCTCTTTGCTACAGTCACATCTCTTCCTTTCTCCATTCCCCCTATGTCGACAGTACTTTTAGTCTGCCTTTGCAATGTCACTGAATATGGCCAGAGTCCCATAAAAGAATACAACAGGGCACGTTCTTCCATTAATAATTGCAGTGCAAAGCTCCTATTAAAATTAATGGGCACTCCATGCGCACTGGAGTGTAAAAATAACCCCCCTATTCTCACATGCTATTTTAGTCTTTTCATTCTTTCTGACCAATGTTTCCACTTCCATTACACCTAATGAATGCTGTGGGAACGCAATTCCCCCTTCCCAAGGTTAGTGGCATCAAAGTTGTCCCTCAGTCTAAGATTCACATTGTGGCTGCCCAGAGTCTCTTCAAAATGGAACCAGGCACATGTTCTGCAGCTCTTGTGAGACTGTGTGTTAGCGTTTTCCAAGAGTGATAATGTATGATAATAATACTGAATCTTTTTAGAAACCAACCCAAATGCAAAAGTAGTGACATCAGGGAATATGCTATTCCTGAAAGGTAACTGTCAAGGATTAATTGCTTTTCCAGTCCTGGTCTTTGCCTCTTTTGACATCCAGCCTACTTTTTGGCAGAACAGGGACAGCTTTTTAAGGTTGGCCTCTCAGCTGCAAGGTACTTTTCCGCTAGTCTGGTAAACCAACTGCCAGTTCCCTTCTTGCACCTCCAGAAGAGATTCTTCCATAAGTTCTCTGTGCCCTGCTTGTAAATAGCAGCAGTCAATACATTTTATAGACAGTATGTTTCCATCTAAGCAACATAAACAAAGAAAATAAGAAGCAAAAGAAATTTAATTTTGTACGTGAATCCTTAAAGCTAGCACATGTGACAAAACTTCCAAAAACTGGTGAGAAAATGTTGCATAAATATCTCTTTCGAAATGTGATTAAAATCCAGTGGTCCTCAAAACATTTCATGCAGGCATCCACAGCCTTAACACAGCTCATTTAGAAGATAAAAGCCCTGTGCTTCAAAAAATATTTTAAAAAGATTTAGCTTAATTAAAGAGAGTGCATTACAAGCACTCCCATGCCTCTGCATTTGTTAGCACAGAAGACATGAAACTTCTTGTGTCACCTCCCCTGCTCTGAGTTGTCCAAAGGCAGCAGTGACTGGGGTGAGGACTCGGTGAGAGCTGCTCCCAGGAGAGCCTGCAAACCCGTGCTGCAGAGCTGGGAGGCTGTGGCTGCTGGTGCAAGAAGAGCTAATGCGGTGTGACACTGGCTTTGCTTTTAAGCTGAATGCTGGTGAAATGTCAGAAGGTTGAAAACAAGGAAAGGAATCAAGGAGCACTGTTAGAGCTGTTTTCTTGTCTCATGCAGAAGGATTAATTTCCCTGTCCTACAGGTGCCACCACAGCAGAGTGCCTGGCTTGATTCCCTGCGTGTTCCCAGCTACTTGTCCATGCAGAGGAGGCCATGGGTTGGTTTGGGACAATGGACCAATGTGAGGCAGGATGCGTGTCCAAATTCCCAATCTCCTTCACAGCAGTGTAACCCAGTAACAGGTAGGAGCTCTCCAGGTGGGACTTTTAGACAGTCCTGAAGACCCTGCAGGCAGCTCCCTCTGTGCCTAGCCCAGTGGCTAGGCTGGGTGTCCAAGCCTATGCTCTGCTAGATGGAGCTTGCCTCTGAAGATTATGTTGAAACTTTCTTTTAATTTTCAGCATATAAAAACAAATTACTCCCAACTGATCAGAATTCTCTGTTAAACTCCGGATCAGCAATACCATTTCTGGGCTGGAATTTCCTACCCAAGCCATGTTTCTTACTTCCACCTGTGCCTAAGCTCTCCTAAAGGAAATAACTCTTTAGTTGCTTAATTGAGCTCTGAGTTTAGGAAGACATTACCCATTCAGAAAGCCTGCAGTGAATTCCCATTTGTGCTAAATCGACCAGGTGACTCATCACCACCTTTTAAAGATAAAAATTCCCTTAACAGTACTACAGTAACAGCTTCAACCAATTAAAGTGAACAGTATCAAGCAAAATAGCCGTTCAGTGATGAAAAGTCATTTGCCAAAAGACAATTTTTTGGGGACCACACAATGTCCTCTTTGTATGAGGGTCCATCTTATGACTGTGCCTTTACTTGCCTCTTGAGGGCTGCACTTTTAGTAGGGGTACCCATCTGGCTGGTTGTGATGCTGTATAACTTAATGATATGCTCCATCTGTGCCATCTCAGAATATGTGATGTCTCTTATAATTTTCTATGATTATTTACACTCCTCACTGAAATCTAGTAAGCCCATCTGCAAAACAAGATTCTTAAAGATTCTGAGGTTTTACAGTGTTCCTTTAACCCAGCAAACTCCGTACCTCAGAATGGAACTTCCACTTCTCAAGAGTGCCCTGTCAGATGCCAGAGAAAAGCAAAGAGGGTGGCCACCCCAAAGGAACAAACAAAAGCCATTGATCCTGGAACAAACAGAAAAGCCTGAGATTTTTGGTTGCCCACAGTTGTGTTTCTTTGGTAAGCAGCAGTCATCCAAGTCACGAGCAGGTTTCTAGGTAAAATCTGCTTTCTTGTGAATATTCAGTTTGGGTCATTGGCTGGATGGAAACCTGCACTTGCTTGAGTTGTTGAAAGTAGCTCTGCCCATTTCATAAAATGCTTTCTACATTTCAGCAAAAGTTAAATAAATAAGAACTAATGAATCCAAAGAAGAAAACCACCTTCACAGAACTTGGGAACTGTGCTAAAGTTGTGCCTGATAAATGGAAGTGTGGAGCCAGAAATGAATAAATGCAGTGCTATATTGGGTTTGCACGGCCAGGTTTTGGTAGCAGGGTGCTACAGGGGTGGCTTCTGTGAGAAGCTGCTAGAAGCTTCCCCCATGTCGGATGAAGCCAATGCCAGCTGGCTCCAAGACAGATTCACCACTGACCAAGGCCAAGCCCATCAGTGATGGTGGTAGCACCTCTGGGATAACATATTTACAAAGGGGAAAAACCTGCTGCACAACAGCAGCCGTGGGAGAGAGGAGTGAGACTGTGTGAGAGCAGCAGCTCTGCAGACCCCCAGGCCAGTGCAGAAGGAGGGGGAGCAGCTGCTCCAGGCGCTGGAGCAGAGATTCCCCTGCAGCCCGTGGTGCAGCCCACCGTGAGGCAGGCTGTGCCCTGCAGCCCGTGGAGATCCATGGTGGAGCAGATTTCCACCTGCAGCCCGTGGAGGTCCATGGTGGAGCAGATTTCCACCTGCAGCCCGTGGAGGTCCATGGTGGAGCAGATTTCCACCTGCAGCCCGTGGAGATCCATGGTGGAGCAGATTTCCACCTGCAGCCCGTGGAGATCCATGGTGGAGCAGATTTCCACCTGCAGCCCGTGGAGGACCCCACGCCAGAGCAGGGGGATGCCCCAGCGAGGCTGTGACCCCATGGGAAGCCCACACCGGGGCAGGGTCCTGCGGGACCTGTGGCCCCTGGAGAGAGAGGAGCAGGTTTGCTGGAGCAGGTTTGCTGGCAGGACCTGTGGAGCCGTGGAAAGGACCCTCGCTGGAGCAGTGTGATCAAGGACTGCACCGCCTGGGAGGGACCCACGCTGGAGCAGTTCCTGAAGAGCGGCGGCCCGTGGGAAGGACTCACATGGAGAGGTTCATGGAGGACTGTGTCCCATGGGAGGGACCCCAGGCTGGAGCCGGGCAGAGTGTGAGGACCCTGCCCCTGAGGGGGAAGGAGCAGCAGAGACAGTGTGTGATGGACTGACCCCAGCCCCCGTTGCCCGTTCCCTGTCCCCCTGAACTGTTGGAGGGAAAGGAGGTAGAAAAATCTGGAGTGAAGTCAAGTCTGGGAAGAAGGGAGGGGTTGGAGGAAGGTGTTTTTATTGCTCATTACCCTGCTCTGATTTAATTTGTAACAAATTAAACTCATTTCTCCAAGTTGAGTCTGTTTGCCTGTGATGGTAATTGCTGAGTGATGTCTCCTTGCCTTTATCTTGACCCATGTCTTTTGTCATATTTTTATTCTCCTGTCCACTTGAGGAGGGGGAGTGATAGAGCAGCTTTGGTGGGCACCTGGACTCCAGCCAGGGTCAACCCACCACTGGTGTTTACCAGTGAATCAAAAACAAAGAGGAAACTTATCCTGCCTGAGCTGAACTCAAAAGGAGTCAGAAAAGACATCATGGTTGCTTGGTCAGCCATGTCATGGGGTCTCCCCTCCCTCCTGAAGCCTGTTTAAGAGATGTGTCTGAGCCAGATCAGAGTAGGATCAGAAGGGATGACAGGCTGAGTCCCATGCTTGTCTTCCTCCAGCAGTGAGTCTTCCTCTGGTAAGAGAAACCGTCCAATACTGAGATGTGTTTTTTTGTCTCTGATGTTGATTTTTCTGTTCTTCTCTTTTTGTGGGTTTTTGTCTTGTTCAGAAACAGAACCTGTCACAAATGACATGAATAACAGCAGCTTCCATCTCTTTATATCCAAAGGAACCTTCCCCCCATCTTTGATAACATCTAAAAGACTGACAGTTTTGGTCTTTAAGTCTTCTCTGGTTTTGTTGTTGTTTAAAAATAAAAAAACCAACAAACCCAACAGCTCACCATACAGCAGACTTCATGGATGACAATGTGATCTCACGTGAAATACACTTTATATTTTGATTACTGCAAAGTATTTATTCATTAGTCTGTTCTTTTCCAGTGGCCTCTCCTATTGCTATCACTTAGACGGAGTCTGAAGAGCACTCCTTTGCTCCAGTACGCAATAAACTTGTAGAAGATTCACCCATATGCAATTTCTTTAAAATTGAACAAGAAAACATTGCCTTGTGTTGTGTTTTCTTTAAAAAGGGGGGAGTGGTGTTGCATATTTGAAATAGTTTTTTGAGTTACCCAGGCAGGTGCAGAGGATGGGTAATTTGCAAAGAAGCACAGAGTCATTCACCTTTGCCACCAAGGCAAACTGCAGAAGCATCAGCAGTAATGGCATTGCACCCTTCTGTGTTCCTGAATGGCCATGGCAGTTGTTTTCACATTCAAATAATTAATTATCAGTTGCCATTTCAGTCATGCTGGGTAGGAAGCTGCATCTGTAATTAGTAGCAAATTTTTAATTAACAAGTTAAATACTTCTTATTAACAGCTGCTTGAGAAATAAGCCAAGATTATTTAATGCATCCCTTGGACCTATAAAATATTAGACTTAGGTTCTCTGTCATGTTGTGAATGCTGTCATCATATCTACGCACATATCTACAACTCTATACCTCCATAAAACATGTAAGGTCTTGTTATATGTATTGGCATTAAGGGTAGGATTTATAAATGTTTGATTTGTATGAATCATCCTGTAGATAATTTAATTATTGAACTCCTATATATTAGTACTGGAACCTTAGGAGCTGTTTGACCTAAAAGAAATTTATGAAGACTTGAGGGAGAATAAATAAAGGGATCAGGCAGTGTTTTAGCATAGAAATATGCCATTCGTCACTGAGGAATTAATGTAGTTTAACTTTTTTGCTGGTAATTGTATTTATACAATCTAAAGAAAATCAGAAAAATATTCTGTTACAGGTAATTCTTACATTATATTTCCCTCTTACATACAGTATATAATGTCACATTGCATGTTTGGGGTGTCAGCATGGTCATTCCCATAGGAAGGTCAGATGCTCCCACCTGGTCTGGAGGTGACAATATATACGTAAGCCACACCATGCCAGAGGGCATCAAGAGTTGGAAAACGGCATGCTGCATTTGGTAGCAAAAACATAGCTTTACTTTCCAAGTCTATTCCCTAGTGATTATTTTTATTAATAGGCTTAATTTGAGAATTTTCCAAAGCTGTACTGAGGGGTTTTATTTACTTGAAAAAGAAGTGGCAAACCCATTGCTATACCCATGTCCTTTGCTAATGGGCATTTGAGGCCTTGAAGTTACTGCACAGCTCATCTCACTCTCTTCAAGAAAGGCTGATGAGTAACTACACTATTCATTTGAACACTGAGATATTTAAAATGTCTGGCTGAGAAATATCTGTGCGACTTACACATGCGGTATATGATTCAGGACAGCTCAATCTCCCCTTTATTCATCCAAGCACCACTTTCTGCTTTAGCTGAAGACACATGTATATTTCCAAGGGAAAGTGAACAGCCACTTCTGGAAACCTGTCTTCTCATGTCTTACACAGAATGGAAAAAAATCACCCTCGTGTCCCACCCAAGTGCTGCTTACACCTTCAAGTAGGTCTCAAGTGAGATTCATGACACTTACCATAGGTGAAGGTACCTTCCTTGCTCTATCTATAACTTTCCTAATTTCTGCAGAGAATGACCAGCAGTTTACCATGTGACAGGGAGCAGAGGAGGTGATTTGGTAGCTGGGTTAGTTTGGTGAGGGCAGTATGAGGCTGATTACTTAAGGTCATGTCTTTTGCCAGTGGAGGGCAAAAAGGCATGAAAAGACATCAGCTTGTCTCTGGAGCTGATTCATGACATGCAGAAGTGCAAATTGTGTCTGTGGTCTGCTGCAGCAGCTGGTGATGCTGAGATACAACATTCAGAGGGACAGTGGTCACTGGGGTAAGCCAAAGGTCCCCCTGCTCTTGGGCTTATTACACGTTGCGGAAGGTGTTTGCATTTGGGAACTGAAATGGGATTTGAGAAAAACAGTTTGAGCCTTTGTAAGTATTGATATGTGGGAGATGACAACATGGCATACTATTCTTCCAGCAAGTATTTTAGTGTTCATAGACACCAATCAGCATCTTTACAGAGCTGCTGTAGTATACTTAACACACTAATTATGGTCTCTTTTTCTGTATGAAAGGGGTGGCTAAATGGATATTAAGGTGAGCAGAACTGACAAAAAAACCCCACAAACAAACAACAAACAAAAACCAAAAAAAACCCCAAACAAACAAACAAAAAACCTGTTATCCTTTCAAGATGGCTTTGAATTGGTAAGACCCCCCTGAGTCCTATGTGCACCAGGTATCCTGTCCAGACGATCTGACCTTTCAGGCAGTTTTGTGCTGCTTCAGTCTTCCCAGCCTCCTCCTCTCCTGCCCCTGCCAAAAGTCTTCACTCTGGTCACATCCATGCAGTTATGAATGTAAAATACCCTGTTGCCTCTTTCTGACAAAACGGAATGCTCCTTCCTAGTGATGATAAGTCCCTAACTTAACTCCAAACTTCATGACAGCATGCTAGCAGATAATATCCATTATTTTTATATTCATGCCTTAGGGGCATTCTTTATCTTGAACAGGACATTTTTCTGATGATCTGGGTAGAAGTTATTCTAATTGTGAACAAGTTTTGACAAGTGTCATCCTCTCAATTCAGTAAATCAAATCAGCCTGTAGGCAGTCACCTACTGTGTGGAAATATTGTTTGCATCTCCTCTTCATGCACCAATATCCCATTGTTTGACATATTACTAATTGCAGGACCTAGAAAATACTATAGGGCCAATTGTGTTCAACGGGTCATGCTTGTCTGTTTTTATCAGTATCATAATTAAGGGTGAGCAGGTGTTCCCAACTGAATTAAAAATAGAGTGAGAACCTTGCCCTCTTCTCAGATGAACCCTGTATTGAATTTTGGGAAGACTTAGTCAATTTTTTCTCATCCATGTTACTGTTTTTGTTTTTCTGCATGCACTCGTTTTGGGCAAGAAAGGCAAGTAAAAGCATTAAAACCCTTCCCACATGATATAAGGGAAGTATTTCTAATCTGGACGTAAAAGTCCTAAAGAAATGGGAAAAGGGAGGTTATTCCTTGAAAATGTAAACTGGGTTAGGTGGTTGGCGGATGGAAGTGGAGATCCTCTGCTATTCAGTGGACACCACCTTAGGTTTTGGCTCCTTTCATGTACCTTTTATTTAATCTTTTAAAATTCTTCCTTCTGTTGCTCTTTCCAGGGCTTCATTACGCTTGTGGATACCATTCAAATACTGAGTTTCAGAACGGGACAGCCTGTGCCCCCAGCCCCAGCCCACCCCAAGCTGTGTGTACCTGTGTGCACGGCCCCAGCTTGCACCAGTCCTTCTTCCTGCTTTATTTCACTGCTCCTTTAGCTCTGTGTATGCTTTATAATTTTTTATCTTGCTTGCTTTAAGCAACCAATTTTTATTTCCCCAGGTAGATTGAATTTGGTAAATTTTTAAGCTCTTATCTTTCCAATCCTCATTATATTATCATCTCAGCATTGTATGCTTTTTCTACCCTCTCATCTTAGTGCTGCCTATACATGTAATGCATTTTCTGGATCACCAGCAGAAGTTCTTTGCAATTGGTATTATTTACAGAGGTGTCTGAGTGACCAGGAAATTAAACTGACTTTCTGATTAGTTTTAAACTCCTACATTTTTGTTAAAGCCAGCTCTGATCCTGTTGGATTTGAAATGTGATTATTAAGCTTATGGATTCAAAGGTGTCTCCTGAGATTTTCTTTGATTTTTCTCCCCAAAGAGCATAAAAATCTAGAATTTTAAAGGGCTCATGCTTTCTTGGAAATATTGTCATACTCAACAGTATTTTTTTCTGTTTCTCATTACACAGCCTCTGACGTTTTATCAGAAAAACTGTTATCCCTTGTTGTAGTTCTTTAATCTCTTCACAAACCATTTGTTCATCTTCTAGCCAATCCTGATGTAATCTTTTTGTAGATTTCATACCACTTTTTCACATGTTTTGCAAAATCAAAATAACCCATCTACCTTATTCCTATTTTCCATTTATTTTCATAATTCCATCAAGCACAACAGTCAGATTTCTGGCATGATTTATTCCTTATAAATTCACTCAATTTTTTATCACAGATCACATTATCTTCAATATAACTACCTGCGTATTAAACTTGAAATGCAGGTTTTGATCATAACTTCTGAATTTCCATCATTGCTAACCTAGTGAATAAATAAAAAGTTTTCAGATTGGAAAAATCTACACTTCATATAAATGTATGCAACAGACGCTATTATTTTGGCAATAATATTTTGAGCCTGCTAACATGGTCATAAATTGCTTGTTTCTCACATTTTGTGATTTTGAAGGTCTTGCACAGTGTTTTTCAAAAGCTGCAGCAGGAAAAACCAAGCAAACAGTGAAGATGCACCAAGGTTAAATTCTACTGGGTGGGAACCTGCTCTCCTTTTACTATGTAGTGCTCTTGTACTGGCTCAGAGGGACCAAGAAGGTAAGCATTCAAAAGGAAAGGATAACTAGTACTTGGTATTCCAGACTAGGAAGGGAGAGGAAAGGGCATCAAAGCCCCTGGATCTGCATCTGCTGTCTGCCTCCCCTCACCCGCCAAAAAAAAAGCAGACACCTTTAACAAGGGGAAGGTAGAAGATGAAGCGTCAATTGGCCAATTTTTAATAGCATACCCTACTTTTTTCTTTTATTCTTTTATTTCCTCATGCTTTTTTATTTGTGTTCTGTTTTTCCTTCAGGTAATGTTTCCAATGTTCCAATTACATATCCAACAATTTTCCATGGCAAGAATAAACTCATTATTTTGCATCTTTACAAGAATAAACTCATTATTTTGCATCTTTAAACATAATTCGCAAATAAAGTGTTGTGTATGTAATCTGATAAGCATGTTCCTCAGATGTCGACTGATCAGCCAGTGTCAACTGAGGAACTCCTGGAGCAGGCTTTCATCCAGGATGCAGCCATTCTCTGGAGCAGGGCACATCTTTGACACCCTTCATCAAGGCGGGGTGTTAGGACCCAGTTAGGGGGCTTTAACTAGTACTACTTTGGCAAAAAGGGCAACGGGTGTGAAATTTCACAACTCAGCTACAAACTCCTTGTCTCAAGGCTGTTCAGGTGGTTTGCACAAGCAAGTAATAAGTCCAGAGCTTTTAATTGCTATTGTGCAACTACACAGATCTGCAAAACAGCCCCTATGAGCCAGACATTTACTTGGTTTGCAGTAAGGAAGAAAGGACAAGCATTTATATTGGTTCAATTCACTTTCAGCACAACAGAAACCATGAATTATGTATTTCCAGGTCACTTTCTAAATATACACACTCCCCCGTTATTCTCACGTGCATTCCCGGAGGCTGTCTGCAAGCTACCCCCTCACTCCGTGATAGAGCAACAATAACGGCCGTGCGTTTCTGTAATATAAATAAAAGTGTATCTCTCTATCCCTGTAGACTCCTAACCCAGATCCCATATCCTGCTTCCTCTTCTCCAGTGACCCTACGCCTCAATTACTCCCCACCCCAGCCTCCCAGATGTAGCTGGGGACATGCTTTTATAAAGCCTTTGCAGGTTTTCTGGGGTGTTGGTTATGCACGTGTGAATGTGGCATGGTACACAAAATGAAATAGCACAAATTCTTCAATTTGAAGTCAACTGTATTTATCAGTGCTTGTGGCATGACAGGCATACTGCCTTAAGAGTTTCATATACTGCACCTTTATTGGAACTCTCTCATACAAACTGAGAGAGTTCCAATTTCTGACCCCCTTCAAAAAGGATCCAAACCTGCTAATAAATCTATGAGATTTTTGTCAGTGGGAGCAGGGATGCATGCTAAATTACGAACTTTACTTGTGAGCATGGGCTAAAAGGTGCATCCAACGCTTAATGAATAGCTGTTTCCCAACCCACAAACACGTTTAGGATAATTAAGTTCCATGGTCACAGACAGTTAAAAGACTAAGCTATTTTTAAGGCAAGAGCTGCTTCTGCAGCCGTGTGACATGAGTGGGAAGGTGTGAGGTCTCAGGGGGAATCCACGGCGCAGGCGGAGCTGGTGCGGCGCCAGCTCTAGCCCACAGGCCAACCCGCCTCTGATTTACTTTGGGCTTGAAGCACATTTGGGAATATTTTTAGTTTCCACAATGCTCGTGTTCTAGTGATTGGGACAAAGAGAGAAATGTTGAGTTCTCTCTTATTTTAAACTACACGTTGCAAGTTGAAGCTGCGGTAAAGCATCTCCAGTAGGAGATCCTGTTTTGCTCTAGTTTCTTGAGTTTGGGCTTCGTGTGTAGTCCCTGATTGTGGGCTGAAGGGCAAAAGGCTGTGACCGTGGCTGATGAAGCTGATAGGTAAGACAGCATCAGAGCGCCTGGCTTGCGGCAGGGGGGGATATCAGCCGGGTGGCCATGGATGTGGGGCTTACTGTGGGACCCCGTCCCACTCCTCACCCAGGGTCCAGCGCAGGCATTGCACCCTATGCTGAGGCTGGGCTGTTGCGATGCTATGGATGCCCAGGACAGCCCTCCTCACCCCTGTCACGTCGCAGGCATGGGGTGGACGTGCTGTGAGAGGCTGGGAACTGGGTGGTGCGATGTCTGTTTCAGCGAGGGAGGGAGACAGTTTATGTGCAGGGTGAGGACAGGCCTTGAATAAAATGTACTAGTCCAGGGTAAAGCAGATAGCACCCTCAATAGAAATTGCAAAGAATATGAGGAGCTGAAAGGCTCTGCAAAGTCAGCAGTCCAGGCTTTTAAACTAGAGAGTGTTAACAGAAACAGACCCTGGCACTTAAGAAAAAGGAACAAATAGCTTCCCTGCTTAGCATCACCAGGATAAACTCAAAGGACAGGAAAATGTATTCCTGCACAGTACCTGTAACTACCTGATTTTCATGTTTGGGAAGGTAAATGGTAAAACACTTGCCTTCTCCAAACAAAACGGTACCTCCCATTACAATTTTCCCACCTATTTCACTGTGCCTGTAGTATAAGTAAGATTTAAAATATAAATTACATCTTTGGGTTCTTTTTCCCCTTTTCTTCTGCAAGTCATATGTTTCTAAAAGCATTTCCTACAATATTCTCATTTTGCATGGAAGTCATGGAACTTTTTTGCATTTACATGCAAGGCTGTACAATTGGATTTTGGGAGAGCAGTTCACAGCTGTAGTTTGGAGTCTGGGTTTTCTTTCCTTCAGTTAACTTTGTAAGATCATGGGACCTGAACCCTACAGAGAGATCAGCTTATTTCAGTGTGCAGCAGTGGATGCAGCGACAGATGATTTGGATGAATCACTGCAGCAAGACCCGTGAGTAATGCAAGCAGCAAGGGGGAGAGGCTGCTGGCAGAGGGGACCTGCTCAGGCCCCCTGCTCTTCAGCTTCTCTCTCTGCTGCGACAGGCACACTGCAAAAAGCTGGTGGCCTTGTCAGCATGGCGTCAAGAGAAATGACTGCTTGGTTTGGGGAGGCAAGCACCGGAGGGGCTGCAGCCAACACGTGTTTCTTTTTATTTTAAGAGCAGGGAAAAGGGCAGCCTGTGTAAGCTTCACCATTCCTGGTATCCGTATGACACCCCAAACTGCTGCGTTGGGAATCAGAATAAATGATGACAATTGCATAAGCAGAACAAGGGGAACTAATAGTTTATGAAACAAAAGCTCTTCTTCTGAGTGTTCAGACATTTTTAGTTTCACTGTCCCAGAAATGTCAGTAAATTACAGGAGCGACTTCAGCCATAGCTCTGCTCCGTTGTCATTTACATGTCAGGTTCTCACACTTTGCTAACTGAAGGCGATGGAGGTGGGTGTGAAACAGATTCTTGGCAAAAGCTTTCAAAAATGGGTGCCTAAAAAGTTAGACCCCCCAGTTCTTGCAGAAGCTGCTGGATGTTCAGAGCTTGGAAAAACTGAGCCACGCACGCACATCCAAATGTAGGCATTAGGTACCTTTTAAAAGAAATAATCTTGTTCTCTGAGAATGATTCATCCAGTACCACTTGTAAGCTGCTGATGCCCAATTCTGCTGATTCTCCACAAAAGCAAAGACAGAGATTAATCATTATCTCAGTGGCTGAATTTTTAGCCAAAGGCCAGAATACTTCCCCTTGACTCAAGAGCTGGTGAGAACCACCATTACATTTTTTGGCAGCTGTCTGGCACTAAGGTAACATCAGTAATCTCAGAAAGGAAAGCAAGGTTTAGAAAAGCTGGAAAATTGAGTTGCTTCAGGCTGAGGCATTGTTACTTCAACTCAGGTCAAAAGACCTGTAGAGAGGAGTTAATAAATAGATCCTGCAGAGCTGAAACCGGCATTTAATTACTTCTGAATTTTGTTTCTGACTCTTCCAGTCCAATATTTTTACAAGGGTTATATTCATATTAAAATAAAAATACAAATGTGAGACTTGGAAAGTGAAGAGAAGCTTATGCTCATGTCTGAGCGGATTGCCTCTCCTAGGGTTTTTTCTGCAAGCACAGAAGCTGCGTCGCTCCTGATTTACTTGGCTGTAGTGGAAAGTTTCTCTGCAATTTTAATGGCTTGCAAAACTTGAGATTAAGATTTAATGGATGGTTAGCAAAACACATTTTTGGCCTTGTAGCGTGATTTCATGCTATGATGCTTACATTGACTGGTTAGTTACAAACCTGCTTCAATTCTCTGCTACCATTATGCTTCTAATTAACGCAAGTATGGTTGAAATATTGAAAGTCTCCTCCTTTATCAAAGAGATGTAGAGCCTATAATTATTCTTCCTGTTTTCCCCCTTGCCCCCCTCCCCCCGTTTCATTCCCAGAAAGGGATTTTGTGCTCTTTAATACCGCAGAAAACCTCCTCCTCTCTGCAACCCACAAACCTCCCTCCACTTCCTGAGCATCGCCCCCACCCTGCACACAGGTGATTTATTAGAGCGCTGAGTCCACAGAATTGCTCATGCAGAGCACTAACACCATCATTCATTTTTTATTTAAAATGCTTTACAGGCAGGTTATGGCAGGATGACAACAGGGCACCGCTGCTCATAAGAGCTCAGGGCTTGGCTTGCTCAAACTCCCCACTGCAGCCAAGGAAATGCAATGGTCTTGGTGGAGGAAGCCACTTTGCTTGGCTAAGGGTGAGTTTGCATCTCTTCCTGGGGGCCTGATGTGGACCTGGACACACAGTGCATAGCCGAGAAGAGTGAGCAGCTCAGACTGCTGGACCCAGGTGCAGTCAAGGGAGGGAGGTAGCTTTGCACTGCCAGAGACACTTAACAGCTATATGGCCCTAAATACCAAATCCACTTCAGGCAGCCCTGAGCAGTGGGCCTGAATTACTCTCTGAAGCTTTGAACACCAATGCCATGACAAGTTTTCAGAAAGCAGCTGTAACATCTTTTTTATCATAGTGCATTTTGAGCAGTGAATGCAGGAATGGCTTTGCGAAGTGGTGAAGTGGATGCTTCATGAATTGTTAGTCCTGTGTACTGTTAAGATGCTGAAGTGTGGAAATATTATTTATAGGGCAGTAGCATGACCTGAGACTGAACGTGTGCTGCCCTGAGAAAGGGTAAGACAGAGCCCTTGCCCCAGCTACCTTACCAAAGGGCTGACGGTATTTGTGCTTCAGGAAGAAGCGCTGAAGCTTCAAGTGGAAATGCTCACTGCTCTGCATGCTGTGATTAGGGGAACACAACTAGGGGGAGAACCACAGGATGGAAGACTTCAAAACATGTCCTAAATCACAGCTAGGTTAGAGAGGGGACAAAGGAGGGAGAACAGCACCGTGCCACTGGCGTATCTCCGTAGCTCATGTATGTCTTCAGTGCTACGTGCTGTTCTGATCCCCGCCGGCTCCAGAGGGGTGCGGTAGAACTGGAAGGGGTTGAGAGGAGGGTGATCAACACAGCTGCTGCCTGAAGAGCAGCTAAGTGAGCAAGACTTGTCAACCTGGAAAACAGACAGCTGAAGGGCGATATGACAGAGGTCTATGAAAATGCAAGAGGCTTGGTGCAGCACGCATGGATAAGGATAGATTGATTGTTTTCTGTCCCTGTAAGGAATGAGGAGGCATCAGATGAAGCTAGTGGGAGCTGGGAGCAAGACATACCAATGAGGTGGTTCTGTGTTAATCAAGCAGTAGGAGAGGTATAAGATATTCCACTGAAAGTGGAACTAGACCGAGGAAGAGATACGCCAAATACAACTGGTCTGAAAGTTCCGGAGCTTCAGGCAGTTGGAGGTGGGGGCTGAGGGAACATACTGCATGTGCTTCTTTTTTGTTGTACTCTCATATTGCAGGCATTTGCCTTTGCCCACTTCTTAGATACAAGACACTGCACCTGGTGGACTTTTTCTGGCTGAGTAAAGCTGTTCCTATAGTCTCTGTTTATGAGAGAATCCCTAATTCTTGTCAGAAATCTGATTCGCAGCCAAAGAAATTAAATTGCAGGGACTGTCACCATGTATTCAGCCAAAGCTTGTGTATCACCCTTGGGATGGGCTGAAGCAACACTCATTGCTGTATATACATACAGAATTATGGAGCAGAAACATCATTTCTGTGCTGCATGTTACATATTTTTTACTGTATGTGACAATGACTGTTATTTGCTACCAGTCCTGTTTCTAACTTGACACGGTGAGTTCAGTGAGAGGTGATGAAGAAAAAAAGCCCTTTAGCTATTGTTGCTTTTTAATGTTAAGAATGTGCAGCTGTTGCATGAGATCAGTTTTGTTGAGTTTATAACATTGAATAGAAAGCTAAAGTAATGTCTGTGAGTTCAGTGTTTTTAAGCCAATGCTCAAACTCAGTCACCACTGAAAACAAGAGATGTAATGCCAGTAGGAATCTGGAACTTCGTTTCTCCATTCTGCTCCATGTAAGACAGCAGCGTTTATTTGGCTTGTAGTGTATATTCTGGCTTTGCACTACAGTGCATGCAAACAGAACTGTCAACTTTACAATTAAATGAATATGGATTGAAGAATGTTTGGTACCATTACTCAATAGGACCAGTTTGCTGGGTGTTCAGGATTGTAAAAAACTTCAGTGAATCAACACTCCATCATTCTGTTATCCATCTCCATCACTTTACATCCTGGCAGAGGTAGCATTAGCTCTGCATTTAAATCACTGCGCACAGCTATGAGTCGTGTAGAAAAAAAAAAAAAAAGAAAAAAAAAAAAAGGCAGAAATCCTGCTGTTCCACTTATCAGCCAAAGAGAACTGATTTAGGGTTATGCATTCCCAGTCTCCTGTTTTGACAGCCTGTAGTTTCGTATTTTCGTTTGTAAAACCTCAATAGGATTTACTTCATTTGTAGAGAAAAAAAATCACAGCTCCTGCAGAAGTTTCTTAAAAGACTTTCATTTGGACTAGCTTAATGGTTTTATGTTCAACAATTTCACCACTGCTCTGGGAGCCTCACATTCAAGCATCCTTTTGTTTTAAGGCATATTGTTCATTTTTAGCTGCCTGTCACTTTAGAGTTGAAAAATACTGGTCTTAGAAAAGAAATGGAAGTTTTGGAAGAGTTGTCAGCATATGAACAATTCCACTGAAACTTGAGTTTGCTGTAGGAGTGATCTTGTGGGTCTTTGCATTTAAGTCTTGTACAGTCGCACTGAGGAGTGGTGGCAATGATCTCACAAGTAAGTCCTAGCTGTGCAAAACTTGATGTGGTGGTCCCCAGCCTCCTGTGACCATTTCTGTCATTACAGTAAGTGTGAGTGACAGATCTCAGCCGCAGCACTGGTTAAGGGTGACCTAAAAAGGCAGAGCAGGGATGGAGCTGCAGTTCCTTAGATGCTTAATTCATGAAAGGTAGTATATATTTCTGAGTCTTATAGATCAGAAGGATCACTAACATTGCTTGGATTATTTTTTTGCCCCACCATCAAATGTGTGTTCTTTACTCATTATCCCACCTGCCAATGAGCTCCTGCCCCGCTCTGTGTTTCTGAGGCAAAATAGTTATTGTGCACATCAGTCCAATGTTTTCCAGCCTGCTTACCAAAAGCATGTAGGTACCGTTCCTGCTGTTTTGGAAAGCCTTTCTGATGATGGCAGGACAAGACAAGAAGCCAGGTACACAGCCCTCACTTCATGGTGCAGGGCAGGGATTGACAATCCTGTTCCCTGGCAGGTATCTGAGATGCAAATACATCAAAATGGAAAAAAGCAATCAAGTAAATAATGGGATTTAGGGAAAATCATTATGCAGAAGATGTTGCCTTTCTGGAGGTGTTGCATAGCAATCAAGTGTTTGCATTACCTACTTTGGTAGAGAGACAGAGTTCTTACACCAGAAAGAGACTGAAAAAAGTAAATTGTTGCCAGAAAGCCCGAGAGGTCTTGGAGAGTAATATCAACACATACCCTACAAGGAGCTCTTTCATAATGGGAGACACAAAAAATCTGAACCTTTACAGGCAAATCCACTCCCCTTTGCAAACCTGCCATTTTTAATAGAAATGATCTGGCTGTGGTTATGTTCAGTCTGGTGTCAGGAAAGCATCCAGGCAGCAACTTGCTTTCTTGAAATCAGCACCAAGGAGACAGAGAGGAAGAATAGAAAGTGTTTGTCTTTACTAGTGTTTTCCTTCCCTTTCAAAGGAAAATTCAGTGTTGCAGAACATAGCAATCTTATCATCAGAAAGAAATGTTTCCCTGCACCTCCCTCCCCCATATTCTGCTGCCATACAGTGATGGCAGAAACGGCCCTGGGATAACTCCTTGTTTTTCCTTGTCGTTTGGTGTGTGTCTGCTCTTTGTTCTACTCAAGTTGACTAATCATACAAATAATCTTGTGGCCTTTGGAAAACAGAAACAAAGTAAAGATTAAAAAGGTTAAAATCTGCATCCACACAAATATCACCTGCCCCTCAGGGAACGGAGCGGCTGGAGCATCACAGCAGTTACTCCAGCCGAATTAGGAAACTGTGGCTGCTGCTCCCTGTGTCAAATGAGGCTCTGCTCCTCCCATGGGCTTCCCTGACCCCTCTTTAGGATATCTTCATCTTGCAGAGTCGGTCCCACAGTGCTGATCAGGATATAGTACGAAGGAAGTAAACGTTCTTTACCTTTCCTTCTCTTTAGTGTATCTGCCCATAGATGCTACCTGGCTTAGGGGGCTGAGCACAGAAGCAGGTCTGTTGATCTTGAGCCTCAGAAGGAATTATCTATGGCTAAGCAAAGTACGCCTAAAACACTGCCCCTACTGTGAATGGTTGCCTCCAGGCTACATAACCGTAGCAGTGCCTTAGTTATGTCGCTTAAAATTCTGGTTCCATTGTAAAACCCTATTTTCACATGCTTGTAGCTTTGGAAATTTTCCATCCAGCCTGAAACTCCCCACGCTGTATCTGTGGACTTTAGGCTGAATGCTCTCCAGTAAATTGTGTCATTTTTTACTAATAACAAGCCAGGGGAATAAAGGGAAAATACTATTATCATTAATACTTACTGCAGCTGGTAGATTTACTTGGCATGCTTCATTTAAAAGAAATTTAACTAATTCACTAAGCTCATTTATGAAAGCAAGTGGCTGAATCACTGTAGACTTCAATACACAACAGTGTGTCTGCAGGAATGGCCTCGGTGTGGCTGTGACCATCTCCTGCAGTACAGGAGCAGATGCTGCACAGCCAGCCAGGCTACAGCTTCTTCAGCTGCCCCTGGAAATCTGTTCTTGGTCACCTCTGCCCAGACAAAAGCAAATACAAGACTGCATAGGAATTTCAGACTGTCTGGAGAGACAGATGTTTCTGAGTGTGGGTTTGCACAGCAGCATCGGAAGCTCAAGCAGCATTGATTCAGGGAGCAAAAAACATCAGAGAAGGTGGTGCCGAAATTTATCCAGGATGAATCCTGGGCCTGGGGTGGGTCCACAGAGACACAATCTAAGCAAAAATATGAATTAAATACTTATAAAATCACAATGCACCAGGCATCCTGGGCACAAAAATAGGCAGGAGAAAAGCTGCGAGGAAAAGCTGCAGTCGTTACGGAGTGTATGCTTGATAGAAGAAAAGGGGGAGGGAATCAATGTTATCCAGTCAAGAAGCTGAATATTTGCCTGCAGCCTTTCCTTCCTTCTAGACCTTTTATCTGTAATGTTAATGGGTATTATCTAAACTCCAGATAGTGTCTACTACCTCCTAGCTTCTTGGAAAGGGTGCCTCCAACATACTTAAGGATAATCTTTATTTTTATGAGTCTCTGAGTCCCTGGGGTGTTCCTTCTTTCCCAGAAGAGAGGAAAGAGCATATAATGTAGATATTCCTGGAAAATGTTTGCCGCCTTCTTTTTTTAAGAACCCTCCATCCTGTTGATCCATATTTTCTACATATGAGTCAAAAAAAAAGCAGAGCTGTCATGATATTTTTTGCTTAATGTTTAAATATTGCCTATAGTCTGCTCCTATAGGGCTGCCCCTTTGGCCCTCCAATGCCATTTTGGCCTTTGCAGAGGTTTCTTGCCAAAATCCTGACAATAAAAGGATCCATTGCAAAACATAAAGAAAAACATTGGTCACCGCTTTGTTGGTTCTGCTGTGAGCTGTGAGCCATGCCTGAGGAACACCCCAGTGCCTGTCAGGCTGATATGCCACAGGCAAACATCATCAGTTCTTCCTTTAAGCACAACACAAAAGCCCTCCTGGTGCAACTGGAGGCACATTGGATGCTCTCTCCCATAAACGAATCCCTCCCTGTCTCTGATAGATTGCCATAATATATTATCAGAGACAAAGGATTGCTGTTGCTTTCACTTGTATCCTCTATCAACTGTTTTCTCTCCCATTCTGGTGTTGGGTTACATCAACAGGAGAAGACACGATGTGCATTTTCACTTCATGTATCCTGCCGTCCGAACAGCATTTCAGTTTACCACTATTTTTTCCTTTCAGAAGTGACAGGGTGCAATACTGTCTCTAACTCTGCACCCCAGGTTTTCTCTCTGCTTGTGTCAGAAGCTGTTATTCAACCACAAGAAGTGCCCATCACCATCCCAGCAAGGCCCATAAACTCTAATCAACATCATGAGGCTGAAGAAGCCCAGACTGAGCAGAGAGCAGGTTTTACATGCATTTGCTGTCTGCTTTGTATTACATTAATTTCCCTAACTTCCCTTCTGCTTGTCAGTAGCGACAGATAACGGAGAGGTTTAGAGTCTGAGATTCTAGACTGGAGCAAAGGGGCCCAGATGGAAGTGCAGTGCCCTGGACATACACATAGCGTGGCTTAGATAACCCAGCAAGCTGGAAGGGGAAGGAAAAAAGCAAGAAGATCGGCCAGTACCATCACTAGAGTCAATGGGAAGAGGGAGGAGAGCAATGGGAGAGACTAACACCACGGAACACTGTGCAGCAGGCAGCCCGGTGCAGGGAGGCAACACAGGATGGAGGATCCGTAGATGACTGTGCAAGAGCAGCAGAAGGATCAAGAGGCTACTCAGGCCCTGGAATATGGCCAAGACGATGCTAGAAACTTCACACGATTTGTGAAGACTGATAAAAATAAAAAGCAGCTTGGAAGAGATCCAAGCTGAACCTGGAAATAATTGCAGACTAGGGTAACAGCTGAGGGTTCAATGAATTTCATAACTCAGGGAAGAAGTGTGGTAAAATGGCAATGGGAAATACAGATTTCAAAAACACGGATTTTTCTGAATTTGGTTTTTATTTGAGAAGATAGGCAAAGCCCAAACTATGTGAAAGGACAGGACACAAAGATGAAATATTAACTCTTCAATACTGTTTGCAGGTGTGTGTGGTGAAGACGTGATCACCTATCCTTTGAAATGCTTTAACAGAACTGTACATGTGGGTACATGTGTGTACATGCACAAGGATGTGTCCAGCTCCAATTTAAGTCAGTAGGGTAAGCATGTGGTGTGAGATGGGAGCAGGCAAACTGGGTAATGGGGGGAAAACTGATGGGGAATCAGGGAAAGAGAGCTCTGAACAAGGGTATTTGCAGAAGAGGAGAAGAGGAGAATCTTGTAGCTCAAAAAGTTATATAGACTATATCTCTAACTATAAGGAAAGGAAAAAAGGACACCAGAAAAGCAAAGCACTGGGGAAATCACTGTGGAAGGTAGGGCAGGAAAACCTGCAGAGGAAAACACTGGGCAATGAAAGATCTGATAGCAATCTGTGAGAAGAGAAGGGACAGTGAAGACACATGAGGAACGAGAACAGCAGCCAAATTTCCGACAAAGTTATAATGGAAACCATGGTGAAGACAGGTACCTATAAGGACTAAAATGCCACATTTGCATCGTGGGCTTCCTGATGCGTACCTGGTCTCTCCTGGAAAAACAGAGTGTCAAGCAACAATTCTTAGTTGGAAGACAAGTTCATAAAATCATAGAGTTTGGAGAAGTAAAAACATCTTTCTTGTCCTTTTCTCATCAGTCAAGTGTTTCAGCAGCTGCTTTTTGGAAAAGAAAAATTCATAGTTTGAACGACACGAAAGAGATTAACCATGGTACTTCTTTTACTTTGTTCTTCAGCCATGCTCAGGGCAGTCAGTCAAATCTAAATTCCAAAGCCAGCCTCTTCCAAGGAGGGTGGTGTCTTTCTCTCATGGATTTTATGCATTCAAAGCTGTTGCGCCGCGAGAGGCAGTGGCATGGACAGGAGGTGCCTGCCTGCTGGATGATGGGCTTCTGCAGGGACCAGTGGGGGGCTGTGAAGGCTCCTGGCCTTTCTGTGCCACGCTAGCCCCAGGCATGGCACAGTGTTTCCCTCTAGGAGGAATTTTGACTTTGTCACTCCAGGCTGCAGTTATGCAAAGGAGAGTAAATATGATGATACGGCTTTAGCAGTGGTGTTCCCCTGCTGCAGCGCCAGCTGGCAGACTCCCTGCGTCCCAGCTGCAGTGTTTCCAGAGCTTTGATATAAACCATTTCAGATGGACAAATTCTGGTCATCACTTCAATTTGAAGTGTCCTCTCCTAGATGTGAATCACTGAGACTGCAGCAATAGTCCAGACAGAAGCTTAGACCAGAGCCGTGCTGCAGTTAACTGCTACTCACCTGCATTAGGGTTTAGGTCTCTGGGGACAGGTCACAGCTCTGACTTCAGTGGAAGTTGGTAGGGATTGCAAGCTAATGAAGTTTAATGGCTGTCCCTGAGCAAAAAATTAAAGTTCTCACTGTGACTAGGTACAATTTGGTCCAGAGGACTGAATAGGCTCCAGTGGCATTAAATCCATGCCTACAACTTCACTCTTTTAATAACCTTGAGGTGGAGGGGAAGGTCGTGGGTACCCATGCTTGTCCTGCTTGTGATGCTTGGGAGATGAAGTCCTCAAATGCCAAGAAAATGTTTGCTAAGCATGTCATTTGTACATTGGAAATAAAATAATATAAGCCCATTCACAGCTGTGTAAGCTGCTATTTCTTTTTCAAGATAAGATCTGCCCTGTTCTCACTCTTTCTCTCTGTCTCTTGCTGTCTATCAGAAGTCCTGGGATTTCTCTCCTACTCATCCAGCATTCTCTCCCTTGTAGAGTAAATAAGCATGGAGACTGAATGCCTTAACATTTAACATTTTATGGCTGTCTTCAGATCATGGCCAGTTTGCAAGCTGCTGTTTAGTTTTAACTAGAAAACAATACGTTTTTGTTTGCATGTAGCAAAATATTACTTAAGGGTACAACAGCACTTACAGAATTTTTATTTTGTTAATATATTCGTTTGCATGTTCTGTATCGATTTTTAAATGTCTTGAATTTCATGCAGCATGCTCATGTGAAAAAAGCAGAATTTTGCAGAAAGGATTGTGTCCTACATCCCACTGATTTCATCAGGATGACTGAAATGTTACTGAATCAGAGATGTTAAAACAGACAAAAATAAGAAATAAGCAGTTAAGAGCACAAGAGAATTATGGTTTTCTGTTCAAATTCTTAGCACTGTGTTTACTGGTGTAACTGTAACTTGACAAATGTTACAGAAATTGTGCACCTTTCTTATGATTTTTATATATGCTTTATTTTTTATATGCTAGTATCTCCTCCTTTCTCCAGTTTTAATACTGGCATCCTTAATAATTCATTTTTTTTTCCCTTTGCTTGAAAGGAAAAGGAAAACAATGGCATAAAAGCCTGTCACAACACATTCCTTCATCCAAATAACTTGTTTTCCCATCCTACCTGTGTTGTTCTTCTCTTTCTGTCCTGCGATTTCTGTGGTTGTGTCTGGACCATGGTCTTGAGCAGCCCCAGAGACCTGCTGGCCTCTGCTGCTGGCCCACCTGGCCCAGCACAGCCCACTCTGATGGATGGGTGCACAAACCCTCAGAAGCTGTGGACGGCCACCCATCCGATGGTGCCCGCTGCTCTGCAGGGCAAGGTGAATGTAAGACACAAAAGTTTCCAGGACTTGTGTTTCTACTGTCTGACATATAACAGCGATCTACATGTACACCTACCGTAACAGCTCACATGCTCCTGAGCTAACTGTTTTGAGGTTTATAGAGAACAAAAGACGACAGACTGCAGCATCCTGTAAACAGAGTCATAGCTGGGACAGGAAAGCTTTGCTGCCTGGTCCCTGGACTGTCACTGCCCTGCAGGGAGTCACTTCAGTCTTTGCTCCCCCACTTGCTATCTCACCCAGCCTGTTCCACTGGGCTGTGGCACCAGGATACAGCTGGAGTCACTGCCCGCTTCTGGAGGGCAGGTGGGACCGCGGAGCTGATCCCCAGGGCCTCTCACCAGTGCACTGGACCTCATTTGGGAATACAGAGCAAGCGTCAAAATCTTGCATTTCCCTGCAAGCAACCAGATCAGATCAGACACTGTGGTTTGTTCACTTTTAATGTCTATTTATTTCCTTTTTTGTTCCCTTTCCTTGGCCTTGTCTGTTGCTTTCCTCCATCTTCCTCCAAATGCCTAAATCTGCGTGCTCCAACAAATTATTTTCAAAGACCTTTTTAGGCTCTGCTGAATGCCCAGCTGCCTTCTCTACATGTCTCAGAAGAACACGTCATCCCTTAGCTGATGAAATCCTGTGCTGTGATGAAACACTGGGATTCCAGAGAAGCACTGTGTGGAAACACTGGGATCCCAGAATACCTCCCAGCCCCTTGGTCTGGGAGCAGGCAGTATTTTCATGTCCCTGCTGAGCAGACATCTACCAGCACCCCAGAGGTTTTGTGGGCGGGAAGTCCAGATGCATAGTGTGGCCAAGTACCTCGACTGGATGTTCAGGGTTGTAAACCTGAATTTAAAATTCAGGCTCTAAATTTAGAATTAAAATAAAATTTAAACTTAATTTGTTCTGTAAGCCTTAATGCATGAAAATGTCTGAGCAATTAGAAATATCTTGGGGCCACAGAATAGAGAGCAACTTACTGCTGAAGGAGTAGAAAAAGTTTAGGCTGATGCTGGACTTATTCAAGTTAAAAAGCTGTAAGAAGTGGAAGCTCAGTTGACTGCAAAATAAGAAATCATTAAGGCTTCACATGGGCAAAGGTCAAAAAGCCAGCTTGTTCACCAACAGCAAATAGATACATGAATTTGACTTACACAGAGTAAGATAATCTTGTATTAATGCTATCTGGTTACCTTATATAGATTAATATGACTTTTATTAGTGGAAAATTTCCTTTCTGAGATATATTCATGGAGCACTGAACCCGGCACGTACAGATGCCTTGAGATCTTCTTTGAAGCAGATTCTCTGCACACAGATAAGCTGGGTCAGGTTTCTTTCCTAACAGGCTGGCCAACTTCTAAGTTTTTATAAAGAAATAAGGAGAAGCCGCCAAAGTATCATACGGATTTGTCTCTGCCCTGTAGTCTTCAGTGGTGTCATTTCTATTCTGCAAAGCGTTGGCTCACTGAAACCCTTCCTGTGGTATATATGGGTGGAAAAAAACTTTCTCCTGCCCACTTCAAATGAAGCACAGGATTCATGAACAACAGAAGAGATTTCATTCAGTGCCATCTCCTGAGTGGCTGGAGGTTTGCATGTGCTCAGAACTCTGACAGGACAAAGCCACTGTTTGAAGGAATGACCTTGAAGATTGAGAGCCACATCTTGTCTGCTCTTCAGCAAACTGACAGATCTACACAGGAAAATTATGAGGGAAGAAAAGATGACGCCTTTTTATGCAACTGAAGCTTCCCATTTTCACAGCCATGGAACAACCCAGAAGTGGGCTGCCTAAAGATGTACTTGTTGGCTTACTACCATAGACCGTGGAGATGCAAGTGCATCTATAGCCTCAAAAACAGAATCTTTGATCTCAGCGTTACTGCAGAAACCAGAGAGGTGAGAGATATGAAGTGGCTTTCTGCCTCCTCTCTCCTCATCTGCCCTGGTTCTGGCACGAAGAGAAGCGTGTGTGGATGTCGGTGCAAATCTGAATGATGTAAGTTAGAGTGGTTACACTCTGCCTTAATTAAGCTAATAGAATAAGAAGACATGGCAGTGTTTCTCTTTTACATGGGGTGAGGGCACAACCCATTCTAGTCATCCCCTCTTCACGATGTTTTTTGGCCGAGGGGAAGCCCTTGGATTAGGACCCAAATGCTCCAACAGCCATCTCTGTAAGAATGATAAAATGCAGTTTGGATTTCAGCAAGTTGGCCTGGAGTAACTTCTCATTAAACAGCTGCAATGGTTGTAATTATGATTAGATAAAATTAATAAATAATATAAATGCTTTCTAGGATGTAAAAATTATTAATGGATAAAGCATAAACTGGAACTAGAGTCAGCTGCTTTATCTGAGGATACAGTAGAAGACCAATAAATCCTGCAAGAAGATTACTTGGAAAAAGCCAATAAAAATTATTTACCTAACCAGCCAGCCCACTTGCTATTTGGTTTGACAGATTCAATTTATTTTCTCCTTTTAAACTCATTTTTTCTCTCTTCATTGCAACACTTTCTTGGTTTTTGGAAACAGCTGAGATGGAGTGTAAAGTTGTGCTTGTATTTCTCACAGGGTCTATTAGAGGTTGGGGAGCAGTGAGCCTAGACTTTAGGACCACATATGATACACTGAGCAGCTGAACAGCTTACAGTGGTCTAAAGGAAGGAAGCTGAAATGATACAGGGTGCAGGTCCAGATCTATGATCTCAAAACATCATATTTCATTGTTCTTATGTTTGTCTTTCCATTCACGCAATGGGAATACCAAGAGAAAGTGATTAAATAAATGTTTATGAGCATAATCTGAGAGTGCCGAACACTGAATCATCTTAATCCTGTAAGAAGCTATGGTATGGAGAGCCCGGTTACAGACTGTTGACCGCTTTCAATGCTAACCCGGAATGATCATGTCCTCAAGGTTAAGAAAAAGGTCTTCTGTCCTGAATATGAAGTGCCATTTAGATGCGACTGAGTTATTTTCATAGCCATCAAGATCACCCCAACTTCACAAATAACCAGCAGGTCTCCTCTTTGAGAAACTCACCTGTTTCACAGCTGACAGTTTTCATTTTCATCTTCACACCTTGTGAGGGAACAAATTTGCCTGGCAAAGACCCGAAGTTAATCTGCAATGCTCTTAGTCTGTGGGGATGAAAGAGTTAAGATTGAAGATGAGTAGGAGTAACTACCTGCCCTAGTAAAGCCATGCAGGCGTGTAAATCAAAGTAACCTTAGTGGGCAACAGTTCACAGCTGAGAATTGCTGTAATGTGGCACTGAGGCTGGCAGCCACGGTGTTAGGCTGCGGTCTGGCTGGCCCTCCAACCTCAGCAGCTGGCACCCAACATCCCCTCCTGGAGCGGAAAAAATGTCTAGGTCCTTTGCAATTGCAAATCTTCCCATAAATCAAGCCCATCAGCAGGGGGAACGCTAAGTGGGAAATTAGCTTTCCTGACAGAGAGTGGGTGCGGCAGACTACTAAAATCATGATGGTCCCGCTAAGATTAGTAACCAAGGATCTATCTTTACCACTTTGAAATGATTTCTAGAAGCTGCGTGGTCGTGTACTTCAATAAAAAGCTAAGGTGAGAAAAAATTGCAGTTTACTTTCTGTGTCTAAATTTGCTCTTCATTAAGATGTCTAGCAAATTTCATTTCTGTGAGGCATGAATGAATATGTATCAGATTTCTCTTTTCACTGAACAAGGACCAGCCTGCATACCAAGGTAATCTCCCCTGCTGCAGCTCAGGGGGCGGATGGGGTGGATGGCAAGAGATTCCTGAAATACCAAGGCTGCTCCATGTAAAAAAGGCTGGATGAGTGACTCTGTGGGACTTGTGTCCCCACAAAAGGCAAGAGAGGCTTCAGGGGGCTTTATAATTGCTTTGGTCTTGGTCACTTTTCTTCTTTTTGTATGTGTCTCTATTACATGACTTGTGTAAGGGAGAAAGAGACAATAATGGTATGGGTAGGGAATAGTGGAAACGGGGCACAGTTACCTCAATTTTCTCCAAGTGTAACATCAAATATTATGATTACTGTACTGGAAATGGGGTGAAGCTGAGATTAATTGCTATGTAGTGAGTTGTTGATATGAAAGAAGAGTTTGAAATAACAGCAGGTATATTTCTAGAAGAGACTATATGGTTAAAAAGGACAGTGTCATACCATACTGCTTGCATCCTGCCATGGTGGAAGAAGGGAGTCACTCTTCTGATTCATAGAATGAATTAAATCTATTATTTGCCATTAAAAGTAAACAAGGAAGACCCTTAGAGATGGTATATTCACGGTTACCAATAACGTTCAAACAGGCTGTTGACTGAAAGGCCAGACCTTGCTCATTGCAGAGACATTTCAAGAGGTTGAGGCGATTGATGGTGGTGTGGTGGGGGAAGGAGCAGGGACACCAGACAAATCTTTGTGATTGCAGAAGACACAAAATTGCACCCACTCGGCACCAGGGTGGTCCCAGTCACTGTTTCCTAATGGGTTTTGCATCTCAGGAAATATCAGCAAAATGTTCTCCAGCCACAGCCCCCCTGCTGCACCTCAGCCAGTGGTGACCATTCCTGTTTCATACAGATATCAGGTGTCTTCTGCGTGTCACATTAGAAGTGCAATTGGCTGAACCTCAGGATTCAGTCTGTACTTTCCTAAATGTGGCTGGTTTTTGGCAGCTTAGGCAGTGCTGTGTCAATGCTCACAGGTACATCACACTCACACTTACACCTCCTTACTAAAATCCTTGTGTCCTGCTTACATCACCTCTTATCACACAATGCAGGAGTTCTCCAGATACTTGTGTTAGTCCTGCTGGTGGTTGCTTGCCATGCAATAGCCCGATAATTTGATGAACAGTCAGTTAAAAAAGCAGAAAACTCAGTTCTGTGCTGTATACAGGAAAACCAAGAATTATGCTAACGCAATGAAACCCGCTGCTGTTGGGTCCATCTGTACTCTAAATGGTGGGTAAGAGAGTTAAAAATGCACGCTATATATAAATGCAAATATTTCAGTTCATTTCATGTCCACACATATCGGAATTCTGCACGTGTGCTACAACAGAACTGGATCAGTTCAGTGTATGCTGGTCAATTCCCAGAAAAATAAATGGAAAATAAAGGCCTATGTTTATGTGGAAGGTCCTGGCTGCTTTCAGATGCAGCTTGGGGATACATTAATCACACTATGGTTTTGGTTTACAAATTTCTTCAGAGGTAAATTCATAGCAGGGCTATGCAATGTGTCAGGCACTGCTTTGTGAGACTGTGGATCAAAGTTTTAGTAACTGGCTGGGCAATGGTGGCCTTTCTTAACAGGGAAACACCTGTGTGTGCAACCACTTGTGGTGTGCAACCACTTGTGGTCTGCAATTAAAAAAACCCTCTACCCTGCTCTAGCCTGAAGTACAGATATTGAACACTAAAGAACACGAACTCCTGTTTATTTTAGCTGAGCAACTGAGGTAGCAGAGACCTTGAGACTGCTACTGATGCAAAGTTAGGTACTAGAGAAATGAGATGGAACAAATTAAATACAGTATGGGTGAGGTGAAGCTTGAGTATTTTGAATTCAAACCACTGACCAGTTGGACACTTCTCTACCACGTGTCCTCTCTGACGACTGTGACAGTGCAATGCTGGCTGTCCACATAAATTGGGCTAAAGAAGGGAAAAATTCTGTGTCAAGTGAAGGTACATGGCTGAGCAGGGATTAAGAAGTCCATCTCCTCGAAGAGAAGGGATTAGAAACAGATTCTGGAGCAGCAGATTTTGGAGACCTAATGCTCGAAAGCAACATCTGGGCTGCCAGCTGTGACCAGGACATGGAGAGGCATGATCCCAAAAGGAAAAAACCATGCCCAGAAGTCTTGATATGTATTGCTGCATTGAGAAACAGTGAAATATTTACTGAAAGAAGAAACTGAAATATGAAGCTGAAATAGCTGTGCTCAGCAACCTGGTATTGGCAGTATCGTAGGATGGGCTGGTGAGATAGGACAGTCCAGTGGTTTGGAAGAGATGGTCTTGGGCAGATGTTTTTGCAGGAAACCTCGTGACCATTGAGGGTTTTATACCATCAGAAAAGGTTCTGAACAAATCTAAGGTTCTAACAACATCCCTGCTGGTTGCATAGCCTTTCTCTAACAGATACTTTTGATCTACTAATCAACCCAATCTTAATCCATCTAACATGACACACTTGATACAATGTGCTGCTGGTTCTGTAAGAACATTTTGTAATACCTTAGCTCATGACAAATGCAGGTGGAAAGTGTCTCTACAGTCACCTTTATTACATTTTTAATCCTACCAGAGAATTAAATTCCATCTCCAATGACACTGTGGTCACTGGCATTAGACTGACTCCGTAATTCTTTCTTCACTGTGTCTTGTGTCAGCTACTCTGAGTCGTCACCAAGGACTGATGTGAGACATGGGTACCCTCTGAATTTTGTGAGTAAGCACATTCTCTGTGAACACTGACAGGTAAGTATTTTAGCTGAGACAGAGCATTGCTCTGGCAGACCTATGCCATTTCTGTCACCTAGCCAAGGCAGCGGAGGTGTCCTCTGGCTGTGCATGGCACTGTGCCCTGGCTGCTATGTCGGCATTTCCTCATTATTCCACAAAGAATGAAAATCTGCCCAGTGCAAATTTTCCCAGTCAAGCTCTGAATGGGCTCCTAGGTGATGTGCTCTCTAGTTGTTGCCTTGAGTGTCAAGTCCAAACACGGACAAGCCAGACCGGGTAGCCGCCTGCATCCCCCAGTGTGCTGCTGTGGCTTGGGAAAAAGCTTTAGGTAAAGTCAGTGGGTGTTCCATATCTTTTGCCCTCCTGTTTTGCCTCCATCCTTGAGGACAGAGAAAAGGATGAGAGAGAGTAAAATGGTAAAAAGGTGAAGAAAGCAAAAGAAAGTCTTTGTTTGACTCCGTTGACTGGCTTTTCTGTACTTTCCAAGAAGGTAAATGCCTTTTGCTACACACTACAGGATCTGGATTGGAGAATGTTTTCAACCTTTCTTTCTGGTAGGAGGGAAAGAGGAAGGTCATTTCCACACATTTGCAATCAGCTCCTTTTCTTGGCTTCAAAAATCATGAAATGACAGAACTAACCGGTAGATTAACAGGATTGTGTCAGCCAAACTCAGCTCGTGTTTTGGTGAGAGCTTCTGGGTGAGGTGACTGAAAAACTTTCTTTAGAATTATGTGGCTGTTCAATGCAGAATCCTTTGTAAAAATATTCTGACTGAATATCAAAGAAAAAATAAAACCTGACATCATTCATTGAAGCCTTATTCATATACAGTTGCTTTTCTGGCAATGAGGGAACCAGGAGATATGCAATAGCTCAAATACAGCTACTTTAAAGTTACAGACCATCTGTGGACTGGCTGCTTGAATACTGCTTTCGTTGGATGCTCATACCTCTGACTGGGAGCTGCTTTGAACAAATTAAGATTTGTTCAAAGTCTAACCCTTATCCCCTGGCAAAAAATTCCAGCCAGCAAATAGAAATAGAAGCAGATACAGGGGCACCAATGTTACTCAGTTCTTTAAAGTGTGTGAAGTTCAAAGAATTTATTTGTCTAATTTAAAGAAAGTCGTATTTAAACCTATAAAAAACTCCCAAGAATTACATTTTAGAATACAGACACTCAAACAATAACATTTAAAAGGTCACTATGGCTAAGAGCTGAAATCAGCAGCTGCTATAGAAACCTTAATGCTTCATCATCTAACGAATTAAAAACATTGTTAATATTAATGGAGGCTTCAGCACTTACCATGTTTCATTAGTTAAAATACTCATTTTTCTTGTGTCTTGAAGAATAATTACTTTAGCACTGTTTCCATTTCTCATAATAACAGTGCAGAGCCAAATAATCTGGCTAGCTACTTCTGAACTGTTCCAGAGTCACTGGGCTATAACAACCCAAGTGATGCTAATTGAAGGTAACTGATAATTGAGCTGCCAGATAACTGCTAATTGAAGTTTGCTTTTGGTGCCTCAGCTTTTTGCTTGTGTGACTGCAAATGTAAAGGTTTAATTTTCAACCTGGATTGCTCAGGTAATGAATAGCATGTTAGTAAGGGAGAAGTGATATTAAAAAACATCATTATTTCATGTACATGCATTGTGAAAGGGGATTTCTTTCAGCTTCCAGCAACTACCATTTTTTTCTCTGGGGATTATATTTGTTCTTAAATATCTTGGTAGACATTTCATGCTTTCTGTACTGATCATAATTTTTGGAGCATAAGGATATAAAGTTTACATAATATGTGACCACTTTTCACTTTCCACTGCATGTGGCTGGCTACCTATTTTATGCCAGGTCAACAGAGAGCAGGTTTTAGCATTATTCTGGAGCAAGATGCATACATGACTTTGGCGTCACAATGCATCATCTTGCCTACTTTGCTGCTGGTCTTTGTAGTAAAAGATGAGCAGTTACCTAAAGCTGTAGTCCAGTAAATTCATGAAGGATGAGAACAAAACCCCCAGATTTAGCTGATTGCCTGGTTTTGGAAAATGAACGCAGGATTCATGTCCGTTTGAAAAGTCTGTCTGCATTGAATGGCAATTTAACTAGCTTTTTGAGAAGTAAAGGATAGGATGAGTAAACATGAGAACATTTTGTTAGTGAGATCTCAGTGTATAATTCATGATTGGTTTTGATACTGAATAGCTCTCAAGTGCAGAGGGAAAACATGTCCCTATGATACAAATGGCATGCTGAGAAATAAGGAGCTATTCTGGTCAGCAATATGATTTGAAAACACTTCCTTCACTCCAGGTGGGAGGGTTTTGTGAGAGAAGAAATAAGAACTAGCCAACAGTTTGCAGAAACAAATGATGGCAGCCTCTAAAACAAACAGTCCATTATGGAGTAAAAAAACGATGAAAATTATTTCCCTGGACCTGACAAACCCTTTATTTATTTATTTATTTCCTTTTTTCCTCAGGAAATTCATACAATCCTCAGGTTGCAAGGGATTGATTATTCTGGAAAAAGAATATTTTGCATGAGTCTAGGATCACACTGTGGTCATTGAGATCATTATTTTGTACCACCTTTTGTGCAGCCAGCATCCTTCCTCTGTTCTCTCCAAATCCCGTAAGCAGGTCCTCTTCTCTGCTGTTTTGTTCCCAGTGAATTGTTCTGTTCCAAGTTTCACACTGACAAGTGATAATACCACCTCTTCATCCTGAACCTGAACTGCTGCCCAGGGTGGCTGTTCATTAGGCTGAGGGAGCTTCACGGCAGGAGCTGCCCATGAAACACAGACCCTCCTGAACATGCAGCAAAACGTGTGTGTGGCACAGAACTATCCTAAAATCACTAGTGACATGTGTTTGGAAAACACTTCCCTCTGTATGCCAAAGAAGGTTTCTGTGCACTATAGCATGTAAAATAGAAAGACCCCATTTAAAACCCTTGCTGCACTGCAAATGAGGATCCTTTTCACAGTACATTTTTATCTATAAGTGATCTGAAAAAAATCTGTTTTCTAAACCGAACAACACCAGCTCTGTAAAATAACAGGATCTAGGCTTTTTTTCCTCTCTCTCAGTATCTCACCATGACCACTTGTTTTTTTCTTTTTATTAACTTCATAGGGAAATTGGCATGAAGATATCTTTTTTTCTTCTTGAAAGCAGCAGTAACAAGGGCAAAAGCAGAACTCATTCTCATAACTGAAAGCCTGGCTGTTTCACTTCCAGTAATATTTTTTTTGCAGAAAAGCTTATGCATAAAAATATCTTTTCCCAAAGTTAGCATTTCGACAGTAATTTGAGCAGATAGGTGCTGTTCGTAATTAGTGCTGCATTTCATATTGACTGCTGTGCCAGTGGAATTTTGTGACACCAACTACATCAGTTACGAATCTCTCTCCATGCATAGGCAATTGAGGGATGTATAATGTTGAGAGAAAAGTGTCTCCTGAGGACATGGGAATGTTACTGTTGAACCACAGGTATAAAGTGATGAAATAGCTAAAATCCTCACAGGACATCACCCTGACGCATTAGGAAAACAGGAATGTAGGCTGATCATGATGCAGGCAGACAAGAGAGAAAGGGAGGAGGAAAAAAAAACACATTCATTTGGAAATTTCCAGCTGCAACCTTCTCTTAGATGCATTTATGTTTTCAATATCCCTCTGGTCATGATACCTATGAAAGCATTCACTGCTGTATGTGCTGCGGTAACAAACAGTTGATCTTTTTGGATTCTTTGCAAGACATACTGAAAGGAATATTTGAATATTGTAATTAAGAAAAGTCCCTTTTCTCTTTTACCATTCATGAGTATTCAGCCTTCCCTCTAAGGGACCGGTTCAGTAAAAGGTGTGGGTGACTTCCGCACTGCATTGCAGAAATTTCCAATAAAAAGGACACGAGGTTTCTTTCATCTTTTTCTCATCAGCCACACACAATGATTTCAATCTGCAGGTTCACATTAAACAAAGGTGGGAAAAGGCGCTTTCTTTCCCTTACATTCACCAGCCTTCAAAGAACGGTTTCAGAATGGAGAGGACACCGGCAGAAACCCTGTGCCTTTTCTGCCTGGCTATTGCTCTTACTCAGACACGATCCCCCAGGCACTTGCATGAGGAGCTGCCTCCATCCTCTCTCTTCTGCTCCTCCTGCCCCGGAGCTGCCTGGGTTTCCCACTGTTGGCAACTGAAATAAGCTCAGGGGTGGGACAAACCAGGTCCAAAAGCACTGCTGACAGCACAACTTCAGGGAAGTGAAGCAAGTACTGTCATCACTGCACTTGTTCATACCCCTTTGGCACGGAGGTGTTTTATCGTTCCAGCTCAGTGGAAACACAAGGAGAGAATTGCCTGAGCCACCGCAAATTTATCAGCAGGGAGCCAGCATCTCCCCATGACAACCGTGTGTCTCCCGTGTTTCTGTTAGCAAGGGATTTCTGGTGATACTCAACCTGACAACTGATCTGCTTTAATAAAATGGACACCAAAGGCAAGGAGGGAGGGGAGGCAAGGGACCTTTCCACCTTTGCATGTGACGGTGGGAGGAGAGGCTTGAGCTCATGGTGAATACGGGGCTGCTTCAGGAGGAAAGTCTTTCACACTAGAGACACAATCTTGTTTGTGTCCAACCTCTTTTCTGTGCTTACATGCATTACATGGATTTTCTCTGCTCGCACATAACTGCCTTCCGACATTTGTGCTAAGGCACATGCCACTGCGAACATGAACTATGCTATATGAGCCCCTGGTCTGTAGTTCAGCATAAAGCCATCCTATTGTGTCATGTTCTCTTTTGCTGTAAGCGCACACAGCTCTTCCCTTTTTGGAAGGTCTGCTTAATTCTGGTGGGAGATTAATATTGCCCATGTTGATGGCAGACATAGGTATTTGCTGCACAGCCTGCCTGGATTACCCAGTGTGTAACAACTTAATTAACTCAACCAGTTGGAAGATCACCTTTACTGAGATGCCTTGGATAAGTCGAGCAAGTTGAGCAGGAGAGATGTTTGTTCTGAAACTAGAAATAACTTCAGGCTGTATGAGCAAAATCAGAGAGCGTAGTGGGCGCTGTGTTGGGGAGAATTGTATGTGAATATGTTTGATCAGCAGGATGCTAGTGTTAGACTAGCATATGCTCCCACTGAGAATGAGGTCTCTCTGTGTTTGTGTAAATAAATAATGAGAAATGCATCCTCTCCAAAGAACCTGATGTCTAAATACTTCAGGTCAGCTTTAATGGAAATAGAGAACAGAAGGGATTTACGTAAGGCTGGTGAGAGCAGCAGGGATCGCACGCTGCTTTTCTGACTCTCCAGCCACCGCTGTCTCAGCAGCTTCTGTGTCAGTAAGTAGGACCCAGGAACGGCAGCAATGGGGCTCTCATTGCAACAGCTGGCACTGCTCTCCGAGTTGCAGGTGGGTTTTACTCGGATCAACTTCTGGCAGTACTGACTGTGAAGGTTAGCACAAGAAAGAGAGGAACTATGAGCTGCTTTTGTGTGTAGGTGTAGGTTTTTCACACAAATGTGCATGTGTATGACTACATACACATGTATGTATACACAGTGTTCAAAAAAGGGATACAAAACTCTTGGAGACATAGGTGTGCCATTATGAAACCTCTTCCTTCTACTACTGTAACGTTAAGGAAAGAGCCAGGGGACCTAATGGTTCTCTGCAAAGAGACTCTATAGCTAACACTGGCTCACCATTTAGACCACCCTGCAAGTGATCACCCAAGTGATCACCCGTCATTCCTTGGACTGCTTGACTTTGAGAAAAAGTTCCAAAATTTTGTCAGGGTTGAAAACACTGTAGAATTGGCAAATGATTTAGGACCTGCTTTAGCACAATTATTTTTAACGACGCAGTCTTGACAACAATAGAAAATTGGCTCCTTACTTGATTTCTTAAGTAACAAGGAATTGAAAACTATTTCTCAAATAGAAAATGAGTAGAGTGCTTTTACTACCATCTGTTGAACACATGTTTTGAAAACTAGGAGCTTCTTTTAGCATCCATAGATATCTATGAAGGTTTTCCCCCATTCACTTATTTACATTTTAAAAAGAGAAGGGAAAGAAAGGAATAACCCACCATTATCTTTCAAAGGCAGCAGTTAAAAATCAAAAGTTGCCAGCCTGCCAGCCCCATAGATATGGTATTTAGTAGAAAAGAAGAGAGGCATGGGGGTATTTACTGCAAGAATCAGGAGAACCGAGTGGACTGTGTAGGCAGTAAGCCCTTCACATGAAATCTCCACAAGTACAACCAAAACCTGGGTGACCTAATCTTCCAAAGGTTTTGTGCCTGTAGCTGCTGATCATGCTGATATGGCCACACATTTCAGTGAAGGACTGAACAAGTTTAGAGAGAGGGGTGATCTGCATGGAGCATTCCCTCTTCATGACAAGAATATTGTGTTCAAGACAGATTCTTATGCCATGGAAACTGTATTCCGTAAGAAAAGTGGCAGGCTCCAAAAGGTCATCCAAGGGTGGAGGCGAAGAAAGGGCTCTAACGAGGAGAGATATGAAATAAAAGTAAACCTGGGTTCATGGGGCTCGAGTTTCTCAGTCTCTTTGAGCAATGAGAAATGAAGTAGGAGCAGTTTGCTGAAAGGGCAGGAAGGGCAGGGTGACAAGCGGTACTTCAGAGTCCCTTTCATATGGGATTTCTTGGGGAATGGGCAGCTTTCCACATATTCAGAGCCTCTGAAAAATCACCAGCTCCCCTGCTGCAGTGGATCAAAGCAGGGATGGCTGGAGCAGCCCCATACTCCACTCTTCCCCTGGCAGCAAGGGTAAATGAACAGGTCGCACACCTTTTTCCAGAGTGCCTCCATTTACAGTTCAGCATTTTAAGAAACCCTTTGATTTTCATTTTTACATGTCACACAGTAAATGGTGGCTATTCACCAAATGGTTCAGGTTCTCCTGCTGAGGTCTTCTACTTGGCAGAGAAAGCAGCAGCATGGGGTGTTGGTAGTGACGTACAGGATTAGACTCTCTAACTCGAAAGTTATAAAGTAGGTATGTTTGTTGCGCCCAGATGCACAGGGGATCGCTCCTCCACAAGCCCGAAGTGACGAACCATCTCACATTTATACAATAAAACAAATGAATATTCAATTAATGCCTATACATATTCGTTACCTAAACCTGCTTACTCTCGCTTTGTGTGTTAATTAGCTTATCAGTCCTTTGCCTGGAATGTGGTGGTCTTGCAGGTTTGTAGGTGATTCATGTCCTTCTGACCATCTGATCTTCTCCAGCAAGAAGACTTAGCACTCCCTCCCTCTAGATAACATTGGGATGTCTCATCCTTTTCTCATCCTTTTTATAAATAGCCCCTTTGTCAGAGGAAGAAGGGTAGGTGCCTCCTCAGAGCTGTGTGCCTATGTGACCAGACACCACACCCATGACCAGTCACCATACCCACATTCCTTGAGCAGACATATACAATCGCAGTCGATGTCCAGGAGCTGGAAGCCATTGGGCAGCAGGAAAACTATGACATAGCTGCCATCATGGAAACATGGTGGGATGACTCTCACAGCTGGAGTGCTGCCATGGAGGGCTGTAAACTCTTCAGAAGGGATAGGCAAGGGAGGAGAGGTGGTGGGGAAGCCCTGTGTGGTAGGGAGTGTTTTGGTTGTCTGGAGCTTCGTGGTGGTGACAATAGGGTTGACTGTTTATGGGTGAGAATCAAGGGGAAGGCCAACAGGGCAGATATCATGGTGGGAGTCTGATATAGACCACACAACCAGGATGGAGAAGGAGGTGAAATATTCTATAAAGAACTGGGAGAATTCTCAGAATTGCTAGCTCATGTTCTTCTGGGGGACTTCCACTTACCAGATGTCTGCTGGAGATACAATACAGCTGAGAGGAAACAGCCTAGGAGGTCCCTGGAGTGTGTGGAAGATAACTCCCTGACAGAGCTGGTGAGGGAGCCAGCTAGGGAAGGTGCCTGGCTGCACATGCTGCTTGTAAACAGAGAAGGACTAGTGAGTGATGTGATGGTTTGAGTCTTTCTTGGGCATAGCAATCACAAAATGCTAGAGTTTATGATTCCTGGAGAAGTGAGAAGGGGGGTCATCAGAACTGCTACCTTGGACTTCCAGAGGGTAGACTTTGGTCTGTTTAGGAGCATGATGGACAAAGTCCCTTGGGAGGCAGCCCCAAAAGGCAAAGAAGTCCAGGAATGCTGGACATTCTTCAGGAAAGAATTCTTAAAGGTGCAGGAGCAGGCAGTCCCCATGTGCTGAGAGATGAGGGGTGGGGGAGAAGACCATCCTGGCTGAAGAGAGAGCTTTGGCTGGAAGTCAGGGGAAAAAAATAGTTTAGGACCATTGGAAGAAGGGTCAGGCAACTCATGAGGACTACAAGGATGCTGTGAGTCATGCAGGTAGAAAATTTGAAGGGCCAAAGCCCAGACAGCAAAAAAACTTTCTATAAATATATTAGCAACAAAAGGAGGGCTAAGGAGGATCTTCATCCTTTGGTGAATGCAGGGCGAAACATAGTGCCAAAGAGTGAGGAAAAGGCTGAGGTACTTAATGCCTTCTTTGCCTCCGTCTTTTATATTAATACCAGTTGTTCTCAGGGTACTCAGCCCCGTGAGGTGGAATATAGGGATGGGGAGCAGAATGAAGCCCCCATAACCCAAGGGGAAATGGTCATTGACCTGCTAGTGACAACACTCAGACACACAAATGTCCATGGGGCTGGCAGAAAAGGACCTGGGGGTGTTGGTCAACAGCCGGCTGAACATGAGCCAGCAGTGTGCCCGGGTGGCCAAGGGGGCCGACAGCATCCTGGCTTGTGTCAGACACAGTGTGGCCAGCAGGACCAGGGCAGTGACTGTCCCCCCGTACTGGGCACTGGTGAGGCCGCCCCTCGAACCCTGGGTTCAGGTTTGGGCCCCTCACTGCCAGACAGACACTGAGGTGCTGGAGCGTGTCCAGAGCAGGGCAACGGGGCTGGGGAAGGGTCTGGAGCACAAGTTCTATGGGGAGCAGCTGAGGGAACTGGGGGTGTTTAGCCTGGAGAAAACAAAGTTCAGGGGGGACCTTACCGCTCTCTACAACTACCTGACTGGAGGCTGTGGGCAGGTGGGTGTTGGCCTCTTCTCCCAAGTAACAAGTGACAGGACAAGATGAAATGGCCTCCAGTTGTGCCAGGAGAGATTTAGATTGGATATTAGGAAAAATTTCTTCCCCAAAGGAATTGTCAAGCATTGGAACAGGCTGCCCAGGGAAGTGGTTGAGTCACCATCCCTGGAGATATTTAAAAGACATTCAGATGTGGCACTTTTGGACATAGTTTAGTTTGGACTTGTCAGTGCTGGGTTAACAGTTGGACTCAATGATCTCAATGGTCTTTTCCAATTTAAATGATTTTATGATTTCATGAAAAGTCAGAAAGAATATTTTGGTGAAGCAAGACCTGGTGAGGTGGCTACTGAGATTGGGGGGAAGAACTTAAAAAACTGCATGGGAGTTTATGCTTTTCCACATTGAGATTTTCTAAATCTGTGTAAAAAAAGGGAGGGTAAGAGGAATTTTCACAGCTGATTCTTCTTTCCAAGAACTATCTAACACAAAGGAAAGTGTCTGCCTCAAGCCTGCATGAGAAATACAGAAACGAGTTTTTGTTCTGTAGGTTTGGCCCAGAACTTCCATGGGATGATGGCAATGCATTTATTGTGCCAGCAACCCATGTGCCCAGTAAGATTACGGCTATCCTTTCTGCAAGAGGACAGGATTAGCTAACCTGAAAGTGCCTCAAGAGCCAGAGAAAGAGCCTGTAGAGAAGGAAAGACTAACAGTAATGACGAGGAATATTAACAATGACAGCAAAGTAGGTGACATTTTCCCTAGTCCAGAAACCATATAGTGCTTAGGTGAAAATTGTTCTTCAGTGTTAAATGGTTTTTAACTTTTGTTTCATGTGTCCTCTGTGTCTATTTTTGCTACAGAGCACATTGCTTGAACAATACAGCAAATGAAGGACACATCTTTGGACCCTCCGGGAATGACTGAGGTTCCTGGACGTGCATGTTTAGCACAATTTGAGCTGCTGTTGCTTTTCTGTCTGGCTTCCAGTGGCTGATTCAGAAGAGCGACTGCTCTCCCAGAGGTCCAGTGTTACATCTGACAGCCCTGTGAGGAGGGCTCAGATACCCTGAGGCACATGAAATGGCATTCGATGGGCATGTTTAGGTACACCAGTCACTCCCTGCCAGCATATGTATTTCTGAGTTATTAGTGAAACACTTCACTCTGTGTTAGCAAGAACAACGACACCTTCTTCTTGCTCCACAGCAGCCACATGAACAACCATCAGCACCAGGCAGCAAGCGCTGCCTGCTCACCCCTGCCTCTGGTCTCTGGTGGCAATGCCAGCTTTGCCAGTGGATATTGGAGAAGGGTACTCTCCCTCCAGGGTCTCATGATGATGATGGGATGATTCAGTTGTGCTGGGGGTTTCATTTTCCATGCAATGCTTTTGCCCAAGATTTATTAATGATTTGACCTATCGGGCCTTGGTGTCAGACTCTGACCTCCACAGGCCCCCTGAAATGCTTGAAGGCAGTGAAACCCTCCCCGGACTGACAATGCCCCAGAGACGACCTTCAGGGCACTGCAGAAAGGTGGCTGTGAAGAACATCCCTGAGCTGGTTCCCCTTCCCACAAAAGTGTCAAGCAGATGCCAGCTGATTTGGACTGTCATTTAAAATCATGTTGCTTTTATTTTTTAAAGTGTTGGCAGAGCAGAAGCTGCATCAGCAGGTGTGAGGACCCCCAGTTCCCAGCACAGACGGCACTGGAAGGCAGAAATGGGTGGAAGATATCGGTGCTGTGCCGACTGCAAAGTCTGCAAGGAGCAACCAGGGGCATTAAGGGGCCTGTTTCCTTTTTAGGAAAATTATTAATGACCATGAGAAGAAAAAGTGATTCAATACCAAAAACTTGCTGCGCACCAGCTGTTGTTTGGAGATGGAATCAACTAAAAAGAGCAACACGAACGGTACAGTGAATTTACCTCACTTGATCCAATGCCTGAGCCAAGACGCAGTGCTATTGCTCTTTGCTGTTTCCAACTGTTATTCTACATTGTTCTCTTCACTGACAATATCCTTTCACTCGAAAACTATTGTTTTCACTTGAACATAACTAAAACAATCCAGAAAATGGGACTGAAACCCCAGAGCAACAGCACACATTAACTTCAGAGGTGAAATTAATTTAACCCAGGTTGATATACTGCACATGAGACCCTTTTACTGTAAAGGTGATCAGAAAATGTAATTTGCATGGGTAGTCCTGCATATATGAATTTTCTGCCTGATTGCCCTCCCTGATATCAGGATAAGAAAGTTTGTTTCCACTTGTAGGGCACAGGAGCTCTCACCGGGTCAGGGAAATCCCAGGGAAAGAGGGTGGAAGGCACTATCTGGTCTGTGCTAGAAGTCAACAATATGCTCGGGGAACCTGTCTTGTACTGGATAAATGTGGAAAACAGTTTGCATTGTGATTTCTGAGCACTGCTTTGAAGGTATTTCTTGGATTTGGTCTCTAAATTCAAACAATAGGGTATTTTAGCCTTTAAATTATTTTTTTCTGGAGTTCACGGCTGATGACTAAAGCTGTGCTCACTGGTTGCCAGCAGACTTAGGATGGGTTCTGGGACTATTTCTAAGCTTTATGAGTATAAGCTGCATGGTTATCATTTTTTTCATTTACAGACACTTTCAGAAAAGTCTTTACATTCGCATTCTTTACCTTTTTCTTCTAAAGGTGACAGGCTGGTATTTTCAGTTCTCCCATTTAAGTGTTACATTATTCAAATCTCTTACATAAATTTTGTTGTCACTGTAGAGGGAAATTTTTCATTAGGGATATTGGCTTTGTTCTGTTTCTTGGATGGATTTGTTTTCTTTCTTTGGTTAAGGATTTTAAATTAACCTTAAATGCATGAAAATGCACAAATGGAACAAAGGAAGTGGAGAGGCTGCTGTATCCTAGGCCCAATTTTCCTCCTTCCAATGGTAGCTGTGAGTCCCTGTGGAATTTATTATCTCCACATAAGTTTATTAATTTTGCACATCAACCCTGTTTATGGTTTCACTGTTACAAAAAAAAAAGTTTTCAAAGTTTATTTTTTAATTGAAGCTGTTGTCTTAAAAGTTCTATATGCTATTATTTTCTCTAGAATAATTTTTAATTAGCCACCTGGCATAATTCAGTAAAACCCTTTTTTTGAAGATGAAAGCACAACTGTCAGGAAAAAAATAAGTTTTAAACATAGGAACCAGAAAAAAAATCCTTACTCTAACCTCTTCCACTTAGTCTTTGTATTCTACATTGTGGAATAATCATGGGAGAGAGCTGGAAGATCTCCTTGAATAGTCGTCCCACCATATGGGAGCTGGTGGAGGCAAATCTACAGAGGAGCTCTTTAATGTTTTTTCTTCTTGGTTTCACAGATACTTTTAAAGCCTTCACAGATGCTGTGTAGTTACGCTTCACTTTTTTTGTGGTTTCAAAAGCAAAAAGTGAAGTGTTAAAAGTGTCACCTTGTCCTTGACACCTGTCTTCTTGCAGCTTCCTAGTTTATGTGCCACGCTTAGGAGCACGTAGGTGCTCCAGTTTCTGCTGACAAGCCCAATCCCTCCTCTGCCATCCCTTGGTGATCTTATTACAGGTTATCACAGGCATACTCTGAACCTCTTCCCTTCCTTTCTTCTCTGCTGTAGATGTCAAGTCACCCTCATGATGTTCAGGGTGTTGCCTATTAACAAATCACTGACAAACACTACTGGGAAACCCTTCCATGATGGGTTCAAGATCTCGTTACGTTCCCACATAAGTAACGGTCATTTGCACCCCTTTCTGCCTTGCTTTATGTGTAATAATTTTGAAGCAGAAATAAAAGTAGCCTGCATTGCTGCTACTCCCTCTGCTCCCCCCTGCCCTTTGGGTCCCTGAACCACCCTCGAAAAACTCAGAAGGAAGCCTGCAGCACTCTGCCTGCAGACCTGCGCGGCAGCAGAAGTTGACACTGCTCGCTGCTACTTGTGGTAACCGGGAAAACAAAACAAGCCGATGGTCAGCCTCCGCCAGCACGAAGCAGACCTTTAGCTCACGTGTGTGTGGGCAGCACAACACGTGGCGCGTGGCAGGGAGAGGGGCTGCTCCTTGGGCTGATGCTCAGCACTCCTGTTCGTCTGTAGCAGTGGGGAACTTTCTATACCAACCTGGGGTTTTCTAAAATGCATGGAAAGCTCCTGGTGACCCTGGATCTGACACAAAGGTTTCTAGCCACTTGTGTCTTTGTGTGTTGGGGACATCAAAGTGAGTGATGGCAGGAATGGACAGCCCTGGGAATAAGGCACAGTAGCTACCTGGGGACCTATCTGGTGGCTTTGCTGCAGCAGAGCATAAGCCACAGAGGGAAGGGAAAGCTGTGTGTAAACCTGGCCTGTTCAGCTGCTGGGGAGACTAAAATCCTCTGATCTCCAATCTGGTAACGGGGTGGTTAGGGAAAATGAGACCGTTGTGTCACTGTGCCATGTCAAACAGCTCCTTTGCTGCTGTGGGCTGCTCTGGCTGTATCACGTCAATGGGAGGGAGAAGCAAGGGCTCTCTCAGGCCCTCCAGGTGAAGGGCTGGAAGGTTAGTGCCCACGGCCTGACTGCTGTTTTGCAGCAGGAGAAGACACCAGTCCCAGTCTCCATGGCTCTGCCTGCTCTCCTGAGATGGAGCAGTTGCTGTTGGACACCACGGACCAAGGATTGTTGCATCTCAGGGTGATGCGTCATCATCAGTGATGAGGTGGTGTCTGCAGGAGGGTACAAGGACCTGCACTGTCGACCACCCTGCATCACTTCTCTGCTCCTGCCTCCTGCATGCATCCCACTTGTAAAGCCTCCTGGGTGTCGGTGTGGGGGTTCATGCTGTGAGCCCTGTCTGTGTAGTGCAACACCCGTTGCACAGACGCTCTCTGCCTGCTGTTCTTGGGCTGGAGGCTGCTCAAACCACCCTTTTGCATGGACTTGGGGAAGAGACCTAATGGGGAAGCTAAAAAAGCCCTAGACGAGGATTTTGTGGAACAAAAGCACAGCCTGCATGCTCAGAAGCATTGAACAGGCAGTCAAATGTGCTGGTCTTGACTTCATTGCTGTCTACTGACCTCTGCACTGTCCCAGTACATATATATCTAATACAGGGATTGAGGGGTAATTCAAGAGAGGAAAACTAACAGATTTTGAGATGTTAGCTTAGATATGACCTTCCCTACCCTTTTCTGGGGTTCTTACCTCTTTTTCTGCCATTTAAACTAGATCCCACTATTACAAAGGAGTGGATCACAGAAGAAGTAGCTTTATATGAAGACACTCTTGGGCATCCCCAACTTGGGTTCTGTCTCAGATGAAAATCACTGCAGGCTTATCAACATTTCGCCCACCCATGTCACGTGCGGGTGTTCACTCCTGCACAGCTGCACTCATTCTTCACTCAGTGAAGCACATGGACATGGCAGTACCTTGAAAAATACGTTTAAGACCTGCTGAAGTCAATAAGACATAAGTATGTGGTTTATTTAGATACATCTTAAGTAGTGTCCATGCTGCTGGACAGTACACCAGGGTGTGCATCCATACTGGTCTGTGCTGGGCTCAGACAGAGGCCTGCAAGCTGTTCCAGATCTGTTTGCAGCCTCTCTCAGCAGGGCTTTCTAGCTTGCACTGTCCACTTGACTCATGTGCATCATGCTGGGAAAGCTCTCCCCTTTCCCCTCACAAAGTCCTGACTTCCAGCAAAGAAAACAGATGCACTGGGTGGGCAGGATCCACAGCAATGTCCACACAGCCGTGGATGAACACCAGGGCATCCTGCCTTGTGCACCTGCAGGTAAACACACAAGCGTAGCCTTCTTGACCATGCTGAACAACCGGCACAGCCACACTCCATGCTGCCACCACTGCTGGCCGGGTTCAGCTCTCTCTGAATAGGGCAGGAACTGGGGACCAACCTGTCTAAGACGTGTCCCTGGAAGGCTGTCACACTTCTTTGCTCAGATCATGGCAAGTCATGGTCATAGCCTTTCTGGTTTTCACTGTACCTAGAGGTAACTTGAAATACATGGTTATTTCAAGTTACATTTCCTTTGAAACACAATGGTTTAAAATGAGGCGTGAAACGTTCCATTGAACTCCTTTTTTTTCCAACCTTTTTTAATGTGGAGCTTCAAGTAAAATCTAAAGGACTGACTCAAGTTTTATACCTACTTCTGTTTGTGTATTTGTTGTTTATCATGAAGTTTGTACTAAATGGTCATTTTTAGAGACAGGTTTCATTCAAAGTTAGTAGCTCTGTGAGAGGGCCATGCACCACTGTTGTGTGCTATCTTTCCCCTGGGGACTGTACAGATGTGATCCCATCAGACACTTCCTGTATCTGCATGGGACAGAGAAGCATAGCTGAGAGAATCAAGCCAATATGGTTTTTTTCAGCCACAGACAGTGTAGAGGTAGCAGTCTGTAAGGTTTTCTTTAGAACTCGCAGGAGATGTGGGCTGGCAACTAATTTGGACACTCTATATCTCAGTTTTATCCTGCATCAGTATTGTGTTTAAGCTACTAGGTGTTAAGAGTAGGCTAATTTGGGTTATATTATGCAGAGCTGCATTGAATTAATAAACTTTGCAGTGAACTTGGTTTTAAAGAACTCAAAACAAGAAAACCAGAAACCTGTAAATTCAAATACACAACAGAAAGTGTATTAAAATCGTTTAAGAAAGAACTGGCTGACTGCCTGCCACCCTTAGCACCACATAAAGTTGCAGAACACGGTCACAAGAGGTGGTTGGCTCACCTGCAGGGGGGCGAAGGCTGGAGGCGTTGCTCCACTGCATGCAAAGCAAGAGGCAACTTGCCCAGAGCATCTGCTATCCATCTAAACACAAGAAAAAAAAGGTTGTTGCTCTAAAAGACTCTCTGAGAAGTGTTTGCCTGGAGTGAGCCACAAAAAGCAGTTAGTGAGCCTCCCATCACAGCTAAGATACTGAAACAAGTAAGGAATATTGTTACGGTTTTTTTATGTCTTTAATTTTGGCAGTGTGTTTCCTTGTTTTATGGTTTTGTAGCCTGGCTTCGCGGTTGCACTATCCTGGTACTTATATGAATGTACTGTATTACCTTTACATCCTCCCTAGGAATAAAGCTACCCACAGGTGAGCTGGCAAACAGCATGGCACTGTGCTACCACCCACCTGGCAACTCGTTAAAGCCCAGGCACTCTGGCAGTAGGACATTTCTGAGCACTGCTCTAGGGCATGCAGAGGGTAACAGGGTGTAGTTCCAGTAAGTTGCACTGTTACTAGTTAATAAAGGGGGAGGACTGAGTGGAAGAAGCCTCTTCTGGGCATTTATATAAGTGAATAAACTCCTTCCAGGAAAGTACCAGCACTCTCCCTGTGGGAAGCCTCCAGGCTCACAGAGAAGCATCTTCCATGGTGGAGCCTTCATTAGCCACCCAGCCTAGCTGTTCAGCGCTTGTCCTGGCTGTTAGTGAAGCTGCTAGAGAAACAAGTGGGAGACAGTAGCATTAAGCAAGGGATGGAGGCAGAGAGAGGTGCACATCATTGCTGCATGAGACAACCTGTTAACGGTGTGTCCCTGCTGTATTTACTTCTAGCCCACAGTGAGTGATGAGGGAATCAATAAACTCCTGCTTACTCAGGTCCCTCCCTGGAAACCAGAGCAGGTATTTGTAGTATGAATTCTGCTCTGGCTACATTTGCAAGAGACCCATTTCATGTGATAGTATGCCATAGGGAGACCTTATGGAGATCTTATGGAGAGAGGCCAGATCTTTAATGTAGTACTTTCAATCACTCAGCCACAGCCAGGCTGGTCTGGGGGGACCACGTGGAGTTCTTCTCAGCTGAGATTCAATTCAGAAAGCACCTAAATTCATCCTGCAATTTCGAGCCTGCTGGACTGTGAGCAAACAGCAGGGCCAGAGGGTTTGAAAAGCCCAGAGAGAGACTAGCAGAAAGGTTTGTTTGAGTCAGGCTGCCGGTGGCTGTCCTAGTGCCTGGTCCTTGATGTTTGGGAACATGACTTGCCTTTGCTACCCTGAAGGGTGAGTAGAAGCATTCACACAGAGCTCTCCTCAAACCCCAAATGACAGCTAAATGGCAGCTGGTTTATTGGCTTTGCAAAAGCCCATTGCAGATCCTGCTTTGGCATAGACCAGGGAAAGTGGGACTGGTGGCCATCGCTAGGAACTGACTTTATGGGGGGCTAGAGAGCTGGCAGGCCTGGGAATGTCTCCTAGGGTTGGTGCTTGGAGAGAAGGATGGAGCTAAGATGGACCTGCACAGAATGCATGGAGGGGAGGGAGGAGGGAGGCATGGGGATGTGCCAGCTTCTGCAGGGTATGCACTGAGCCGCAATAGTCTCACCAGGACTCAGGGTCCTAGAATTTCTACAGCTTCTTTAGAAATTGTACCCATCAGAGTTGGGTGCCAGACGTTCTTGGAGACAGGTGTTGCTACTACACATGGAGGAGATGGGAACGGTCACAGAAGCATCTAGTGAGTCTCGCTATAGCCAGCCATGCTGGTTGCTTGGCAGCAACGCAGATGCTTCCTCAACAGAGCTTAGCTCCTGGTTGTGGCAGGTACAGTCTGGAGGGCTTCCTTCATGGAGTCTGTCAAGGTGGATTTAAAGAGCTCTGGACCTTCATAGGCTGGATATCAGGCCAGAAAGTTCTTCCTCAGGATCCCTAGACTGTAAGGTAACAGTGCTTGGTGCTGGGATTTGTCTCCAGAGACTGGGAGAAGGTAGAGGACTGTAAGCCACCAGTGGTTCCTCAGTGGCTTGGATGCCAAGGAACTCACAAGAGTTCTCATAAAAATGACTTGCTGCCATCAAGATGGATATAGGTTCCTGAGCTGCTTTGTGTTGGCTTTTTTGGGTTTTTTTTCCTTTTTTTCACTATTCAACTACCTTGTTAAATATGTTATTCAGCCAGATTTCTGCTCTACTGTCTGACATTGGGATTTTTTTTTTTCCTTTGCAAAATCATGTCAGTTGTTGGGTAGTCCTTCACTGACCTTGGGGCTATAGGTAGATCTTCAAAAAATACCTGACGCAGTGCTAGAAATGGGAGAGCAGCTTTTCAGCCTGATGCCGATGGAAGTTGGCAGGGGGATGGATGCCAGTGAGAATTTGGTGTTCCAAGGTATCAAGGCATGGAGGAGCTCGTGAGGCCTTCTGAAGGCTGAGGCAGAGCCAGCTCAAGCTGATTGGGTCCATATAGTTTATAAGGGTAGACTGAAACACAAGACACAGTGGAGACTGTGAGCAAGTGGTGACTCCGGGCTTGCCTACAAACTCAAGGCTGAGCCTAAACAAGTAGCTGTGTAATATATGCCATGTGGGAGCTACTGTGACAATAAAGGTGTAATTTGTGTCATGTAGGACAGATGTTGTGCGCTCATTGCTGTGTGCCCATATTGTGTCAAGAGATGTGAACAGAAAAACATTTTTAAACTAGTTTGGCATCTGACTCTTTATATTGATTCAAGCCTTTATGTCACACACAAAAAAGTCAAAAAGCCCCGTCAGAGAGACAGGTGTAACAAGTGAGCTTTAGATGGGCATGAATTGTTTCTTACCAAAGGTTTGGAAGTGATGCTGTGATTTTTTCTGCTTGCTCATCTCTGCTGTTGGTGTCTAAGGCACTTCCCCAGAAATGGTTCAAAGGACACATTCCATATCCTTGTATGCTGTGATGAAGAAAAGTGATTTCTTCTCAAAAGAAAATATGTCTTCTAAGGTGAGGGACTTCTAGTCATCAGTCTATACCACTTGATAATCTGCTACAACTACATATAAGGAAAAGTGTGGTCGTAGAAGAGAGGAAAAAAATGTAAGTCAGAGATTTTCCTTGACATCACCCAATGGAGAAAGGTGTGGGAGGGCACTAGAGAGGGAGGAAGAAATTAGGATCTCAGGGAGACCCAAATGGAAGCCCCAGCAACTGGAGGCTGCTACTAACTTCAGTGGGGTAAGTATATGGTCTAAATATTTGGACGAAGTTTCAAGAAATTGGTGGAGATATATTTATAGATGGAGCTTGAACAATTGCTATCATTTGTGCTCTGTTTCATGAGTGTATAAAACTAAAGCTATGCTACCGACTTCAATTGCATTACAAAGGTGGTTTTTTTACCAGTAACAATGAAAACCAGAATTTGGCTTTCAATTCCTTTCTGTAAAAATAGCTCCTGCATTAGATTATCCAATAGAAAAGTTGAACATTAAATTTTTTTACAATCTACACCTGTAAGCATAAACACGTTTGCTATATATATACATCCTGGCTTGTTAACAGACATTGCAATAGCCTACACCCTGTTGACACAATTTTTCAGCCAGTGGGGTTTCTTGTAGTAATGGGCAAAAATGCAAAGTGGAATGAAAAACAAAGCAGAGGCCAAAAGTCATGGAAAGAACATGGAATGAACAAGGGAGAAACTATCATTTTCCTAACAACCTCAGGGGCTGACCATGATGTTGATTACTGCCATAAAGTGTATAAAGATCTTCACTATCTGCCAGGAGTTTTCTGATATGCTGCAACGAAAGAGCTGCTTGATTTTGTTCGTTTGTAGAGCAGAAACAGCAAGGTCCATTCTGCAGGGGTAAGAGACACTGAAGGAAACATCTTGTTTCTCTCCTGGATGCTTTTCTGAGGCAAAAAACCAAATAGAAAGAACTTATCCTCCCAGCTGAGGAACAAAGTAATTGTGAAATGATAAAAATGCTGGCACAGATTTAACCTCTGATTTTGATCATAACCCCGCTTCTGTAGGATTTTGGCCTGGAAGTTCAGTATGTAGGATGATAACAGAAATTAATATAACAGTAGCTGTGGAGTCTCTAACCAAATTGATAAAACTTTATTTCTGGAAAATTCCAAGTAATCATTCATAACCCCTTCTCTCTCTGATAAAAAATAAACTCTATCCATGATCAGAGCTGAGGTTCTGAAGGAAGAAAAGATAAAAAAGACAAAAAAGATTGTTCTTTCTTCAAAAGCAATTTTAAAGGAGGTGTTTGCCTTATCCTTACTTGCCATAATCCCATTTTGTTTTAGGACCTTGGCAAAGATTATTATCTGTCTGATTTTTGTGTAGAAAAAGCCCTCAGAAAAGTTACCTTTCAACGACTCCCAGTTGTTGATCTCCCTATCAACCTGAGGAGATCCTAATATAGGGAAATTATTTTTCCCCCTCTAAAATTGCTCTTTGCTCACAAGCTCTCTGACCACTTCCTTTTTGTTTGTAAAATGAGGCAGATTTGAAAAGCCTGTGTTGATCTGGCAAAGTTTGGCAGCTTTAGCTAACTTGGAAACTTGAGTATTTTTAACTGAAATTGTGAAGCTACTTGTGACTTCATTATTTTTTTAAATTTAAAGCATATTAATATCAAGTTCTTAATGTAAAAAGACAAAGCAAATGTTAACATTTTTCTGTCTCATGGTTTCAGTGGCAGTATCTCAGTAAAATGAATTTTAAAATCTCTTTGATGAATTTCTTCTTGGAGGCAGCTGGTTTTCCTTTTCTGCACCCTCCTATGCTATGCAGTCTATCCTAAATAATTGTCTAAGAGCTGAAAGTAGAAGATGTGCTTGTACATGTTGCACAGCACTCTTTTATTTTAACAGATATTTTTAGAGCCTTTAACTTCAGAGAATACACATTATTAAGTATGCCGTATGGTGTACTGTCCACATTTCTATACTGAAATGTTCATATTTTCTGTTGATTTCCTCTCAGCGGGTTAGGGATTCAGTGGTGGTGATGCTGGGTGTCCTGAAACCCTGATTGATCCAGTCTTCACTACCTAAGATTAACTTTCAACCAAGAAAGAAACTTGATGGCTGAAAAACTCCTAAAGAATAAGGTAATCCAGGGAGAATGTTGACTGTCTCATGCTGTTTCCCCCATGACTGCTAAAATCACATTTTACATTTATAAATAATGTTCACCCGCTGGCAAAAGTGATCAGGGGATTTCAGGTGCAAGTGTGATCACTGGGTCTACCCTGACGTTTCCTATGCACTGTTCCAGCTGTAGTTACAAAAAGTGGTGGGGAGTGCATGGAGGGTGACTCTGGACCCATGAAATCATGACTGATGTGTTGCTCCATGCTGGCCGTGAGTGCCCATCAGGCTGGCACCAGGTGGTCTTTGCTCAGCCACGGCAGCTTTGCGCACCGTCCTGTGGCAGGTGAGGTGAGGATGCAAAGCCACCACACACTGAGAGGGGCCCACAGCCCAGGGCCACAAGAGGGAGGATACACTGCTGTTTTCTTCCCTTGGTCCCAACTGGGCAAAAAAAGATTGTTCTGTAGTTCAGGATGATGTTAAGGGATGGATGATGATGCTGTCTCCCTGGATGTGAGTTCCTGCTGCCTGCTCAGCTCACCCAGCTGAACGCCCTACTGTTGACTTCAACATTTGTTTTGCTTTTTCCCCTCCTTCAGTGTGCACTTTGGTTTCCATGACCAACGGAAAGATGTTATCAGTCAAACCTGTTTTTTCCATAAACCAGAGACAAATATGTCCTAAAATGAGTCCTGCTTTCCCCATGGAAACCGGAGGCTTTTTTTCTGACTTTGTGGATTCCCTGTTGACATCATTACATAGATATTAAAGTCAGGCACTTTCAGAGGGATTAGCGTGAGGGGACATAAATCCAGACACAACAAAAGAAATTCCAACTCCTGTGACAACAAGAAAGGAAGGAGAGTGGCCATTTCTTGTACAAGAGCAGGAGCAGCTGCCTGATGGTGCTTAACAATTCCCTAAGAAGGTCCATGTGCCATAGAACTGTAAGCCTGGAAATTGTTGCAGCGCAAACAAACTAGTAGGCTGCAACAAGGCTTTACCTTGGGTCAGATTCTACTGTCCATGCTGTTTCTCCTTCCTCCAGAGGACAGACCACACGGCTCCTCCCCCATCTGACACCTTCTCCCACCACCCTCAGGGCTATTTAACCACTCAGTGGGAACAAGCTACGGTTGCACATCGTCCATGTCAATCAACCCACTGCCTCTGAGGCAAGGCCACAGCTGCATACCATCAATGGCACTCAACCCACTGCCTCCATTCCTCTGCAGAAATGGGACATCAGGATATCAGTACCACCATTCATTATGAGAAATGTCTCAGCTAATTCAGAAAAAAATCCTCTTTGTATCTGGCAAAATCATTATATCACTGTCAGTGATTGCAATGAAATCACTTATGCATGCATAGCTATGTATTATATTATATGGTTACATATAGGAAAGAGCTCCAAATAAGTTACTGCATATGTAGCAAAATTTAACACAGGTCACACTTCACTGAAAAGGAAGTAGAGGTGGAAAGTAGATGAATTGAGGTCAGTGCTGCATTAGATGTCCATCAGACTCTGCCGGCAAAGTCCAAAGAATACATCTTGCAGTTCATCAGGGAATGAAATTTAATGTAAATCACACTGGTTTTCATCTTTATAGTAGAGATCGCTAGCAAGATGATTTCCAGATGAATGTGCCCCCTTCAAGTCTCGGTGACTTTTGACAAATGAGAATAAAATTACCTTTAAAATCAGGATCCCTACATCTCTCTCTCTTTCTCTCTTTTTTTTTTTTTTTTTTCTCAAACGGGAGCTACCTGAGTCTTTGTGTACATGTGGATTTATTCTAGCCCATGAAAGGCTGTTAACTGTTTTGCATATGAAGAACTCCATCAGGTTCAGGCTTCTGTATGCAAAGTCAAATATGAACCTATGTATACACAAGGAATGTTTGGGTTTTTTTTCAGTGGCCAAAATCTTTCATCCAGAGCACCATAAAGTAGGCAAAACATTAGTTCTCAGTTTTCATAGTAAGTGAACAGGGTCAGACCCTGCTGTAACTCAGAAAAAGACTCTTGCCAGGTCCTATTCTATCAGACAGAAGAGCTGGAATGGAGTCAATGACTTCAACATTCACAAATGAGGGTATATTATAGACCAAGAACTTTAAATTTGTTTTTCTACTGGCTGCTTGTCCATGCAGTCTGTGGATCTATTGGGACTGTCGTCCTTTTCAAGATATTTTCTTGTATGTATGCATTTATCTGTAGGACAAAAAAATAATTGTTTGCTGTTGGAAAAAGACTCTGGATTAGTAAGTGCCCTCATACTACACTAGAATGTGGGTTATCGAAACTGCTAAGAGCTCAGAAATGTGCAGTGCAGATATCTTATTCAGGAGGAAAGGGTAAAACCTAGGAAACGGCGCTGTAGAGGAAAGGACAGACACAAAAGTTTATTTTGAAAACTGTCCTGTGTCCCTTGAGTCAAGTGCTTTTCACTATTTGTATGCAAACAACAGAGACGAGCAAATGACTCAAGCTAAACCTGGTCAAGGGCTAAGATCATTATCACCTCGAATCAGAAATGGATGTTCTCTCTTGGTAAAGAGAGAAAGACTGGATGCATTGCAGGTGTTTTACATCTTCTTGGCAGTGCAGCTCAATGTACATTCATTTATTCTAGGCAAATTCTTGTTTAAAGGTAGAGGTGAAAGCAAATCTATTCTCTTATTTTTTTCTGGTGGTCTGTGTGCTGTGTATGGCTGCTTTGCTGTGTGCTGCTTTACTGGTTGTCTGTGGAATACACACAGCAATCCTGGGAGCACAGGTGAAGGTGGAGAAATAAAAGACAAGACAGATGTATATTAAGGATGATTGACACTGTGTAACAATTGTCAAAAAAATGTACACAAAAAGGATTTTTTGCAGACCTTGCTGGGAAAGAACAGCAAAGGAGGAACAGCAAGCACAATACCATCTTCAGCAGATATTTGCATCTGAGAGACTTGAAAATGAGAGGATATAATGTAATGACATTATCTCATTTTCTAAGCAAACAGACAGGCCCGTACCGGCATGGCTGCCCTTCTGATGGTTTGAGAGCCTTCCCGTGCACTCAAAGGCAGAGAGACAGGTCCAGGGCAAGAACAGGACAGCTCACCCTGTCTGTGGGGCCAGGTCCCTTGGGACTATCCCTGCTGCAATATCACAACCAAGATTGGGTTGTCACCCTGTGCTCCCATTAAATCTCTGAGCTGATGGCCTCTGGCTGCGAGTATCAATGCTACAAATGTGTACAAAGCACCAGCCTTGGCAAGCCCCAAGGCCACCTGATAGAGTTCGTGAAGTGAAAGATTGTGCAAAGCCCTCACGCCATGTCTGACAGACCACTCGGTATATAACCAGCCACACAGCGACCTCAAAGTTGATCTGGAGCCAGTTGCTTTTCCTTCAAAGTGTAAGGTTTGCCTAAATCTGTTTGGACAGAGGATTGAGAAAATGTGAGAGGGAGAAGGAAGAAATATTCCAGGCCAAGAGCCAAGTTTAAAACTGAAAGAAGGGCTGAGATGATTGAATTCTTGGGAGAACTGTACGCTGGCATGCCTCAGTTCTTGAGGAGGCTCTTCAGCAAATCTCCCCTTGATAATGAGGCTTAAAGCTGCAGAGGTTGAAAGGTCCTGGGTGTTTGACAGACTCTACCGTAACAAACACCTCTCGTGGAAAAAAAATGGGTAACAATTACTCCCTGTAAAGAATGTTCTTTCATCCACAGATCAGAAATATTGCAAGTTACAACTCATTAAAAAGATTCTCTCTGGGCTCCTGTCCAAAACTAGTGCCACCTTTCTCCAGGCATTTGAGTAAATACAACCACCACTGTCAGTGCTCCCTTCTTGGGGAAAAATCCATTGGTGCTCCGTGGCTGTGGTAGCCAGCCTGCCACTAACATATACTTGCACTTTCCTATTGCTGCCTGCAAGATACTGCCAGGCTGAACAAGCTGCATGGCTGCGAGCTGAGGTATCACAGCACAAGTTATTCTAACCCTGCTCACCTCCCAGGCATTGCATGGCTCCAGGTGTGGGTTATCCAAATGGGCTGTGGGTGTGATACAGGCTAGCTGTGTAAATGCTAGCACAGAAGCAGAAAATGTTCTAGCTCAGTCACAACAATGTCTTATGGCAGCACAGTGTCGTTTGGCTTTTCCACCACTGCAGGTGCCCAGGGTTTCTGTGAAATTCAGGGGCAGAACAAGGCTGCTCATAACTGGATGAAGACCGGCCAGCCTGCTTGGAGAAGAGTGCCAAAGCTAATAAGTAGAAAATGCAAAAGGATGTGGCAAGCCTGAACTCGTGCTCCTTTTGGGAGTGTAATTCCCTTACAGCAGGCTGCAGTGCTGCAGCAGTCCCTAATAAAGACTCATAGTTCTCTAACCACCCATGGATTTGGATGCTGACACAAATCACAAAGGATGCAGCTAGTGAGGGGTTGCTTACCCCGTTGCCAGCACCGCACAGTCATTAGATAAGGCTGAAGTAATTCTGGTGCCAGCTCCAGAGGTGCTTGGGGAAACAGCTAAACATCAATGTTGTTCAGATGCCTGTAGGATTAGGTAGCCGATGAGCAGGCAGTTGAAGTCAGGGACTTCTGTGCCATTCACTAGACAAAACAGAGACTCAACCTTTCATATCTGGAAAAGATTTAACAGATGTGTACTTTGTGTCTCATCAGGGCAGGTTTGCCCACTATTTAATACTACTTGGCACTCACATTGTGCTAGGTAAGGATAAAGTACTGTACAAATATTAGTTAACCTTTGCAAGAGTATGAGAAGTTCAGTTTTCAGAGGGGAAAACCCAGAGGGCAGAGTTCTTAAGCAAGGTCACATACATAGCATCACTGTTGTTTCAGTATCTTCTGCTTTGGGAGAAGATCCTTGGGAGGAGGGGAATAAATTGAGGAATGGGGACCTAGAGGGGACCTCTGAAATGGCTGGTGGGTGAAGAAGAAGAGAAGCCTTTTTCTAAGTCAAGCAAAGCCTGAGGGATGTTGGAGAGCAGGGGTGGGCTGCAGAATATGCTCGAGGCCAGCAATAGCAGGTGTGCTGGTGAGATCAAACCAGAGCGAATTGCTTCCAAAACAGCCCTGACACACAGGGATTAAAATAATTGAAAGATTCCTGAACTATAGCACCAAGCACAAGGTGTAAGGTTTCACCTGTATTGGTCAAATAACTGTTCCAGCAGCGGCACTTCAAATGTCAGCACTTGCCAGTATTTGCCACTCAGTGGCTGACTTAGCTGAGGGTCTGGTCCTGAGATGTGAAGTGTTCCTTTGTTATCAAAAAGGGAACTATGATGATAAACATACTGGCAAAAATGAGTGGGACATAATTTTAAATGGTGGCAATTTGTATCATATCCCCTTTAAAAAACAGGTACAGCAGAACCTAGCTTTAATTTCACTGGCGCTCACTGTACGGAACTATCATGTAGAGATATGCAGTATGTTGCATGGTAATACTGAACCCACAGGCTTCTAAAAAAAACTTGTGCTACAAAAAGTTGTAACACAAAAAGGATTATACAATTAAAAGAACTGCAAAATGTATTCCACCAAATGAACTCTCTCTTTCTTTCTTTCTTTCTTTCTTTCTTTTTTTTTTTTCCCCCCTGGAGAATACTTTTATAAATTAATAAATGAATTCTTACAAATGTTCTCTCCTGAGACACTGCTTACCTTTGCACATCTGGTAAGAGCCTTGGAAAGAATTTCATGCAGGTGCCAGTTGAAAAAGTCACCTGGAGTCCTGGGATTACTTCTGGCTTCCTATTCTCTGTTTAAAGCAAAAAAATGATGCAACTTGACAGTACTGAATTACCTCGCTGCCCAGAAAGGCAGTTTTTAAAGATTCAGTGCCTAAATAAGATTTTCAAATAGTTTTTACTGCTTTTCTTAGTACACAGCCCTACATGTTACTGCACAAGCAGGAGACTTCTCAGCATTTTGCCTGGATAACAGCAATATCAAAGGTATCCAACTATGGGTTAATCCTGGTTTTATGAATCTGCCATTTATCTTTAAATCATTTTTCCTTCTGCAGCGATTTGCCTGTTCCTTTCTACTGTCTCTGAGTAGCCAACAATTATGTATGCAGAGATCAAGAGGAGTATATTCACGGAATGAAGCTGGCAGCTTTCCTTTGAGGGTGGGGGAAAGGTGACCACTTAAGGAGATACTAATGAGAAGGAAAACAACAGTTTCCTGTCAAGGCCAGTTGTAGGGTCAGAAGCACAACTTGGCCCTTATGGCTCTGAGACCCGTCCAAAATTAACAAAACAGAATTGCCTTGGATAACAATGTGGCAAAACACAGTGCTTCAAATGAGCTATGTAATTCTGCCAGATTTTATCTTTACAAATAGCCACTTTAAACACACCAGTGAACTAACATAACTTCATAGACTATTATTCTTAGGTTGTGGAATATATTAACGTATCAACCCAATGTATTAATATTGTGACTTATTAATATATCAACTTCAGTACTCGATTTGGCCAATACTGGAGCATGATTTCATTGGCTTACTATACCTTAGTTACAAGTTCAGTACAGCAAGCTTCCTCCCTCCTTAAACTATAGTTCTTCAGGACATCTATCTATAAATTAAAATGTACATTTCAATGTCTGTGCTCAGTAAGGTATTGTTAACTCCATCAAAAAAATCTATCTATCACAGTACCGTTTGGGAAAACTAAACCTATTACCAGAAAATTCAGCTCTTTTCAAGTTTCAAGTTTGCATTTGAAAAGTAGGCCATTAAAATAACAGATGAGTGCTGCAGAGCACAGACTCCAAGTGACTCCTACCTATAGATACTATGATAGCTTAAAAACTGGAACCAAGTCCTTCATAAAGGAACAGCTATAAGACAAGCAGCTTTTTTCAAAATGCTGTTTGTGAAGAATTTCAGAGACTGAAAGACCAAAATTAATTTTAAATTCCATTTTAGTAGCTACAAATAACTTCTTATTCAAAACCAAAATCAAGGACAAACACTATTTTGTGGTACCCTGGGCTTGTCCACTGAAGTCACGGAAGTGCTACAGAGAACATAATTCAGCACATGATAGATTTGTTACTTGACACTTGCGTATAGCTCTTGCATGACAGTAATCAGAATGATTGCAACTGTACACCTGCAGAACTTTGTTCTTTTTCCATTGATGAAAATCTGGGGTGATTACATTGATATCTATTGGGGCATCCTAATTCAGCAATAATGTCAGAGCCAAATTTGCCACCCCCGCTGTTTAGTTCTTCACCATAGTCTTAAACTTCTCAGTGAACTGGAAAATGTTATGAGGCTACTGCTGGGTTTGGCATGCAGTGTTGGCCAAAGAGCAGGGTTGCAAAAGTGTCTTTAAAAGGACCTTGCAAGAAGAGGTATACCCCGGTGTTACAGCATCGCTTTCTCCCATGGTAAGCTTTGGAGTCTTTCCAGAAGCTTAAAGATAACCAGGTTGATTCTAGACCCCAGAACTCCCTCCAGCACCTAGCTGCACACTGGTATCTGTAACACAAGTGACAACACACCATCTGACGTATCAGGTAGAAAGCCCAAGTATACTGCTGACACCTGAAGTGCTTGCAGTTCCCAACAATCTTTTAATTTTCAGGCTCCATTTCTTTGTGATCAGTTTGTACTTGTTCTTCCACCTAAGCAGCCCTCCTGCCTCCTTGATGTTTACAACCATGTATTTATATGCATCAGTCCCCTGTTCTCTCAACCTTCATTCTTCTAGTATAAGCAAGGCAAGCAGTTTTAGGGTCTTTCCCCGGTTCCTCATACTGCAGTAGCTGCTTGTTGTGCCTTTCCCAGGTCAAGATCCTCTTTCTGGGGCAAGAATGACCAGCACCGTTTGTAACATTCCCTGTCAGTTCTCACTTGTTCTTTGCAGGTGAATTAATATTACATGTTCCACTTGTTGCATCAATATATCTGTTCCATATTGCAGACAGCTGCTCAAATGTATTGTGAGACTGACTGTATCAAATTGGGAGCTTTTAGATATCCTTTGCTCAACTACTGTGTCTGCTCACCTTCTGTGTACTCTGGTTTACAGTGGAAGCATTTTTGATTACTTCACCTAATTCCATGACCCCAGACACCAGGGAATCAAAAGGAGCAAGTAAGATAAGGAAGCAAAGGCTGTCACGTGTCCCCTGCTGAAGTAAGCCATGGTGGAGATAAGCTATCACAGCACCTACTGTGTCTCTTGGCTGCAGACTGTTGCTCTTTCAGCAAGGGTAGAAGGGAATACGCATTTGAGCCGCAGGTATCCCACTTCAGTCTGGTACCCTAGCTGAAACGTCTAAAGAAGTAGTCCATTCTTAATTACCAAGCTGTAAGCTCTGGTGACTGAACTGAGGATGTATACCCTGTCCTCCAGCTGTAATGGAGCAGAAAGGTTTGCTGGAGGGAAGGGAGATCAGCTGAGAGCAGCATCAGCTTCAATTACCCCAGGAAGAATCAGCACTGAATTTCTGCTAGAGCCTTTAGTGCACCTGTTATCATCATTGATAGGAGAGGAAGTTAGTCCCTCAGCCCAAGTGATGGAGGTCTCCTTTATGGGCCTGAGAGCCTGGTATTCAATCCTGGCCAATAGACCTGCCAGAGGAAATGTTAGCCCTGGCTGCAGAGAGCAAGAAGCTCATTTGCTTCTGAAGATCCAATACAACCCTCTCTTGGTGTTACACAAGACAGCAATGTAATAGATGTAAGTTATTGATTTATCCTTCAGCTTCTGATCTGTCCTTCATTTTATTAACCTAACTTTATATGACAGGTTTTATGACTGACAGAAAAATGTAATTCTATTTCCATTTGCAGGAAATATTCCTCATGCCCCTTTCCCTAAAGGACAGAAGTGATCAGTGACATAGTCTCTGTGTCTTCAGCATCATCTCTGATCATCTGTATCATCCAGAATCAATCAGATTGGGCCAAAATCATTGCCCCACAATCAGAGAATCAGAGCAGTTTAAACAGAAGTGCAGATGCTGAATAGCAAATAACAAACGTTACTGTTGCTCATGCATGAAGAAGAGTTTGTATGAAGAGCAGCCACACACCAAATATCTATTCAGACAAGCACTTTTGTGAATGCTCACAGATAAGAATGATGGTCAGGCTGGCCAACATCTGCTTCAAATATGAACAAATATCCATATTTGGCCACTGCTGTTACTCATGTGAGTTTTCTATCCCATTTGATCTGAAACACTGAGAATATATTCAAAAGCTGCTATTTCCCACCTCCTGTTTGCTGATGGATTCTTCTCCAGCATGATGGTTTGCTACAATGTATCATCGAAAGATAATGACACTTCGCTTAAGCACACTGCATTCTCATAAGATAACAAAATTGAAAAAAACCAGTAGTACATAGTTTATAACTGTATCCTACTTCTGCTGTCAGTCACTAAGATTGATGGACTGTCTTCTGTTTCTTTCTTTTCATTCATGAGTGTGTTTTCATTCAAATTATTGATTTATTGTGAATCTAATGATTCTTTTCTGGTTTTCAACTTGAAAAATACCCATGCCCTGACTCATTACTGTAGTATTTGTCATCAGAACAACGCCATCAATCATTTTAAGTTTAAGATTAGCCTGGGAAGGTGGAGGAAGGTCTAGATGATTTAAGCCAATGTGCAGAAGAGATCTGAGAAACTTTTCTGCTTTGGAGACACGATTTATTTAGACAATAATAATAAGGCTTTACTGAAACTCAGTTTCTGTAGGAGGTGGGTACTGTGGACTGTGGGTTGAACAACATTACAGATGGTTTAACGTGTAGAGAACTTTGGAGGTATCTATCTATGGGTTTGTGTATTGTACTGCCAAGAAAATCTTGTATCAGCTTTAGCTTTGGTTTTTATGTTTAAACTCAATGGCTATCAATAGTTGTTAAGTGAAATATTCAGCCAAAGACCTGGAAAGACACCTTTGATAGTGTGGAATCAAACGCATGGTTTATCTCAGCACAGGGAGAGAGGAGAGTCACGGCTTGTCAGAGTCGCAGGGAAAAGCCACAAGAGAGAGCTTGGCTGTAGGTTGCACCGTGGTGGAGACAAGCTCATTAATAAGGTCCCTGGCTGGCTGGGCATCCCAGGGTTCTGCTCTGACAATCAGAAGCTTGAAATTTGGACATGGAATGAAGCAGAGGAGTCAAAGATATAGCTTGCCTGTAATTATATGCCTGCTCAGCATCTATTTCCAATCCCCCTGCTCTGGCTGTTGACACATAATACCAGTTCTGCCCTGTGGAAGTATCTTTACAAGACACGAATACACAAAAGTAGACTGAAGAAAGTGAGCATTGATTCTCACTTTCCAGTGGAGTCAAGGCACTTTGGTATCTAGTCTGAATTTCATGGGCTTGGAAACTACTGCACTCATAAACTTCATTTTGAATATCAAGATGATCTTTCAAATCTAACTTCTTTTATGTCCAAGGAACAAAATAAATAAACCCACACAAAAGCTATATTTCCTTTTGCATAATAAATAATTTCAGCAATTTCAGATTCTTCCGTTTTAAAAAGAGCAATATATGGAAAAATACACAGGTCCAAATTAATCCTTATTATAGAAGAATATTTACCAATTGCATTTCTGTGAGGAGTAATTTTTTGGTCTATAAGGGTCAGGTGAACAACTGGTCTCTTTCATACAGGTACTACTATAACATATCTTTGGTGATACTATAAAAACATCACTGAAAACCAAATCTTATCCAGTTTTGTTAATGAGCCACTTAGCTGGTGTCTAACACACTGTAAAGTGAGGCAAGGTGAGCTCCTAGACCTTGTACCCACAAACTAGGAAGGACTGGTTGGGGATGTGAATGCTGGGGGCAGCCTTGGCTGCAGTGACCATGAGATGGTGTTCAGGATCCTGTGTGGAGGAAACAGGGTAATTAGTAAGACTGCAGTCCTGGACTTCCAAGGCCCTGGGAGCAAGAAAGGAAGTCTGGAGAAAGGAAGACTTTCTCTTGGTTAAAGAGGATTATGTCAGAGATCACTTAGGCAAATGTGACACCTGCAAATCTATGCACCCTGATGGGATGCAACCCCAGTGCTGAGGGAGCTGGTAGATGTTATTGTTAAGCCACTCTCCATCATCTTTGAGAGGTCATGGAGAATAGGAGAGGTACCTGAAGAGTGGAGGAAAGACAATTCATTCCAGCCTTCAAAAAGGGCAAGGAGGAGGAACCAGAAAACTACAGGTCAGTGAGGCTTACTTCCATCACCGGAAAGGTGATAGAACAGCTCATCTTGGAGGTCATCTCTAAGCACGTGAAGGAAAAATTTATCAGGAGTAGTCAACATGGACTCACCAAGGGGAAATCATTACTGACCTATCTGACAGCCTTCTAGGATGGAACGACTGGTGGGTAGACAAGGGGAGAGCAGTGGATGCTGTCTGCCTTGACCTCAGCAAGGCTCTTGCGCCTGTGTCCCACAACATCCTTACGGGTAAGCTCAGGAAGTGTGAGTTAGATGAGCGCACAGTGGGGTGGACTGAGGACTGGCTGGCTGGCCGAGCTCACAGGGTTGTGGTCGGTGGTGCAGAGTCCAGCTGGAGGCCTGTAGCCAGTGGTGTGCCCCAGGGGTCAGAGCTGGAGAGGGCCCAGCGGGGGGCTATGAAGATGGTGAGGGGACTGGAGCATCTCCCTTCTGAGGGAAGGCTGAGAGAGCCGGGGCTGTGTAGCCTGGAGAGGAGAAGACTGGGAGGGGATCTGGTCAATGTCTACAGATACCTTAAGGGCGAGTGTCCAGAGGACGGGGCCAGGCTCCTTGCAGTGGTGCCCAGGACAGGACAAGGGGCAACGGGCACAAACAGCAACATGTGATTCCATGTGATTTATTAGGTTTGGACTGATCTCCAAATTCTCAGAAAACTGCAGAGAAATTCTTTATATGTGTCTTAAAATTTATTTTATTGGGATACTGCCAGTGATACCACAGGACAGAAAAAATATTAACATTGTCTTTTTAAATTAAGAACCTGAAATCAGTATACATAAATTTAAAAAATAAAGAATATCTAGCTTCAAACTTTCAGTTAAAGATGGTCAAGCTGCCAAGTTAGCTAAGGCTGCAATATTTTGCCAGATCAACACAGGGTTTTCAAATCTGAGTGTAAAAAACAACAGCTTGATGGAGTAATGTTATTGATCAAGCAAAATGTAGAAATGTATACTGACACACCGTAAGGAATTGGTGGTAACTGATGTGTGCAGTCTTCATGTCCATGATATGCCCACAATTCACTTAATAGAAGAGAAAACGGGGACCGGTCCTGTTGAAATGCAGATAGCGAGCTGTGCTCCATTGCCATCAAGATCAGGAAAACCACTGTTCTTCAAAATTTAACTTTTCAAAATGACTTGAACTATGCTATATTTTTTCCCCAATATTTCCATAAATGACTGACTCTTTTAACTCTGACTGACATCTTTGAAAAAAGAAGTTTCAAGCTGTGGTCAAAAACTATACCTATACTCAGAATATATTTTGCAAAGAATAAAATGTAGCTGATCTTTTAATGTACTGTAATTGAAAATAAGACAGAAGACTAATAATTACAATATCAAGTTTTCCTTAGTGGATGGGGTATATATTGCTGCTTCATATCCTGAAAAATGTTGAGTAGAGCACCATTATTGCAGTAACCAAGTTCTCGTACTACAACAATGGCATTTGCCATTGTCTTCAAGTGAGGGTGGGAAATCAAGACAAACCCATAATTAGGATCACTGTAATTTTTTACAGTGAAATTATTTGCCTCTTATATGTTGATCCTTTGAGATTCCAAATTGTTTCTGTCTCACCCTTCCACTTAAATTAACTTATACCAAACACAAAAACACAGTTCTATTTGGAAAAATATTATAAAAACAACACCAAAAAGTCCCATCAATCCTCACAGTTTACATTTAGTTTATACAATACTTACAAAACAAAGAAACACACCTATTGCAGAGAGCATCTGGATGGAAACAAGCAGCCGTTTTTTAGAAGCGTTTGTCCTCTACACAACTATTATTTTCTTCCAGCAGTGAATCTGTACAAAGGTTTCCTGCACAGGGAATAAATTAATGGATCTATTTAAAAAGGACAAATATTATACTACAAGCCATGCTCATGCTATCACGGCCAAACAGATGCTAGAGAAGTAGCACTTGGACATTGTTTTTGCAGAAACAAAAGGTTTATCACTGGAGTGGTAGAACGTTAACAAGAATGCTGACCTACTTACACATTATAACACTCTGAGGAGTGTCTGGGGAGATAGGAGACCCTGGAGCAGGGCATGTTTTACAAGCCAAGTCATGAAACTATGACCAAGAGCACAACTTTCCTTGTAGCAGCTGTTTATCATTGACAGAGAAATATTGGGCAAGTTTATTTCCATCTCAGTACAGATATTTAATGTTTAGTTGCCTAATTCTCCACTGTTTGCTCTAGGCTTCCACTACACTCATCAAGGAGCAACCCACACATGCAATCTCTCTGACCTACTTCAACTATCTACCTCCAGCTGAGATCAATTTCTCCCTGGATGCGCCTGCTTCTCCCAGCTGCCTGTAACGGGAGGCAGGGTAAACAGCTGAGTCTGACAACTGACTTTTTGAGATCTGACTGAGATAGATAGATAGATACCACCCATGGTCGCACAAGAGTGCCTCCAGGTGTTACAAATATCTGAGCTAAGTCATGTAAAGAAATGAGCACATTCTCACAAGTTTCTTATGAATGTGGCTAATGAAATTACCACCAGCTGAATTCATATGGGGTCTGTCCACACTGCACCACAGACTCTCCCTGCTGAGTGAATGGATGAACCACCCAGTTTTTCCACTTAAGATATTCTCATAGTTTACACCATAGTGAAGTCTAGACATATCTGAAGTGGAAAAGCTGGATAGCATTACATCTACTCACCATGCTGATAAAGTGATGGGAAAGGTGTACCCAGCATAAAGAAAATAAAATAGCTGAAATAAGTTCACTGAGAAAGGTAAATGTCTGTTAAGCAAAGACATCTTCTCTAGGGCATTAAGACCCAAATGCTATTTAAAATAGTTAATGGTATTTTCTCTAAGGCTTTAGAATATATTTACCAAACCATAAATGTCACTTTGCAGTAGTGTAAGGAGGTTATGAAAAACTGGGTTTATGTTATTGAAATTACACAAAAATAGTCAAATTTACTATTAGGCACAAGTTGCTTCAGCTCAGGTGATTCTGCTGCTGGTGAGTAACAAGGTATGACAGTGGCACAGAGATACCCAGTTAGCAGCACATTATCTCAGGGCAGTAGCACAGCAGTGTATCACACGTGCACATCATTGATGGCATAAATAAAACAAGCTGCTTTTTATAACTTTGCAGATAAAGCAGGTAAAAACCAGAGAATAAATTAAACTGAGCTAAATTTTGTGTATAAAAAAAAAAAAAAAAGACAACTAAAACTCCCAAACTCATGAGTGAGCTAGAGTCAGCTTTAAATCCTATCAAAACTTCCCTCAACCAATCTCTACAGCTTCTTAGCTTAGTTTGACAGGTGCCTGCCATGGTATGCCGTAAAACCCTGAGGGAAAAATAGTTCCTGGCTACCATTACGCATGTGTTTCCAAAGTAGCTGCTTCTTGGCCTGGGTTCTCTTTAACAAGTTGGCCTGTTGATGGATTGCTGGGTTTGATAGCATTTCTGCTTTTAATGTCTTCATAACAGATTGTCTTGCTTGGGAGGAAGCATTAAACTCAGTTTACCTAGGGACAGAGGAGAGAGAATTTAACAACAGGTAAATCTCCAGCATGGTTCAGAGATATTTTGTTTCTCTGTGTCTCCTCTTACATGAATCAGCATTAAATCTTCACCAGGAAAATGCTAAACAAGAACGAGTGCAACCCTGTCTCTTCATGAAACTGGTCTTGTTCCTGGCTTGGTGCTCTGGATCCAAAGTCTGGCTTTCCAGTGGGCACTGAGGAAGGCACTGATATGGTAAAAACAATTAGTTTCTAACATGCACATGAGGTTCTAGTACTTGGACTTAACCTACCCAATGTGCTAACCTCCACTTCAGGGAAACAGGTGCTATATCCCAGCTCAGGAGTTAGTGCTGTTCTGTTTTACACCATTTGGAGGTTAGCTCGTCAGAGGGTCTATTCGTTTGGCACTCTTTGCTCATGGTAAGGCACCTGAATGAAGCCGAACAAGATGGGGTACACGGATATGCACACTGAGAAAGTCTGATGTGATTTTGCTGAAGAAATTTTGGGCTCTTCAGCATGTTATTCGTTTGTTAGACTTCTACTGTTTATATAAACCTATGTTATTTCTGAAATTAAGTTTACAGGCTCATACCTTTGACATACAGAGCTATTTTGGTTCAGTATTCTGAGTTTTAGTCTATTAGTCAGCCATAATATATTTTAACATGCAAGACTGAAAACCCCAAACCAAGACAAATAAAATATATACGCACTTGTGTCTCTGTGTGTATATACATTTCCCTCTTTTCTAGAGTTAGTTTTATTAAAAGATTCGTAAAGCTATTTATTTTGTAATTGGAAAAGAAATAGGATATTCCTGTGAGAGCAGCAGAAAGCTGAAATAATGCTTCACTGCAGAGCTTTTTATTCCTCCTAATGCAGGCACCACTGAAAGCAGCTAGCTGAGGTGAGATTTTCTGGTAAAAATTATGCTCTAAACAGCACAATGTGAGAGTGCTGCCATGGCTGATAATAGATTGTCAAAATTTGGACATGTTAGATACTGAAAAATATACTTCAAACCACACTGCAGAGTGTTCTTGTCAGCTTCTAATTTCTGTGACTGTTTCATCTTTTTGCTAGGAAACACAGGCTTCCCCTAGCTCTTCCTACCCTCATTTGTTTTAATGCTGAGACTTAGATGTAGTGTGCTCAGCGCAGCCTGTGGAGGACAGTCATAATGTGAAATGGCACGTAAGGTCTCCTTGCCCTTCATTTCCTTCTGTCCTTCTTATGGCTACAATGCACAGCTCCCAAAAGTCTTCGGGCTTTTCCAGTTCTCAGGGCTCTGCTGAGTTAACGGGTGCCCAGGGGCAATCCTTGCTCCTTGCACTGGCCATCACAATGTGCACACCATTTGCAGTGCCACCATGCTGCATTGGTTGCATTGTTTGTGGTACTCATCTCTGCAACCCTTTGACTGATTTTGTTCCAGTGCATTGCAGGGGATTCCTGCTGGTTTGCTGTCCGGTTGCTCATGATTGCTAGCTTAATCTGGCAAAGATAGGGATGGCTAAAGGTGCACTTGGATTATGTCTGTGGAGACTCTTCCTTTGAGAGTCACTTGTCTCGTGATAAGAGATAAAATAAAGAGTGCTAATTCCAGGATCTCACTGTGTGTCTCTGCCAGACTTTCTGTTCCATTTCCTGCCACTTACACTGTTTCCCCTTTTGACTCCACCTGGCTCCGGACACCCCTTTAGTGATACGCACAATAGTTGATACAAAGTTTACTTCCAAATTCAGCTCATGGAATTCTGCTGCCACTTTTACTTTCTACATGCTCTTAAATTTTGCTGCTTCTACTTTAGAGTGAAACCCAAAGTACCCCACAAAATTTTTAGTTAGTGGGTTAGACAAGAGGAAATGGCATCAAGTTGCACCAGGGGAACTCTTAGATAGGATATTAGGAAAAATTTCTTCACCAAAAGGGCTGTCAAGCATTGGAACAGGCTACCTGAGGAAGTGGTTGAGTCACCAGCTCTGGAGGTATTTAAAAGACATGCAGATGTGGCACTTAGGGACATGGTTTAGTGGTGGACTTCTCAGTGCTAGGTTGACAGTTGGACTCAATGACCTTAAAGGTCTTTTCCAACCTAAATGATACCATGATTCTATAGTCCTATGATTCGTGGCAGCTTGGAGCAAAGAATGGAAAGAACATGTTGTTCCTACCACCCACCTGGCTCTAGCTGAGCTCAATATTAAAATGCTGCTCAAAACAGGAGGAGCAAATTAGCACAACAAACTCACAGAGGCTTCTCATTAACTTAGAAGTCCCAGGCTAGCTTCTGGTTTGTCTGGAAGCTAATCTTATGGGATGAGGTCTCCATGTTCACAATGCTGCTTGAAAACAGTTATCTCAGAGGTTTTGCTGGGGATGGAGCTGGAAGGGTTTTAAAATACAGAGCTCTCAAAGCCTAGCACATCTTAGCTATTGAATGCTGAACTGAAACTAATTCAAAATTATCAAGCAAACCTTTATGACCTTCGAGAAGGCAGAGGCATGAGCAAGCACTTTGGTGTTTCTCATTCTGCTCCAGTTTGGGGTTTGCCCATAGAGGTTTAATTTTGAGGGCACTGCGCTGCCTCTTGCCTTTTTCTGTTCAATGGACATGAAACGTCCAGCCTCAGAACAGCCTGTAGTGGCTGCCTGTCTCACAGCACTGGACATCAAAACACTGTCGTACTCTTGTCTAACCCATCTCCAAAAGAGAATGAAAAGTAAAGAGTGAAAAAATATTCTGTAAGGAGCCACAGAGCATGGAAATACTGGCAATCTTCAGCTCTCTCCAAAATGAAATCTTCCTGTACGGTGAAAGGACAGAAAACCTAATAACTTGGATCTGCAGTCAAATCAACAGCGGATGGAGTTATACATTGCTTCAGGCCACACTTATTTAGGGATCTAAATATGGGTCTAGGTACCTAACCTCAGGCATAAAAGCAAAGCTCAGACCATAAGCGAGCTCATAACTAATTTTCTTTATTGAGATAGCAGCTCGCTTATGATGAAGGCTATGCTTGGTCCTACATTTATAAATAAATCCCCATTAAAACAGTAATTCTGTTGCTACTGAAGAGTTCAATACAGCAGGCTAAATATATCCCTAAATCAATCTAGGGTAGAAAGGTTTGTGAAGTTCCTTCCTTTTTTTTTTTTTTTTTTTTTCCCCTTCAAAATGAAGGTTTACATGCTGCTGTCTTTCACAAGCCCTACATGTATCAGAAAGCAAGATATTTATTAAAATAATCAGATATGGGGTGAAGTGAAAAATAGAATAAGACAGTTTGAGGTGTGATGGATTGTACTGTAACTATCTAGGATATCTGTTTTTAAACATGAAAATGCAATATTTTATCTTGGATTTAAAAATACATCATATATGATTAAGTTTGAGTATTTAGTGTTTTTATCAATGAATTCAGTGGGAAAAGGAAATTGTGTGGTATTGAAAACTGTGGCTAATGAAAAGGTTAGAGAACCAGCACTGCAAATGTTTCAACGAATATCAAATAAAAGAACTTGGCTGAACCTTTAGACTGGAATCAAAAAGTGAAAGAAAATTTAATAAGGACTAATAGCAATGGCTACCACTATAAACTTGAGATTTGTCATTAGGAAAGGAGAGAAGAAGAAACATGCATGTGATGGTCAATCGTACTCAATGAGACGCTGTAATCAAGACAACAAATACAAGGCAAAAATCTACCAGATTACATATTTCTACTGCAGATAAGCAAGTATTAACCCATTGTACAAGCTGTTGTTACAGTCTTTTTGAAAAACCGGTTGCAATTCTAGTCATTCAGTTAAAAAAAAACCATTAAAAAAGTGGATTTCAGCTGCTCTAGGTGCAGAGGAAGGTCACTCAGAGGGCAGAGACTTTCTGTCATCTTGTGGGAGACTGGGAAGAGCTTGGCTTACTCACTCCAGCAAAGCAAAGTTTGGATGGGGCTAGAAAAGCTGTTTTCGGGCCAACTGCACCTGGGGGTTAGGGCTGTACAGAGCGAAGAGCTAAGATGAAGAGTCCCCATGCCACAAAACCAAACAGCCTGTGAATACATTTAAGACGCAGGTTTGAAGGAAGTTTCCATCCTTCAGAATGGAGCTTTGAAAGGTTTAGAAACCAGGAAAATATCCACAGAATTTTTAATACAGAACAAGATAGATTTATGAATTGGTTTATGTGGTGTGATTGCTGGAGGTAGCAGGGGTCTGGATCCAATGACTCAGAGGCGACTTACAGCCCTGCAGTGTACTGAAAGTTCCTCCTATATGTCAGGGCTTGAAGGGGGTCAATTTATTTCATGATTTGCTACAAAAATAGAGATTTCAAGCTATGCAGCAAACCACCCAGGAGGAATAGGAAAAAAATTATACACCTGTCACAGCACTCTCCAAACTATCAAGCTGCAACAAGGTCTTTTACCATCTCATACCAACACACTCTTCACACCAGTCCCTCTGCCGCCTTCTCCTCACCCCATCCAGAGCCCACTCTCTCTTCTCCTACTTCTTCCTCTCTCCACTTCTTCCTCGGCTGCTCTCTCTTCATTGACTCTCAACCACTTCACAGAACCAGCCACAGCTGCACCTTATCTACATCAGCCAACCCACCGCCCCTGAAGCCAGCCCACAGCTGTATGGGATCAATGTTAATTAACCCAGCTCCATTCCTCTACATACACCCACCAGGTTTTTTTTCCTCTCAGGTGACTTGGACCAAATGGTGTGGAATTGCAAGAGAACAGACTGAGGCTTGATAGTGAGTGAGGTCCTTCAAGCATTCCTCGAAGTTACCTTCCTCCTGAGAAGAAGGTTTGAATACCTAGTTTTATTTTAAAGCTTCCTTGTTCCAAATAACTCAATTATTTTTAAGCTGTATCCTGGATTCAGGAAATACATTTTACTGAACTATCTTTATTATTGTCCTGCTACTTCTAGATTTCAAGAATTTGGGGCTCTTCTTCATCTGTTTTCTCTTCCACTGAAGCTAGTATCTTCATCTGTACTTTCTTATCAATGAAACTAGCTATCTTAATTGAATGCACCTGACTGGAGCCTGACTATGGATATGAAAAGAAGCAAGAGAGGGAAGTTTACAGCAAGAAAATACTCACTTTCCACAAGATTTTGCCATTTTGATGGGCTGCCATTTGCAACTCAGCATTCTGCTTCTTTTCTCGCAACAAGTAGACTTTTTTTTGGCTCATTATCAGTGGACAGATCCATAACCCTATCCTCCTCTTTCTGGGTCACATAGTGACATCTTCCTGACACCCGAGTGGCTGCACCTTCTCGTTCTTTCCACTATCTCCCAAAAAAATAGGATGCCAAGATGTGATGGGAGAAATTAAGTAGGACTTTGGGGTGTGTGGGAAGGGTGGTGGTGATGAAGAGTATATTCCAATTAAACCTTGACTTCATGCTGAAATATTTCCCAGCATCTATATGAGAGGTGCCTCTTGATGCTGAGCCTACATGAGCAAAGTCCTTGTAGGAATCACAGAGACTGTTTTCCAGCAGCTTAGCTAGCCATCTGAGACACTTCTTTGGGCATATCTACACTGGAATTGCAGCAAAGACCCATCTGAGCTAGGATGAGGTTAACTGCCTCACACAACAGCAGGAATCCAGCTGGGGCAACACTGTGTTTATGCAGGCTGAGCAAGCCACCCCTTTTGGGGGGATCTGTAGCCCACGCTGAGCTCCTTGCTGCTGCAGTTAAGCTGCTATCAATCATGGCACAGTTGGAGCAGTGACTGTATTATAGACATTTTCTTTGCTTGTAAAGTGTGATAAAGTTAGGCCCACAGCTGGTGCAGAGAGGCTGTTTGAAAGCCATGCTGCAGCATGGAGCCTCTAGCCCCCTCTGAATTCCTAAATGATGGAAGGGCAATATACTTGTGCTGTTTGCTAATGCTTGTTCCTGCAACGCCATAGAACAATAAATTGAGTTCTGCATCTTCTAGTTGATAAAAGTTGTTTATCTCCAGCTGAGATGTTGGACTTGATTTATATTAGACTGCTTTTTCTATTTCTTCTGAGTTATCTACAAGACAAACCACTCAGGGAAGGGGAAAAAAGCTTTTTTTTTTTTCTTTGGGTTGTTTGTTTGAAGGTCACCCTCACTGTCTTTTTATAAGGTTCCAGGAGAATGGATTTAACTGGGATTGTACTGTAGCCCTAAGTTTTCTGCATATTCTATCAAAGGTCACGGGTAAACATAACACAGGTCTGTAAGCATGTAGGACTAGGTAAGTCATTAAAATATTTCCTAACCCTCCTACTGGGAGGTGCGTTTACCTTCCTACTTTTACTGGTTGACTGCAGTATCAATATATCAAATCTGCCTGACACTGTTCTCTGATCCCGAGACCAAATGGCCCAGGGAAATATATTTTGAAGTGCTCCTGCCTTGCTGTGAAGGACACTCCTGTTGAGCCTGTCTGTTGGGAATGTTCCCTGGCCAATGTGAACTTCCAGCCCACACCCAGGAACTATTTCAGGAGTGCTGATGGACCCAGAACAAGTGATGGCTTTGCAGGGAGGATAACTGAGTGCCCCTCTCTGTGTTCTAGTATTGTTGAATTGCTAATATTGATGTAACCTGAGCATCCTGCGCTGATGGAGATTTCATCATCTCCTGCAGTCACCATACCATACTCTCTCTACCCTCATCACTAAGAAGTCTTCCCTGGTATCTGCCTTAAATAGGATAAAGTTAGAAAGAACAACTTATAAACTTATAAAAATCTTTATGACAATGGAAGACCTCAATTTCTTTCTCAGTTTTCACTTTCCAAGCTGAACAATCCTAGTCTTTCATATATATATATATATATATATATATATATATATATATATATAAAACTTTTTTCCCCTTGTAGATTTTCTCTTCCAAACCTCTTACTGCTGGCAATTCCTTGTATTTTCTTTGACTTCTCTTCAGTGTAGAATCCAGATCTGGGTGCAGTGCTCCAGGTTACACTTCACCAGCACTCCGTGTGACAGAAGAAATGTCTTCTCTGTCTTTCTGTAATGCTTCCCAAAAAAAGCTGTCTTCTTTCTGCAGCGCTAGATTGCTGCATCCATACCAGTTTTGTGACCTCTATAAACCCAGCTCTTTCACCAACACACAGCTGTCTAGCTGATTGTTATCCCCATTGATTTGTTCTGTAGTAGCTTGCCAGGAATAAACCCTTCACACTGCATTTGAAGCAGACAGGATAAATTAATCTTGTTGATTCTGGACAACTACATCACCAGATCTTTTTAAAATTTGGTCTGATCTTCCCCAGCTTTTGCTACCCCTATAGCTTGTCATTAACCATTTTACAGCTCTATGTAAATGAGGGTATTGAGTAGACTGAGCAGAGGAGAAACTTGTAAGGCAGCTCACTTGAAATGCCTTCCCACTCTGTACCTCTGAGTGCATTTTGACAATCAGTTATGGACTGCTTTTATGATATTTTAAGCTAGGCCTGATTTCCTTAGGTAGCTGTGGGAATGGTATGCAAGACAGCACTGGAATCCTCCCCCGAGCATGGTTGTATTTTAAAGACAACATGTATTCTTCTTTTCTCACTGGACATGTACCCCATCTTGGTAGGAAAATACTTCCGCACAAAGTCAGAAAGAGGTGATCTGGACCTGCAGTACTGGTTCAAAACGTTCATCCTGGTGGAAACCTCAGAAAATGTTCAGTCTGGAGTTTTGGTTAATGCATGTTAAGCTGGTCTGCCATAGGGTACAGAATCTCATTGCAGGAAATTGCTGGGTTGTGTTTCTCTGTGTGTAGTAATGTGGTTGAAGCTGTGATCCTCTGAAGATCCATCTTTTCTAAATTACAGATCTTGCTCACCCAAATAGGTAACATTTGTAAGCAAGGGGAATAAGTTATGTGAAATTGGCTGACGTAGTTCCTATTTTAAATAAATTATTACAGTAACAGTAAAAAGAAAGGAAGAAAAGAAATTGGTTTGGTGCTATTATGGTAATGAGTGCATCAGAAATGCATACAAAGAGCATCTCAGTGACTTAAACAATAGTTTGTATAAAGTGTTGGCTCTCAGGTTTGTGTGATGGCTTTTCTGTTATCACTTCTGTGGTTCTCAAACCGCTGTAACCTCCATTTGTTGGAAGGACAAAGCCTCAGGTCTGTGAATATTCAGCCTCCCAGGAAGGAAAAGACAGGATGCTTGTGAGCATTGGGTGTTCATTCCAGGTAGCAGCCTGCTACCTGAGCAGTAACTCTCACAGTGGGATACACTTTCAGTTTTGCCGTTTGTCCTCCAGCTGTCTGTCTGCATTTGGGAAGTCCACAAAGGAAAGACCAAGGAAGAGGTTGATTTGTAGCTTGATCCTAGTTGGTTCACGCATCAGTTAAGACATGTAGGATTACATGTCCTTTTTTTGATGCTCTGGATACATAGATCAGATTGAGAATCAGTCCAGCTAAAGATCTGAGATAATGTAGGAAGTGAGTGGGCATGGAAGTCCATCACATAGCAAAAGTCAGTGGTGCATTTGCTAGTTGCTTGTGGGACCTGCTTAGTATAGATTTTTAGAGTACATACATATTTCTGAGATCTGTTGGCTGCACAACTGAAACTGAGAGAGAGAATGTTTATATGCAGCTCCTCATCAGTGTGTAAATCTCTTTGATTGAAGTATCTATCAGCTCAGCAAAACTGTAAGGACCTGATTCTGAGAGCCATCAGATGCTGACTATCTGTTGACTTTTGGACAAGACTTTAATCCATTTTGCTTTGACAACACTAAATGTCCCTTTGCCTGTTTCTATTTTTTTGCCAGTTTGCAGAGCTCAGTACGCAGTGTGTGCTATTTTTATTCATGAGATGTGGTACAAACTTAACAAAACTACTTATAACTGCAGTTTGCAAAAGTAATTTCTGTGCCATGATGTAGAAGGTGATATATTATGTCTTTATTTAATTAAACCAGAAAATATAGATTTAAGGGCTGCTACAAGGCAGGCTTAAACCAACAAACCCCAAATTAGAAGCAAAACTTGCATTTTAACTCATCTGTTGTTTAAGTCTCTCACTTAGAACATTTGAGATGCAATTATAAGTTGTTATGATGTAAGTTAATCACCTTTTATTGTTCAGTCACTATGCCATGAAAAAAAAATACATTTTACACTCTATTTATTATTATTTTTTTAAAAAAAATCTTTTTTCTTTTTCAAATGGAAGAGCTTTATCTTTTCCTGGAGACTTGGGCTTGTTTAGATTCTTTATGTGACTACAGATGAAAATACTAAACACTTTTCAATTTGGAACTGTCTGCAAGCGACAGTCTTCTGACACAAGCAAGCTTCCTTTGCTATCTAGGCAAGGTCCCCTCAGCAAAGTGACACACTTCTGTGTACATCGTCTCCTTTACAGATACATATCCACAATTTAGATGTGCAGATGCTCACACCAGTGCTCTTGATATTGTGCCTGTCTTGCACATCAGACATGAACAATTTATGTATTTGGAAGAATGTTGTTGTACTCTCTGAATTCTTAGCTGATAGATCCTCTGAGCTGAAAGCAGCTTATAGAGGTCTTTGCTAACCAAATCTAACTTCTAGTGCCTTGTTCCTTATCCTTGGAAATGAAACTGGGTTTCTCAGTAAGTTGGGAAAAGAGATGATAAACATTTAAACGCCACCACGTGCATTCCCATGAATGTCCACATACATCTACTCACTGCCCTGTGCATAGTGGCATGATATTCATCATGTTGTTTTGTATGGTTTTACACTGTGTTGGAGCAGATTGCACATTGCAAATAGTAGCCTAAAATGCTGAATTTATTCTGCTTGTAGAATCTTCCAGCCCTTCAGAAACGTGCCCATTAATGGTGTGACTTGAGCAGAACTTCCCCACTCTCTTCCTGTCCATCCGTGATCTCTGCACCTCCAGCCTTACGTGGCTGGGGCTTTGCAGCCTGGAAAAGAAACAGCCAAGAAGTCATGCTGAGTGTGGAGTGGTGTGGAGAAGACTGGAAACTATTGTTTATGGTCCCTTTTAATACAAGAAGAAGGGGCACCAGGTAGAGCCAGAAAATTGCAGATTGGAACAAATCAGAAGGTAGTCATGCACACAGTACAGAGGGATGTGAAATTCCTTGCCAATATCTGTTGCAGGTGCTGCAAGATTGCATGGGCCTAAAAAGCAATGAGACAAAATTGTGGCAGAAAAGTCCAACGAGGACTCTTAATTGCAAACGTACAACTTGAGAATTTCTGGCTCAGGAAAGTTTGTAAACCACAAATTATTTGGTCTAGGAAGGTATTCTGAAGAAACATTGCTATAGGCTTATCTTGTTGTTACACTCTTCTCTTGGCATTCACTAATGTCTGATGTCAAAAACAGGGTACTGGGAGAGATAGTTGCACGGAGGATGCTGAGGCTGGTCCACATGCACAATGATTAATTAGTGGCATCTGTAGCTGATTTTAAAAGTACAAATTAAGTTGTGGAAAGAGTGAAAAACACAGAAGAGAGAAAGGAAAAGAACAGGAAAAAGTCTCCTGAGTGCCCAGCCATGAAGAACAGTGGTGAGGTTGCAGTTGATCATCCTCCATGGGGACTGTCTCCAATGTAGGCTGTGTCAAGATGACAAGAAGGAGGAGGATGATTTCTGCCATGCGTTTTCCCTAGAACTACAAGTTTTTCAAAAGGACCTGCCCAAAACCCCTACTGGTTCTTGTCAGAGGTGTTATTAGTGCTGACTGGAGTGTGCTAGTCAGGCGCAAGTGTTGCACATGGATTGGTTGTTAAGCTTCTGCACATTTACTATTGCATCTAGCAGAGCCTCCACGTTACTGGGGCTAAGGCTTGAGGGTAACCTGGGCACTGGGCAGCAATGTGGTGTGGAGCAGGAGGGGAGATGAGCACTTAGAGGAGAGCCACCAGGAAAGCCAACTGCAGGCAAGGAGATGTGGCTTTGAAAGGACTTAGTGTTCATGTTTTTCAGGTAGCAAATAACATCTCAAGGAGAGGGAAATAAAACATGTTTTAAAGCATATAAGAATATTAAATAAAAGATGAAAACTGCACAGTCAAGAAAAGTATAATGCGCAGGATTCATTTAAGCTACAGCACAACACATATATTAAATCTATTTAGAAAAAAATTAGCAATTTTGAGGATTAGTTTGCCTGCAGTAAGGAGACAAATTAAATGTCCCCATTCTTCTCTTATAGAAGGACAAATGCTTTCAGAGTGGCTCAAAAAGGGAAAAAAAGAAAAGTCTTTTATTTACTTTATTTACTTACTGTCCCAACAGGAGAAAAACTAGCCAGGCTTGCCAGCTTGACACTATGCACACTATTTGAGTTCCTAGTTCTTGTCTTATCAAATGTTTCATAGTTTCACATTGAAAAGGCTGACAGACTTTCTATTACACAGGTGTTACCAGGTACTCAAAAAGAAAAATACTTCATAATACAGCTTTATTTCAGGCCTGATGAATTTGCATCTTTTTCAAATATCAGCAAAGATGGACTCTCACTTTCCCAGATCTCATGTGCATTTTCACTCTTACTGAGATTTCCTCTGCAGCAAAGTACATCTACCTATGTATGCTGAAGCCAATAATATAACTTTCATAAATATTCCCCGACATAAGTGGGTGCCTGCTTGTGTTTAACACCTGTGTCTGGTTTTACCATATGTATATATAAGAAGTAATAAAACTTGGCTTAGTACAGGTGACAGATAAACAAAGACAAACCTTTGTGACTAGCTGGATCAATGAGAAGCAGGAATACACACCTACGTTTGTGATATGTATAAACTACGTTTTTTAATACTGTTTTGACAACTTGATTTTAAAGCCTTCTTTTCTTTACATATTACAACAAAGAAAAATATGTAAACTTGGGCAAGGATATCTACTTTCTTAAGAAGTGTAGCCTAAAGAGATTTCTTGACTGTTCTTATTCTTAAGTCAGGTAAAGTGCTGTATCACAGCTCAGTGCATATGGCCTGACAGAGCTCAAGAATGTATCAGACTACAGAATCAAGATGCTGGCTTTCAGCTGAGTCCTGGGTTGTAGTAAAGAGAGATGGAGTATATTTTAACCGGAATAGCAGTAGAAAAAGTGTACTTTATTTTTTTGATGGCTGTAAGCCAACACTCTTGAAAATAAATATGAGGAACTGAAATAATACAGATACCTGACAACATAAGTTACAGGTGTAGTAGGAGATGTAGGCAGATGAATTCTACTCCTTGTCCCTCTACTATGGAATGTTCTGATTTTGGCAACCCTTACAAGAGCCGCAGAAGCCGTCTAAAGATATTGGCACATAGAGTTAACATGAAATATGATTATTATGCTCCAGAGTTGGATGGAGACAGCAAGAGGAAGAGGTTAACTCTCTTAGTCTTCATCCAAGGAATGAAGCAGTTGGAAGCTGTGACATAAATTAAAGGACAAAGCATGGCATATTGGAGAGCTCACACTACCTCATGTTTGGGAATAAGCTGTCATAATTCGACCTGAGAAATGTCATAGGGTCAGGTACTGAATCCTGAATACACAAGTTTGAAGAGGATTTAGGGGTCAGAGTGGACAAGCAATTCAGCATGAAATTCCAGAGTGCTGCTGGAGCAGAAAGGATTAAGGCAGCCTTTGGCTAAGCAAAGCAGCAAAGAAGTTGTGAGTCAAAGTAGGATGTCATTTTACCTCAGCACTCTGTACTGGTGAGCCCAACATTGGAATAACAAACGGGGGTTCATCAACACGAGCTTAGAAGAGATTTGTCTCATCCATGAATAGATATGCAAGCTGGGTCAGAGTGAATTGTCTGGTAGCAGAAAATAGTTATACAGGGAACCTTTTAGAGGTTCTCTGTCTGGTGAGATGGGTCCCATCTTTGCGTCTTACAGTTTACTTGCAGGCTGTTGAAAAGTTGGAAGCCTGTCAGAAGGCGGCCATGAAATGATATAAGAGAAAGAGAGTTGTAGTTACAGACTCAATCTATTTAATTTATCAAAAGAAAACTTGGAAGTGACATGATTACAGTATACTTTGTGGAGACAAAATACGTGCCCTAAAGGGTTCTTTAACCTAACAGGCAAAGACAACCAGGTGATCAGGCCCAGCCAGCATGGGTTTATGAAAGGCAGGTCCCGCTCAACTAACCTGATCTCTTCCTATGACAAGGTGACCTGCTTAGTGGATGATGGAAAGGCTGTGGGTGTTGTCTGCTTAGACATTAGTAAAGCTTTTGACACTGTTCTCCACAGCATTCCTCTGGAGAAATGGGTTACATGTGGCTTAGACAGGTGTATGCTTTGCTAGGTAAAAAACTCTTGGCATGGCCAAGTCCAAAAAGTGATGGTCAATGGAGTTAAGTTCGAGTGGCTGGTCAAAAGCGGTGTTCCCTAGGGCTCAGGATTAGGACCAGTTCTGTTTAATGTCTTTATCAATTAATCTGGATAATGGGATCAACAGCACCCTCAGTAAGTTTGCAGATGACAGCAAGTTGTGGGTGAGTGTTGATCTGCTTGAAGGCAGAAAGGCTCCACAGGGGAACCTGGACAGGCTGGATCAATGAGCTGAGGCCAACTGTATGAGGCTCAAAAGGGAGAAGGGCCCAGGTCCTGCACCTGGGTGACCACAACCCCAGGCAGTGCTACAGGCTTGGGGGAGAGCGGCTGGAAAGCTGCCTGGTGGGAAAGGACCTGGGGGTGCTGGTCAACAGCCGGCTGAACATGAGCCAGCAGTGTGCCCGGGTGGCCAAGGGGGCCGACAGCATCCTGGCTTGTATCAGACACAGTGTGGCCAGCAGGACCAGGGCAGTGACTGTCCCCCTGTACTGGGCACTGGTGAGGCCGCCCCTCGAACCCTGGGTGCAGGTTTGGGCCCCTCACTGCCAGACAGACACTGAGGTGCTGGAGCGTGTCCAGAGAAGGGCAACGGGGCTGGGGAAGGGTCTGGAGCACAAGTTCTATGGGGAGCAGCTGGGGGAACTGGGGGTGTTTAGTCTGGAGAAAAGGAGACTGGGGGACATCTCATTGCTCTCTGCAAGTACCTGAAAGGAGACTGTAGCGAGGTGGGGGTTGGTCTCTTCTCCCAAGTAACAAGCAATAGGACAAGAGGAAATGGCCTCCAGTTGCACCAGGGGAAGTTTCAATTGGATATCAGGAAAAATTTCTTCCCCAAAGGAATTGTCAAGCATTGAAACAGTCTGCCCAGGGACATGGTTGAGTCACCATCCCTGGAGGTATTTAAAAGACACGTGGATGCGGCCTTTAGGGCCATGATTTGGTGGTGGACTCGGCAGTGCTGAGTTAATGGTTAGACCTGATGATCTTAAAAGTCTTTTCCAACATAAATGATTCTATGATTTTATTATTCTATGATTCTATGATAAAAAGAACTGATGCCTGTAAGCTCAGGCTCGTTATATACATACAAATGAGAAACTGAAGAACAGTTATGATTTGTAATCAATGAGAAACAAATTACCAGGGTTGGTAGCAGATTCTTAATTTTTAGACAACTTCAAATTATGACTGGATGGAAGATATACTTTAGCAGAGCACAAGTTATTTGGTTTAATAATACCAACCATTCTTTATTTGCTCTTCTTAATAGGAGTATTATATCTTATCATTCACTAAGATTCCAGAATAATGATCTACAGATCTTGTTCCTATTTCTTTTTCTGTAAAATACTGTGTAATTTTGGTGGGGTTTTTATTTTTTTCAACAGTGACTGTGAGAGGAAATATGTCTGAGAAACTACAGTATAATAAATAAATAAATAGCACATATAAAATGCATTTTCAAACATGGCTCTACTTCCCCTCAAGAGGTTTGAATCTAATATTTGTTCCAATCTCAGCATTTAAAGTCCTTCATTGAAATTCATGCTAATAGACCTAATAGTTTTGGATTCTGCCTCTACTGCCCTTCACACACTCAGGAATGTCATATTAAAACAACAAACACGAGAGTAATCCCCATTATTATTCCAAGCAAACAAATTGCCTCGGAACCAGTGGAGCTGATACAGATGCCATTGTAGGGATTTATTTTCTTCATTGCTTCACTTCTTCACAACAATATTCTGGCACCTTCCCCACCTCCTGCCATGATAACCCTTCAGCTGTCCCCTCGGGTCATTGCCTGGCATCCCCCGTGTTATCTCCATTTTCCTTCTTCAGTGACAGAGGGGACCCCGAACGGCCCATTGTTCTGTGCCCATGATATGCCTGTGCCTCGGTTGTGTCCCTTTCTCTGTGGCTAGGAAGGGCCTGTCCATGGGCTGGAGTTGCACATGGGCTGACCCATCAGCCAGCCAACGCACATGACAAATTTATTCTAACCAGGTTGCTGGCAATTGCTGTTAGATTCACTCTGCAACCTTTCCCTCAGCACAGGGCATTGATTTAGATCTCTCTCATCTGCCCAGCCACAGACGGTCATGAAATTTGTAGGAAATTATTTGTCATTGATATCTTACCTTTCTGTCAGATGGGCTTATGGTTGGCACACAATAGATGGATGGACAGAGGCAGAAAGATCACGTAAGCTGCATTCTCCTGGGAAGCCAGACTGAAAACACGTAAGGTATGTGTTACAGAACATACTGGCCTAACTTGCCTGGCCTGTAAATGTGTTTAAACCATAAATCTTCCATGAGAAATATGCAAGGTAGTGAGAAGCAGAAGGGAGTGAACTCCAGACGAGTTCAGGATGATACAGAGTGTCTGTAACTCCAGAAAGTAATTCTGCTTCTTTCCACAGACAAGTACATTTTAAATATTCTTTTTCTTTGAGTAATAGGATATCTCATACATCATTAGATATCACAAAATTTCCTGGAAATATACAAATGGATTTCAGAAGCTTCATTCTTCTATCATTTATAGTCTGAAAAATGTTAACAAATTTTCTTCCAAAAGGCTGAAAAGTCTAAGCTAAGTGTAGAGCTACGTAATATCTATTCTTCCTTTTCATGCATCTTTCTTGAGTATCTGTGTCTACGTTACTGTCATCAGCAGGACCTATGAAGGTAACAGCATGGAACAATTGATAAGATCAGGCCTTAAATGTGCAGTGCTGCTAACCTCTAGTTTAAAAAAGCAGAAGTGGAGGCAACAGGAGTCTTATTCCCTTTGTAAACATATTACAAATGCACTGAGGTACTACTGTTCCAGTAATACCTAAAGTGTTCAGAATGCAAGCAATGGCAGCGAAGTCAAGGACATGAAACTGCAGTAGGCTACATGAAGAGCAACTTTACATCATGGAAATCTTTTTTAGCAGACCAACTTCTGCAGATTTCTCTGCAAAATGATTCTTAAGTATGTTAAAAGTACAAATAGTGAATATCACTATGAAGTCCACTTCTAAAGCAGTATCAATTAAGCCCCGTGTTCCCTGAGATTCTTGAAGGAAAAAGTTATAAAGTAGAGCCTAGAAAATCCAGATAATGGATTCAAATGTAACTTGGATTTGAACTGGTAAGAAATAATTACCACTGTGTATAAATATGCCAACTTTCCAGTTTCCTACACAGGACTCGCTACCATAACAAACCACATAGGACCAACTAATTTATTTCAACTATTTCATATTCACTTCTATATTTTTACATGGTTGTATTTTTTGAAGAACTATTGTCAGGGAAATGAAAATTTGTTCCCCCTTTTTATTTGATTTTTTTACAGGCAATATTTTTAACTAGAATTTCTCTCTCTCTGCTCATTAACCATTTTTTTTCCTCTGCCAGACTCAATGTCAGGTAGGAGGACAAAAGTATTTTATAGTAGTGATAATGGGTAGTGTTTCTAACCCAGCTGGCATGCTAGATGATATCCTGAGAAAATGTCACCCTCTGAAAAGAAAAGCAGATTTATTTTTTTTTTAATTAGATAGATCCTTTCTGTGTTGCACACACTGAATAATTTGGGCTTTTTTAGTGCTTATCCAATCCTCTTTGTATTATTTTTAGAAAGCTATTTTGATTACATCTGTTTCTGGTGGGTGAGTTTGGGGTTAAAATAAGGAATAGAGTAGGTATAGAAGAACTTTGAGAGGCTCTACCCCCGAGTGAATATACACTCCGTAGTTATCTCTCATTTCTAGGTAGACGCAAATACATATGTGTTGGAATGATCCCCAGCCTTGGCCAAGAATCTTCTGCAGAGTCAGACTGAGTCTAAAGGGTATAAACTGCCATGCTAACGGCTCCTCTGAGAAAAATGGAAGTTAAAAGGATATCGATACAGCTGCAGAAGAGTTAGTGAAAACTGAGTGACTGACTTGCTTGTTTGGGATAAAGCAGACCTTAGGCTACGTGATAATAGGCTACATGAAACAAAACAGCTCCAGCAGGAGGCTACACCAAAGCTTAAAGCCATTTCTTATGAGTGAAGCAGAGCAGGTTCTTGGGCCTGGCTCTCCCACATCCCAGGAGCATATTCAAATGACTGGGGTGGTTTTCCCTATCAACCTGTTTGTGAAAGTACTGCAGAAGTTGACACCAGATCCACCAGAGTACTCAGGCTGTTAGCTCTCACTCAAAAGATAAGTAGGAGTTACAGGCTTGAAGCCTTGAGAAACTACCTTAGTTTAGAGCTGTGCTGCCTTTCAGAGGGTCCGTTACAGGGTGGAAAAATGGGCTGAGAAGAATCCTATGAAGTTCAACAAGGACAAATGCAAAGTCATGCCCCTGGGGAGGAACAACCCAGCGTATGAATACAAGCTGGGGAGAACTGGCTTGAAGGCATCTTGGCGTAAAAAGACCTGGGTGTCCTGGTGGTCAATCAGTTGACCATGAGCCAGCAATGTGTCCTCACAACAAGGATGACCAATAGCCTCCTGGATTACACTAGGAGAAGCATTTCCAATAATGACATACATCTGGAGAGCTGGGTCCAGTTCTGGGCTCCCCAGCACAAGACATGGACATACTGGAGAGAGTTTAGAGAAAGGCCATGAAGATGGTGAAGGACTCTGGAGCATCTGACATGAAAAGAGAGGCTGAGAGAGCTGGGCCTGTTCAGCCTGGAGAAGAAAAGGTTCAGGGGAATCTTAACAATGTGTTTAAATACCTTATGGAAGGCATTAAAAACGATGCAGCCAGACTTTTTTCAGTGGTGCCCAGTGACAGGACAGACAATGGGCACAAACCAAAATCCAGAAAATTTTATTTAAATGTAAGAAAAAACTTTTTTTACTGTGAGGATGGTCAAACACTGGAACAGGTAGCCTAGATAGGTTGTGGAGTCTCCATCCTTGGAGGCACTCAAAACCTGACTGGACATGGCCTTGTGCAAATTTGCTCTAGGTGACCCTGCTTGAGCAGGGGGTTTAGACAGCAGCCCTGTAATTCCTGCTCTGGAGGCTCCTATAGAGCACTGGCTAGCCAATGATCACCATTTTGTCTCCTGGCGCATTTTTAATGTTCCATAATAAATTATGTAAGGCATAGTTTAAGCAATTTTCTGGTTCTAACATAATTTTTATTTAACTTGTTCACTATAGATTTTCATGTGGAACTTTCTAGTCAACACCAATTAGACAGATTTCAGGCATGGAAGATACATTAGGCCTAATGCAACACTTGTGAAAAGTATTACATAGTGTGAGAGCTGACAGCCCACCCTTGGGAAAATACGGAAATTGGGCTTCGAGCCGCAGTTTAAACTTGGATTTTGCTTGTTAAATTCCCAGCAGGTCAGTGATGCAGTGTATGCATTCAGATAAGCAGAGACAAGATATCTTGAAAATGACACCTTGTTACAGAATAGGAAACGTGGGATGAACTATTAGCTTTCCTTCCTCTTCCTCCTATTAGTTTACCTATCCCATTTTTCACTCCTATGCCTATCAAGGGAAGAAGAATTTAAAAAGGATAATACATATGCTTTTCATTATCATTGCTGTGGCATGTTACAAGTACATGCACAGACTGATCACCTCGTTAAATTCTGCCGACAGGCTGTGCTCAGATGCTTCCTGGTTCCTCACAATGCACAAATGACCTTTTCCAACTACTCACCAGAAATTAATACAAGCCAGTACAAAACCAATACCAAATAATTTTAAAAGGATTAGCAAGCCTGCATAGTTCAGTGTGTCCTGCTCTGTTGGACAGGCACATGTAACTCCCTCTCATGGAAAAAGGCTATTTTCATCTCTCTAGTGGCAGCCCTGGGAGTGTTCTCAGTTGTTCCCTTCCCCTCACACTTGATATTTGTTCATGGAGGAACTTATGTCATTCCCCTTCTGAGTCCTACCTTCCAGTTGGTAAAACACAATAATCTGTGGGATTTTTTTCTTTAGCTCCATTCTGTGTCTGTTATATCACTGCCCTTCTTCTTCTAAAACTCTTGTTTTTGATGAACTGTGTTTATGAAAAGGAAAGTGCAACATAGAGCTCAATGAATAATGAAAAGAACTAAATCGCAATATTTTATTTAAACTTTTGGGGAAAATGTTCCTTCTATAAGATGTGAAAGTAATGAAAAAATGAATAATGTATGGGAAAAATATCATTAAATGCATTGAGTGACTTATTTGAGGAATATCTTGCAATAATCCTTAGAGAAAACAAAATGCCCCACATGCCATGCTTCTAACCTGACATACGCCTGCTTTTCACATATCAATCAAATATTTAGATGCTGTATTTGAGCCGGTTATTGCAGAATGCCCCAGTGAAAAAAAAGATAGGTTGGTAACAACTATTACATGTGATGATTCTAGGAAAAAGAGGCAGCATGCTCCTTGAAGGAGAGAATTTCTTTTCTTCACATCTTGCATACCAGCAGAGCATTATACTGAATGGTCACTCCTACCTCTGTTTCCGATATATTTGTGAAATGATCTGGGAAAACCCAAACTTTGTTGCAGCCATTGGAAAGATCTAATCTCAAATCTTGGAAAATGTGAATTCTTCTTAGTTTTGTATATATGTTATTGACCGACTGAGGGCATACTTCTGGAGTTAGAAAAATCAGGAATACTCATTCAACTGTACCTGTAGACTTTTGAAGTCTTGATCTTCTTATACATCAGCTTCTTATTTGTAAAACATGCTCAGCAGCCCTTTCTTTCTGCAGTCCTTCCCTCTTGTCTATTAAAACTGCAACATCTCAAGGACAAGAACTGCCTCTTTTCTTTGTATATCACTTGATGCAATGGAGTGTGGGCGACCAGGAGCCATGAGCAGGGGAGGCAAAGAGGGCATGGTGTAGCAGCAAGGCTGCAGTGTGGCAGTTTGCCTGGTGGTTCACACAGAAGGGTGCTGAAGCCTGGCCGGCTCAGCCAGGGAGCGGTGGTACCCACCCGGCAGAAAGCCCCGGCCTCTGTAAGCTCTGCACCCACCACAGCCGACACAGCTGCCCACAGCTCTGGTGGGAACACGCTGCCAGCCGGGTGCCGGGCTGCTGGCTGTGCCCTGCTCTTACACCAGCACCAGCCGCAGCAGTGGGCACAGCTGTGGCAGTGTGCCCGGGGAGAGGAGCTCCTCCGTGTAGTGACAGAGCTCGGGGAGCGGGTGGGTGGGTGGAGGAGTATCAGGGAGGGCGAGGGAGAGACAGGCTACTGGAGTCGCAGCCTACCCGCCCTGGGACAGGCAGACCGGCAGGCGGGACGTGTGGTACGGAGCATTCCCTTCCCTCTCTCCGCCTGGCTGAACACAGTGACTTAGGGACAGGGGCCACGGTGACAAGGTCCTGCCTGGCGCAGCAAGCGCGTCCCCTCTGTGACCACCCACCGTCCCCTTCCCAGGCGCCCTGGCGTAACGGGCGTGAGGCTCGGCAGTGGGACCCAACAATGACGAGGACGATGGTTCATCTGGCATGGCAGTGTCGCCCAGGTTAAGCGGGCCTACGCCCTGCGTCAGAGCTGCTTCCACAAAGAAAAAAGACCGGCCGTGACATAGGAGCCTCCCTGCTGCAGGGAAGGGATGGCCCCGATGTCCCCATGTACAGACCGGACCCGCTTCTGAGGGAAGTCTGCTGCCTCGCCGGGGCCTGGGTTAAAGGTGTGAACAGAAACCTTCCTGCCCTGGCACGGCCCGCGGATTGTTATCGGTTATTGATCTTCCAGGTGGGCGGCAAAGAGCCCGAGGGCAATCGAGAGAGACCGCAGGGCCTTGGTACGGCGGTTAAGGGACCGGGAGCACAAGCAGCGTGTGTTCTCCTCTGTCCTTCCAGCGGCAGGGAATGATGAGGGAAGGAACAGGAAGAGGCGCTAGATCAGTACCTGGCTCTGAGCCTGGTGTCGCTGGCAGAATTTGGGGTTTTTGATCATGGGTCGGTTTAAATGACACCAGGCCTGCTGGTGATAGATGGAATACACCTGTCTCAAAGGAGGAAAAGGTTCATTGCAGAGGAGTTAGCAGGACTTGTTGAAAGAGCTTTAAATTAGATTTGAGGGTGGAAAGGACTAAAACCAGGCCTACTAGAGATAAGCCTGGGGGCAGCATGCCAAAGTTTGAGGGACAGTGTGCTAGCATGGCCCTTTGGTCTACCATCTCAGTGGAGGTAGGGGATGGAGATACATGTGGCAACAAAGACACAAGGGTTATTGACATGATAGAAACTACACAAGTACCTGAGAATGGTCACATAGGAATTAAGGCTTCTCCCCCCAGGAAGGTGGAGGGATCAATAACCCAGCTGAGTGCATCCACACCAGTGCACGCAGCACAGGCAACAAACAGGAGGAGCTGGAAGCCATTGGGCAGCAGGAAAACTATGACACAGCTGCCATCATGGAAACATGGTGGGATGACTCTCACAGCTGGAGTGCTGCCATGGAGGGCTGTAAACTCTTCAGAAGGGATAGGCAAGGGAGGAGAGGTGGTGGGGAAGCCCTGTGTGGTAGGGAGCGTTTTGGTTGTCTAGAGCTTCGTGGTGGTGACAATAGGGTTGACTGTTTATGGGTGAGAATCAAGGGGAAGGCCAACAGGGCAGATATCATGTTGGGAGTCTGTTATAGACCACTCAACCAGGATGGAGAAGGAGGTGAAATATTCTATAAAGAACTGGGAGAATTCTCAGAATTGCTAGCCCTTGTTCTTCTGGGGGACTTCCACTTACCAGATGTCTGCTGGAGATACAATAGAAACAGCCTAGGAGGTCCCTGGAGTGTGTGGAAGATAACTCCCTGGCAGAGCTGGTGAGGGAGCCAGCTAGGGAAGGTGCCTGGATGCACCTGCTGTTTGTGGACAGAGAAGGACTAGTGAGTGATGTGATGGTTTGAGTCTTTCTTGGGCACAGCAATCACAAAATGCTAGAGTTTATAATTCCTGGAGAAGTGAGAAGGGGGGTCATCAGAACTGCTACCTTGGACTTCCAGAGGGTAGACTTTGGTCTGTTTCGGAGCATGATGGACAAAGTCCCTTGGGAGGCAGCCCCAAAAGGCAAAGAAGTCCAGGAATGCTGGACATTCTTCAGGAAAGAATTCTTAAAGGTGCAGGAGCAGGCAGTCCCCATGTGCTGAGAGATGAGGGGTGGGGAAGAAAACCATCCTGGCTGAAGAGAGAGCTTTGGCTGGAAGTCAGGGGAAAAAAATAGTTTAGGACCATTGGAAGAAGGGTCAGGCAACTCATGAGGACTACAAGGATGCTGTGAGTCATGCAGGCAGAAAATTACAAGGGCCAAAGCCCAGACAGCAAAAAATCTTTCTATAAATATATTAGCAACAAAAGGAGGGCTAAGGAGGATCTTCATCCTTTGGTGAATGCAGGGGGAAACATAGTGCCAAAGAATGAGGAAAAGGCTGAGGTACTTAATGCCTTCTTTGCCTCCGTCTTTTATATTAATACCAGTTGTTCTCAGGGTACTCAGCCCCGTGAGGTGGAATATAGGGATGGGGAGCAGAACGAAGCCCCCATAACCCAAGGGGAAATGGACAGAGAACTGCTGCTCCACTCGGACACACACAAGTCTATGGGGCCAGATGGGATCCACCCAAGGATATTGAGGGATCTGGTAGAACTTCCTACCAAGCCACTTTCAATCACTCATCAGCAGTCCTGGCAAACCAGGGAGGAACCAGTTGACTGGAAGTTAGCAAATCAGTTTGCAGTCCACAGCAAGTTGTGGGCTAGTGTCGATCTGCTTGAAGGCAGAAAGGCTCCACAGGGGAACCTGACAGGCTGGATCAATGAGCTGAGGCCAACTGTACGAGGCTCAAAAGGGAGAAGGGCCCAGGTCCTGCACCTGGGTCACCACAACCCCAGGCAGTGCTACAGGCTTGGGGAAGAGCGGCTGGAAAGCTGCCTGGTGGGAAAGGACCTGGGGGTGCTGGTCAACAGCCGGCTGAACATGAGCCAGCAGCGTGCCCGGGTGGCCAAGGGGGCCGACAGCATCCTGGCTTGTGTCAGACACAGTGTGGCCAGCAGGACCAGGGCAGTGACTGTCCCCCTGTACTGGGCACTGGTGAGGCCGCCCCTCGAACCCTGGGTTCAGGTTTGGGCCCCTCACTGCCAGACAGACACTGAGGTGCTGGAGCGTGTCCAGAGAAGGGCAACGGGGCTGGGGAAGGGTCTGGAGCACAAGTCTGATGAGCCGCAGCTGGGGGAACTGGGGGTGTTTAGTCTGGAGGGAAGGAGACTGGGGGACATCTCATTGCTCTCTGCAAGTACCTGAAAGGAGACTGTAGCGAGGTGGGGGTTGGTCTCTTCTCCCAAGTAACAAGCAATAGGACAAGAAGAAATGGCCTCCAGTTGCACCAGGGGAAGTTTCAATTGGATATCAGGAAAAATTTCTTCCCCAAAGGAATTGTCAAGCATTGGAACAGGCTGCCCAGGGACATGGTTGAGTCACCATCCCTGAAGGTATTTAAAAACATGTGGATGTGGTCCTTATGGACATAGTTTAGTTTGGACTTGGCAGTCCTGGGTTAACGGTTGGACTTGATGATCTTAAAGGTCTTTTCCAACCTATGTGATTCTATGATCCTGTGAAACTAATTAATCCCTCAATATTCTTGTCTTGTTTTGCTGGTTAATGCATGAAGACTCCAGGATTTAGAGTGTGTATGGCTGCTCATCCCTCCTAGCTTTCCTTTTCGATCCTCTATAAAGGATCCTCTTCAAACTGAGTAGAGACGCTAACAGCAGGTTGACTGCAGTTAATGGCACGAAGTCATCCAAAACCCTTCACAAAATACAGGTGCAACACAATTTCCCAGAAAGGAATTAGAGCGTTCCTCAGAGTTGCTGCTGACCAGGAGCTATTCCCACCTCTCACTCATTCCTGGGAAAGGCTGTGGCCCCTGTCTGTGGGCAAGGCCTTACAACCACCTATGGTATTGGCTCCCAAATCACTTTGCTCTTTGCTTTCTCATGCACTTACCTACCTTTCAAACTCAGCATCTTGACTTAGAGTCTGAAAGCACCTTCCTGACATCAGAGTGCTCTCCAGGGCATCGCCCCACTGGATCTACAATTAAGGCAAAGAGAAGCTGAAGGGATGAGCTGTGAGAACTTAATTTATTCCTTAGGATAGAGCCATAATACCTCATTACTTCTGATGTCTGCTTTTACATCGCCTTATGTTTTTTTGCTATTTTTCTTGCTTGAAATTTAACAGATATTTTCTTGGTTGACCCTTGGAGACCCAGAAAGAGGCAAAGAAGGTTTTGGTCATTGCTGTTGGCTGAAATCCAGTCCTTTCAAATTTACTTTTGAAGTGAGATACAGATTTTCTGGGGGGAAATCAAAATCTTCAAGGGTGATAGTTGTATGCCATCAAGTAATAAAAATAGTGCCAACTCCTTAACATTTCGGGTTTTTTTTAATTGATGCTTAAAGCAACTACGACACTGTCTTGCTATAGCCTGTGCCAGTATGATGTAATGTGTATTGCTCCACAGGCAGGTTGCTGTAGCTAATTTTCTGTAGTGTTTTGCTTTGGCACCAACAGTATCCCTCATTAGTTTCTTTATTAGTACATTTAAATACCCTTGTAGCACCATTAAGTCTGAAATGGCTTTATTCTTTGTTCAGCAGTATTTGTGTTCAATGTATTTTCTCAAAGCATCCTACAAGGTTCCTTACAACAGATGTTATGACGCAGTTGAAGGAACGTGAACCAAATTGTAGGTAATGGTCCATGCTTATTTGTTTTGTGTAAGCTGTGGTTTCTATAGCTACTGTGCATCTGCTTCATGCCATTTGCTGATCACTTTCTGTAGCTGTCTCAGTCTGGATATTTAAAGCATGCTGTACTGATTCTGCTTCGCACAGCAATCTGATAACGGCTTGACATGTGAACCAGGTTACAAATTTGGAAACATTTGAAAACAGCTGTTAAGCCTACATCATAATTCTCTATCTACTACCAGCACAATGGCCACCTCACCAAAAATTGAAACACATGGAGGTCCAGTCTCAGCAAAAGACTTGAAAATATGACTAATGTTGAGTGCAATTAGGCATGGTCTCAAGCTGGTGGCTAAATGGGCTCCTAGTACGGGAATCCAGGGGCAGAGACAACAAATCTCTCTTTGCACTTGGCTGACGGATATAATTCTGTTGGGGTTGGTGGAATTACCTGAGAGCCACACGAAACATAAATTTGACTCATTGTTTTTCTATTGTCATTTTTTCTTCTGATATAGAAGCACAGTAGCAGCATCTTGGCCTTTCAAACTTTGCCTTCATTGAATGAATTCCTTTTCTGTCCTGAAATCTCTGATTCTGTCATTGAAAATAATGCTATTTGGCATAAACTTCTGGGCTTAAAGAGCGACAGACAGTAAGGGCTAATGCTTTGTAAATTTTACATTATTTGCATACATATTTTTTTCCTGCCACCCTCTACCATCCATCCTAGCTGCTTCTTCTGGTTTTGGTGGTTAGTGTGAGTTTGCTTTTCTAAGTGGTTAAGGGAGGCAAAAAAAGCTGAATTGGTCCATTCTGTCTTTATAATTTACTTTCCGAAGGAAGTTGGGCTTACATGGTCTGCTTTTCAGGTCTTGCTTCACAGTTCATATGTCAGCTAATTTCAGCTATATTTGCCCAAAAGAGTAGAGATCTCAAAGGTATTACATGCCTACAAACGACTTCTCCCTGGCTCCTTTTTCCCCATAAAATACCCAAATTAGTTCCTCCACTGAGGAAAAGGCTGCAAGTCTCAGCTGCATTATTAGACAGCTGAGAATCCACCTGGGAGACAGTGCCTGGAAACAGGGTCTCTGAAGTGCTGCAATACATAGATCTGCTGGTTTGGGGTAGTACTAAATGCTACTTCAATTTTCATAGTAAAACTTAGGAAGTATTAATTTTCAGCATTCTTTTGCACTGAATTTTAAGGGACTTCTGGTCTTAATGGCAACACAATAAAACTTGAATTAGTTACAGTGTGCAAAAGTTTCTTTATATTCAATTAATAGGCTCATTTATTTAAAATATGATGAGAAGGTACCCTGCACATTAATTGCCTTCAGCAACTGTCATGTAATAACTGGCTGTGTTTTATTAGCTCATAATACTAGTCTTTCTGTCATAACCTGACATTATTGAATTTCCACCCAAAAAAAATATAAAGAATAACAACAAATGTTCCCTTAATCTCTTTTCTCTAAGCTCTAAGATAGTTTGTAGCTCTAAGATAAATGTAAATTAGATCCAGAGGAAAAAGGGAAATCAAATTTTTTACTCTAGAAAAGTGTGAAAATCAGCAAGAAGGAAAACTTATTGAGATCTTTCTTCCAGGGTAGAAGGGATTTTCTAGGACTATATATGCACATTGTAATCATGAAATGGGTGAATTTAAGTTAAACGTAGCCTAAGCAAGAGAAGCCCAGGCTGCTTTGCACCTGAGCTAGAGGCATTCAGGCTTACTTTACCTGCACAGTGCATCACTGTGGCCATGGTTTACACTGCATGCATTGCTGCAGCAAAGAACATGACTGTTTTTTCCCTTTTTGCTCTGAAAAGTTTCATTTTTCATTACAGAATTTTCTGTGGCTCTCCTCCAGCAGTATATAGCATTGATGTGGCTGTCATTCTGCTGGCAGGAGATGCCCAAACTTCTTGTCCTGCAGGGAGGGAGTGGGGAGCCAGTGGCTGCAAAGGGAAGATAAAGCCATTCTGTAGCAGAGGTAGCAGCGAGACAACTCCACAGGGTGCAGCGGGGCAGCTCATGAAACACCAGCTGGGCAGGAGATGTGACAGCCTTCCTCCTCCTCCAGCTTGGGTTTTTTCTGTTCAGGTGTTGGGTACGGGCAGGTCGGCATGTTGGGTCAGGGATGGTGCTGCTGCTGCTGCTGGGCTGTTTGCTCCCCTGGGGAAGCAGGTGGGCACCACAGCACAGAGCAGCTTGAAGGAGTCATTGACCAAAGGTGGTCAGTAATGGGGCTCTTCTCCAAACACAGCCCAACCCAATTGTCCTCCTGTTTGCTGCTCCAAGACAAAGGATATTTAAATGTGACTAATGTACACTTGCCAGCTAGTGTGTGGTTCGATATGGCCGGTCAGAGAAAGGGGCGGATAATGCCAATAAAATAGTATTTGCGACATGAGGCAGCACTATTGACTTGGACATGTGGATCAGATTTAATACTCAGTCTTTTCATTTTTCTTCTCCTTTAGCAGCACTGCTTCTAATTGTAATATATTATCGGTTAGCCCAATATGATGAGGTGTTAAATTAGGGAAGAACAATGTTGGTGAGTTGGATATTTTTCTTCCTTGGATGCACAGGAAGTCATGGATATCATAGTTTTTAAATTAATAAAATGCATTCTGATGCTATAGAAGCATGGTCTGATTTTATGATGCTCTTTAAATCAGAATACAAAGAAGAAAAGTTGTTGGGTTTTTTGCATAAGTAAATACGATTCAAATATCTGAAGTAGAAGTTTTTTCTTTCCTGCACATCACTAAAGTATTTAAAAGAATAGCTGAAAGGTATCTGCTTGCTGAAATTCCTAACTTCACTGAAAAGCCCATTGGTCTACTATTCTTTTTTTTACACTTCTAGTTTTTACAATTCTTTACAGAGTATATAATTAGAGTTTTATAGACAAATCATACAGACTATCAGTTGTGTTATATGAGGTATCAAGAAAAAACCTAGAATATTGCATTTATATAAAACTCTCCCTTCAGTGCTCAGCTAATTCTCATACTTTCCCTGCAGCCAGAGAGACAATGATCCAAAGCATGAACAGACTTAAACGCATTTACTTCAAGCAAAGGGTTATGACCTGGTTTAACTAAATCCTGGAGACTAGTTTGACTGGCAACCATGTTAGAGTTTGCAGGGTTGGTGCCTTAATCCTCCAGGCCTTTCAATGATATCTGACACTGTATTCACTCTGTCAGGGCTAATAAATGGCCCAGTAGATGATTACCTCTAAATATTATAGCTGTTGAAAGTAAATTATTGATGGATATTATTTCATTTCTTTGAAGATAGCTTTTACTTCTGATACATTAAAAAATAAACAAAATAACAGAGGGATCACCATCTATTTTTGGTCAAAGGAAAAAAAAGCTTAATTGAAACTATGTATATTTTGTATGTGGATTGTAATCTGAGTTAGAATGTTACTTTTTGTCAGTTTTTTAATTCTTGTATTTGAATTTGCAATGAAATCCATGTATTTTTTGTTCCCCCCCTCAAAAAAAAGGACCATACACATGCTTTGGTGAATCATTTGGTGAATTAAATTTGCAAACCATAAGTAGGTGCTGCGTAGTTTAGTGTTAAAATGTTGACTTTCTGGTGCCAAGTAAGCAATTTCTTCAAGACAGTGTTTTTTCTTCCTGCTGTGTGTTTCAGAGTGTAACCTGGGACTCAAGCTGTCACAAACACACAGAAACATTGGAGAAGGGAAAAAATTGCTTTTTGATTGGCTATGCAAAAGAAGAAAATGGTTTGAGGCAGACAAAGGCTCTACCTTTGTCTAAATTAGGAATACAGAGAAGGAGCCAACAACCCTTGTCTGGAAGCAGAACTACCTACCTTCTTGCTTGGCTGCAGGAGGAAGCCTTAGGTTATGACCAGTGTGGCAGTGAAGGGCTTCAAAGTTGTGTTGGAAAACAGCTTACACACCGTGCAGAGAACCTACCTGATCAGAAAACAGGGAAGGGGGGCATCTCCCCTGTTTGGAGCTCATGTGCCTGACTCAGAGGTGGAGAGAAGTGTAGCTTCACTGAGGAATCACACACCAGAAACCTTCCTTGCTGGCAGGCAGCTGCAGGCACAGCGCTCAGCCCCGGCATTCATTCGGCGAACGCCCACCTCTGCGGCCGTGGGCAGAGGCTGGGGCCTGGGTGAGGTGCTGTGCACTTAGCTCTGTGCGGCAGGGGGGAGCACCCGGTATGATGAGAGTTGCCTAGGGAGGGCAGCCAGCTCTCCATCAGCCATGGCATCAGGTTGTGCCATGGAATCAGGTTGTGTCATGTCCATTCCTTCATGGCCCCGGGGAACTTGCATCCCTTCCCAAGTCTCTGTGAAGTTCTTGAGAGCTTCTCACTTTCTACTATAAATGGAGACTCAGATCCAGCACGTTCTGGGACCTGGTAAGGGTAACTGCTGCTCTGGGACGGCACACTTTATGATTTTAGTACCAGAAGCACTGCTTCTTAGTGCAGCTTAGAGAATTATGCATTAGATGCCTACTCAGGAAGAATTGTCCTACAAGGGACAGCAAGAGTCCCAATAAGTGGAGAAATTGCCCTTTCCTCCATTTCCAGAAGCAAATCAAACCTGTGCTGCTTTTCCACATTGAAGGATGCAAAGCTTGCCTTTCAGGCTTCCTGAGATCATTGATCATTTTTAGTGTATGTCATGTGTGTGTCATTTGTTAAGCACTGAAACAAACTGTGGCATTCAGAGTCAGAAGATGCTGTAGCTGGGGTTTCTGTTCCCAAAACCTGCCATGCTCAATCAGTCACTCTGTGGGACCCTGTCTGTGCTTCAAAGGGGGCTAAAGATGGAGAGGCATGTGAGGAATGCTGAGCTGTTAAATCACTTAGTTCCTCAGTTCATTCCTGGACCCTTGTAGATACAGTACCTATAAACGAGGTTTTGGTTGTTTTTTTGTTGTTTTTTTTTTTTAAAGAGTGATTGAATGTGTGTGTTTGTGTCTTTTAAAAAAAGAATTGAGCTCATTTTGAGCAAAACAGTAAGTTCTCTCTAAAAGAAAACCCATCAACAGACCATTTCATCCCACAGCCTACACTCCAGGCCAGAGCATTTGGGTGTAAACCACACCAAGTTTGACTCCATTCATTCACGACAGCCTTGTAACATCATCCCAGCAAGCACTGGGAACACTGGTTGATCCCCTTTCCACACCTGGGCTGTGTTAATGGGTACCACTGGCACCATATTACACCTGCACCATTCCTGTGCACTGCAGCAGAGACCTTCCAGTTATTATGTGGAAATCATTGTAGTGTGGGACCAAAGGATAACCAGACAGGACAGAAACAAAGAAAATGTAATTCCACATTAGAGGTGTATATCTATAGACACAGAGGTATAGAGATGTGTGTGAATTTTTTGTTTTATATACATATACATATAAAGATATATATATATATATATATATATATATACACACACACACACACAAACATGAGCTGGATGTTTTCAAGAGGCGGCTGTACTTTAGCCAGTAGCAGAAGCACTATTTCACACTTACATGATGAAGAGATACCACGTTTGCAGTAAGGCTGTATTTAACAAAGCTGAGCCCTGTGGTGCTGTTCTAAAATAGGGGTCTGAGACATGGGCAGCACCTGCTTCCTCCTCAGCTCTTCTCCTGTTACTGCATTATATACAAAGAGCAATTGCTGGTCATTCTGTCTGCCTACTTCCCTGCACCAAACATAGATAGCCAGGCCTTGCACCTACTGCTTGTGCTTGCACCAGTGGCCACAGGACTTGGTGTGCAATATTGCAGGTGCTTTCCATTGAAAAGCAGCTGTTAGGTCTCGGTGCTAGAGGGGCACCCGGCAGAAACTCGGTGAAATGAGTTTGCAGCAGGGTATGGTCAGTCTGCTCCAGCAAGAGCCAGTCCCAAGCAGTTATGGCACTGGCCATCCCATACCCTGGCCCGGCCTGAGAACAAACACTGCTCTCTGCCTTTAGCAGAGGAGATGCAGCCACAGAGAGAAATAGCTCAGATGCTCAGAGCTGCCCTCTGAAGGTGTCCATCCCTGTTGATAGGATGGGAAGTCTAGAATAGCTAGTAGGTAACAAAGATGCCACAAGTAGCTAAAAAAATACTACCTTCCACCTCCCTTCTTAGGGCACTGCCTGCATAGGAAGGCAGGAAAAATCACTGCAAAAAAGAGCAATAGAAAAGGAGTAGAAATTACCTCTTCATTTTTTGACTGCCAATGGGCAATTTATAGGCAGTTGTGCTAGATTCTCAGAATTAATTCACCCAGGGTTGTGCATTATTAAAATAATTAGTCAGACAACTAAACAGCTCTTCACTGTTACTTCCTGTCATACATTTCTTCTGGTTTTATAGGCAATCATCTTCCAGAAAGAGAATAATATAAGGTATGGTGCCTCTGGTCACTTGTTCCCCACCACTTACTTGCTGTAAGAGATCAGTTATGCACATCTCCAGCAGTATCATATGGATATTGCAGTCTCTTTGACATGTCTGCTCTGGTCTCTCCTCTCTGTTTCTTTAGGTGTTAGAAACAACAAGACCTTATCCCTCTTCACAGTCTCAAGGCAAGTAAAAGTATCTACTGTCCTACCTTCTGGAGACTGATCTGGGTATCGTTATCCCACATTTCTTCCCTTGTCTTGCATATCAGTACAAGCCCCAGAATTCCTATTCCCATCTTTGAAGCACAGGTAAAACGTTAAAATGATTTTCAGGACCACATATTGATTTTAGGCATTTTCAATACCTGCAGAAAGAGGCATCACGGTCAGGACTTGACATTCTCTTTAACAGAGCAGCCAGGCACCCAGCTCTCAAGGTAGCATTTCTCAGTTAGAGCCAGAGTGCTCGAAGGAGGGTAAAAAGAAGCGAGGAACCAGATTCAAGGCTGGAAGCTGTTGCTTCCCTTTGGGTAATGTCCTACCCGTCAACAGCTCTGAGTGAAGCACCGGTCCCTGGCTCTTGCTGCCTTCCTGCAGGTGCTCTGGCAAGACGCCATGGGTCAGCCAGCTGGCAGGAGCTCACCTTGCTGGGCTGATGGCTCACACACCAGCTATCTGCAGTAGGGTTGGAGGAACCTGCTGGGAAGCATGGTCCATTAGCTGTGCCTTGTCTCAGTGCAATGCCTCCTGTCATTGTGGAGCAGGCTGCCTGTTCCAAATCCTACTCTTTGGCTAAAAAATGAAACAGGGTGGTATTTGCTACATCACCCATCTCTGAGGATGGGGAAGAGTGCAGGAAAGCTCTGAGAGCTGAGTGTGTTGTCCTAAGGCTACTGAATCACAGCAGCCATACTTACGTCAGACAGTTTATGCAATGAAATTCTGAGCATCACTCTCCAGGCTTCCTAGAAAATAGTCTTCTGGTCACTTCCTTGGCTGTTGCTTACCATTTGTGAGAGTATATGCTCTTCTGATGAATAATTCAGCAATTATATTTATTACAGAGCATTAGGCTCCCAGAGGATTTCAGATATTCTCTCTCAAATTCCCAGAGCAACCTGAAGAATTCCCTCAGGTCTACCACCTGCAATGCCTCCACCCTAAAATTAAGTGCACAAATGACTTAAAGATTGTAGAAGATTATCACAGATGCAGTAATACCTTCAAGTTTAGAAAGATCAAGTTTTTAAATCCATAGTATAGAACTCCCAACAAAGTTGTGGGTTTTTTTTTTTCACTCTCGCTTTTTCAGACTTGTATGAGTTATATTGTAACTTTTACCCTATGGCTGCTTTATCTTTGCTTCGATACCTAATTTGAAGCAGGTAGTCTTTGAATCAATAGGCCCATAAAATCAAAGAAAAGGGTAGCTAGACTGTGATCCTCAGACTGAGGAGACAGTGAGCCATCCTGAGGTAGCAATAATTATGAATCTGAGTTTGTGATTTCTCTCTCCCCAGTATCAAACAAGACTAGCTCTACTACTTTTCTTGGTTCCTTTGAGGACTATAGTACTTCACCTTATATAAAACAGATTAATATTGAAATACAATCAAAATAACCAGTGGAAAGGAGCTCATCACCCAACAAAAAAATAGTGCACTAAGTGAAGGGCAGGGCTACCCTAAGCTGCTCTGAAGTTCCTCTACTGTCATGCCACTTTTTATTGAAAAGGACTGCAGTATCACATCCAAGTTCAGAGACTCTGGAGAAGAGACATAAGGTCTCCAAACTCCATTTCTTCAGTTAGAAGCATGAGCAGGATAAAACCATGCTTGTTTGCATCTCTGCTAGATTTATTTAGTCTGAGGTAGAGCACAAACACTGCCTGATATTAAGGTTTCTTGTACCACACCTTGCTCTGCCACCACAGCAAATCTTTCCTTGGACATTTCTGTCACTGCTGGGATATGAGCAATGTCATCAGGAAGGGACGTTTACCCTGGTTTTGAAGACCATTGCTTTGGCCTGGTTGTAAGAGACTGTTCTGAAACATACATTACTTCACAGGAAAGACAAAATCCATATTTTTTTGTCATTCTTCCTTAGAAACACAATATATGGTCCTTAACGCTCCAGCAGCCAGCTTGCCTTACTTCTGCAATGAGTATAGAAGAGCACTGGAGGGTGTAAAAGGAAATCCGTGCTACAGGGCTAATTGGCTCCATGTGGTACCAAAAGAGCATGATGAGACTGTATGGGAAATCTGCCGTTGCACCAGCAGCAGTCAGTCTCCACTGCAACACTGGCAGTAGGGTTCCTCTGGACTAGGACTGGGTTTTCCCATTATCATGTCATCTGAACCAACACTGTGCTGGGATCTGCAAACCTGTGGCAGAAAATTAAAGGTAGATTTCTGGGTATAAAAGGACACAGAATTAAAGGGTGGATGGGGAACCGTGAGTCTTCAGCCTACATCATAGGGAGAGCAGAATTAAATCTTTCTACCTTTTTGCTGAGATTTTTCTGACTTAAATTCCCAGCAGCAACTAGTATCATAGTTTGTGTTTATGAATATAAGACATACCTTCTATGTTGCTCTTTTAAGCTGAAGCAGTTCACTGTGCAGTGCACTGGCCAATGCTGCTGCCTTGCTAGAAATGTGTAAGGGGAGAGTGACAGGCCACACTGAAGAAGGCTTTGTGGGTTTTTGTACTTTGGAGTCCTACATGCTCTTTGTTTCCATCAGCATCAGGAGCTCACTTGTTTTGTACACATTCAAACCAGTCAAAAATGTTTATAGCCAAGTTTACTGGACTTCCTCAAACAGACGCTGCAAACAGAATAACAAAGCACACCAGTTCATGTTTCAAAGGTGACTCACACCGGCTAGCAATTTATCATGGGATCTTTTGCGGGCCTATTTTTGGTCTGCTTGCAATGCACGCAACCTTACTGAAGACTCCCAGGTGTTCTAGCTCAGAGAGATGCGATATGGTGGGGATTGCCCTGAAACGAGTGAATGTACTCATTAAAAATGATTTCTGGTATGAAACTGAGACAAGTGGAGGTTGGAACGACTCCTTATTGTGACCCTTCTCTTCCCTGCAGAGGTAGGATGGGCAAACATAGCTCAGGGTAATGATAACTTGTTCTTAGAAAGAATGAGCACAAGAGGCAGAGGAAGGTTTTTTTTGGTTTCTGCTCTGTTCAGTGTATGTGTCTACGTATTTGACTTACATAACTGAAATTGCCCATTGATACTCAAGAATTTGCATTTGTCAGTACACAAGAGGAATGGCCATTGGCTAATCAGATCGATAAAATGCAGCATCTTTGTGGGTGGATTAAATGTAATTAAAATGTGATTTCTCTTTTAAAACTATTCCTTTTAAATACGTATCTTCAGATGGTAAAACTCAGCATAAATTTGGATAGGATATGAAATTCTCTCCTCAGGTTGCTGGATTAAAATGTGGAACTAAATGAAAATAACGTAATTTTCTATTAGGCTTTTTTTTTTTACTTTTACACTATGTTACTAGATTTGATTAACTTGTCCTTGCAAAATTAAATAAAGTGGACAACCCATCATGTGTCACAGATTTCTGTACCAAGGGAGAAAATTAATGCATTGTATATGTTATTGAACTGTTTAAATACAGATTTTACTGGCAAAGAAATGAAAACAGATCTTTTCACAGCTACAAAGATATATCTGATGTTCTAACTCTTGCGTATGTGTCACAGCTCTACACTTGAAACACAAGGCTTTGTCTGTCTGATGATTGCACTACCCAGTTTGAAACTCAGAGGCAGCTGCATATGATGAAGTTTAAAAAATATTTTTAACAATATGTCTTCTGTTCCTGTTTTAAACGGGAATGACTGTTTCTACATATTTCATTGCTTTGAAATATTTTAGTTTGTAGAAATAACCAAGAAAGTTGCTAACAAAAAGCCCTAAAGCATGATAATTACTGCTAACTTTCTCTGCTTGCCCCTTTCTTCTCAGTATATTTCTTCCAGTGAAGCATTCTGCAACAAAATGGAAAAGCTGAAACTTCCCCTCTGGAAGCCTTTTAAAAGGGAGGTTATAAATGTTTTATATCGCATCTCAGGGTATTATGCTGTTTCCCCAGGAGACCAAGTCTTCAATACGCAACTCTCAAAGTGCTGTAGGTTAGTTACCTGCTTCCTCATTTACTGTCTGCATGATCATAACGTCCCTTACACTAACCACACAGTAATATGTGGCAAGGAGAGTAATGTCTTTGGCTGTACGAACACCTCTCTTAGAGACTATTATATTTGCAAATGAAGTGATCTTTTTGTCACTGCTATTTTTTTTACATCTTGTTGCCGCTGATCAGCATGAAGAGCCTTTACAGAGAACTCCCATTTCCATCCTAAGGGTTTTTTTCTATGGTTATTGTGTTTTAAAAAGAAACAATTTCATGAACTAGTGAACCTCTTCTCCTTGAAGGTTTGTCTTTCACCATCTCTCTTCACAGATACAAAAATCCTAGGAGTTCTACACCAAAACAGCCAAGCACATTATACATTAGTCAGATATTAAGAGAAATTTCTTTTTTTTTTCACTTTTTTTTTTAATTATTATTTTATCGATCTACCTCTGGCTACAGTGGGACTGACACCACAGCTCTTTCTTGAGAAAAAAAAGAACTCTGAGCGAGAGTACTGATTTTATGAGCGCTGCCCGCCATGCAAGTGGAGGCGCGCGTAACAAAGGATTCATCTCTTGTGTCAGCCTAACAGTTCTCTCTGGAAAACTCAGGGCTGCCCTTGCTTGGCTCCATGTGATTCCAATAGGCAGCTCTCCGCCTCATGTGAGACAACTGTAGGAGCACAGACTAGAGGTCCCATTCTCACTTTTGCTGCGTTAGGCTCTGCGTTGAAATTTTTATTATCAAAAAAACCCCAATTACCTTGTAGGGGGCTGGCACAGAGTCTGGCCATTAAATTTGCAACCCGTGGCAGTCAATAAAGAACTGAATGGCTTTAAATGTATCCTGGATACAGTTGTGATCACAGTAGGGAGAACTTTCACTGCTCTGAAAGTGACAGGTAAAAAGTAATTTGATATTACTGTTCAAATTTTAATAGTCTTTGTTAAGCTTCAGAGTTAAAATCTACAGCTATTAATGAGGACAGTTCCTATCTCTTAGAATTACTGCTCGGAAACTCCTCTGTCTACATTTGAAAGTGACCTCTGTAACTGTAGAGGTGAGGTATTAATGAAAGCTAATTCATTAACTAATTCATGGAAGCTGATTATGCAGGAGTTTAAAAGGAGTTGTGGAACTACACATTGTGGTTGTATTACTGCATTAAACATTGAGCTCTGACTTGTGTAAACAGGCTCAGGTCACCAGACCATAGGCAACTCTTGATGAAAAGGGATGGAGAGATTTATTATGTTTCACAATATCTTTTCGTAATAAGGTTTGGTTTAATGAACAAACCTTGTACTAAAAAATACATATAGATGAGTAGTAACAGTTTCATATCTATATAAATAAAAATACAGCTTTTATAGTTTCATTTAATAACTGCTTTGCAAATGCTACCAGTGAAAAACTCAATGAGCATACACTCTAATGAAACATGAACTCTATTTTACAGCATGAAGTGCTGTTTCATGTAGTTTTGTAAAAACATCTTTTCACTGGATGAAACAGCCAGCTCGGAACTGGTGTGATCATCTTCATTAACAGGGACAATTTGAGCTGTTACTAAACAACTACGTTAAAAACCATGCTGATTACCTAGGTGATCATTGGCTTCTTAACAGCATCTGTGCCATTACTCATAAAATCCATTTTTGCCATAGGAAGGTACGCCCAGAGGAGAGTGAACTCATGGCTCCTGTCCATCACCTATTCAACCACTTAAGGAAGGTTTTTGTAAAGTATTTTGGAACTGAAATTGCTATTTGTTCTAGACTTCTGCTCTGGGAACACCCTGAGAGGTTGCTCAGAGAGTGCAGAGCAATAAAGTACACATATGGGCTACAGGAACACTGGGACAGTCCTCAGTGAAGACTTCCCATTACCAAAATCCATATACTGCTGCATGTATGATCTGGCAGCTCACTGGAGCTATTGGACTGACCCACACGCTTCCTTCTCTGCATGAGGAAGAAAAAGAGACATTCTTACCTATAGACACTCTCCAGAAGGGACAAGACATGCTTTTCCAAACCACAGAGGGCACACAGAGTCAGCCTGTGATTAAGCACCATGACAGTCCAACCACTACTTCACTTCATGGTTTTAACTGGCAGATCTGCATATGGACCAGGCAGTCATTTGGCTTCAGGCATTAAAGAAGCTGATGTCCTCATGACCTTAAAAAACTGTGAGCATTCTCTAGTCGTGCTTCCCTTTGGCTTTGCTCTACTAGATCCATGGTACAGACTTCCCACTTAAGCGTTCAGTCTCTTCCTTCAAAAGTCAGCAAAAAAAGTGTCTATAGGAGCAAAACTGGGGCAAGACTCAAGTCACAGGGGGGCATTTTCCAAGAGAACAACTTGGCAAGCAGAGGGTTGTAGTCGCTTGAATTTCAGTTAGCCTACTTCTGAGCCAAAAGGTACAATAACCCCCAAATTGTGTTAGTTGTTCTCTAAGTCGCAATATGCTGGAATTATTTGACTCTTTCCTAAAGGGGTATGTGTGTGTATAATTACATATATCTGACATATAAATTTGAAATGTATATGGAAAGCAAATTTGTGTCATAATTTGATAAGCAAATCATATTCACCTTGGTGGTGGAATTTTTAAGGATGTTTAGCTGTAGTGCAAGATGAGCCTTAGGACTTTGAGGGGCCTTTGGATGATATGAAAGTCTAAAAATCTGACATAAATCACACCATTAGACGAGCATACTTAGTAAAATCTCATTTTACTAAGAAAGTATTAACAATTGGGTTTAGCAGCTCATTGTATTAAATATCTTTTCTAGTGATGAGTCAGAAGAATTATGAGACAAATTATGATCTGCTTTCACAGAACAGAAAGTCATGCAAGTGAATCACTTGCTCTCTCCAAGCCTTCCTCCCCCTTCACAAATTAAAAAGTATAATCGATGCGACAGGATCATAAGCAGAGTGTACCTGAGCTATTTCAAGAAAATCGAGGTGCATTGTCAAAGAAAACATCTCATTGTTTTCCTTTGGAGTAGATTCAAAATTTACAAGACACAATAAAAAAGTCTTAGGAAACCCATCCTCTACCTCCTGCTGCTGTGTGTTAAGGCTCTTCTACTTGTAAAAATTACACATTGCTTTGTGCTTGTGTTGCTCCAAAGTTCAGCACAATCTTATTTTGCTGGCCAGAAATATGAATAGTTTGCTCAGAGAAATCACCTGCTTTAGGTATTGGATGTACCTTTCCGAGCTCCCAGCTATCTTCAGACACTTCATGTGCTGCTCCCACTGAAGCCTATTACAGTTCCATATACAGAACCAGACCTTGGGAAGTTCAGCCTTTTTGAGAAGGGTAACATAAGGTGGCCAGCTGGGGAAAAAAGGGAGGAACGGAGCAGCTGCGCACCTGCCTCGCTCAAATGCCTGCTTATAAGTGCTGTTGTGTACTCAAAAGAGCTCAGCTCCTGTAGAGGATAAATATTTGTTACAGCTAATAGACATCTTTGCATAAAATTAGCACATTTGGAAGCATGTGAAAGAAAATAAATGAAAGAGCAGCAGCACAGTGTTTATGTTACTTTGATACAAATACTTCAAAGCAAACTAGCCACAGCCCTTAAGTCTTACTGGGCCAGAGCATACCTCAGAGGTTTCTGCAAAGTCTCTTGCACAGATTTTTTTATCAATTTATTTATTAAAAGAAAGCTCCTGATCTGCTTTGCTGCTGACTTCCTCCACAGGGAGTTCCTATGAGCACAGGTGCTGTGATGGCTGAGGGATGGGGCAAATCCTGACTGTCCCCAGGGAAAATGGCACAGCTGGGCTGGAATTTTGACAAGAAGCCTTGGGCAGGGGCTGACAATGTTCAAAGGGGCATGGATTCCAGCAGAAAACCTGCTTCTGGTACAATCTAAAGCATCTGGGATGCTCTCGTTCTCTTTGACCACGGTCTTTTCACAACCTCTCTTTTGGTCACTAAATAGGATTTTTTTAAAAAAAACATTTTTGTACAGAGTTCTGTCCTGTATTAGGTTTTTAATATTTTCTTGAAGAATTGTTATGGCAGAAAAGAAGGTATCTTTTAGGTGTTGTTGCTGTTGTTGCTTTTGAAAGAGGCAATCTCTCTGGCAGAGTAAATTCTCTTGTAAACAATTCTGTATCACCACAGCTAGACTTCTTGTACACAAAGCAATGCATTTAAAGCCAAACCAGGTACCTCTGCATTAAATTGGAGTCTTTATTCAGCTGTCTGAAGAAGAATTCTTAGGCCTGTCTCAATTTATCTAATTTAAAAATCTCTTTCTTGGCAGGCCCATATTACAATGTTGAGTACTTTGTGTCTAGAAGGTGCTATTTTCTCGATGCTAAGTACTGAAGGAGAAGGCTCAGGCATTTGCGGAGGTTTGTAACACTATTCCAAAAGCATCGGTGCTGCTAAAGCGGTGTTATTGGGGAGCTAATAAAGAAAGTGCAGCGCATCAGTCTGCACAGGACCACCATTATTTACTGTGCAGTAGCATTTGGAAGCTCCTGACAGAGACCAGGAACCCAATGTGCCACGCAAGTGGAAAGACAGAACCAAGTCACTCCCTACTCCAAAAAGTTCACAATAAAAGCTGACAGCATGCTTCTAAAAGCATTGTTTCTAGCGTAAGTAGAACGTCTACCTATTCCTACTTCACAATACTTTATTTTTGAGTCACAAAGTTATCATCTGACCTCCACAAGCTCCTCATTTTTGCAGCAGTCACAAGTTCCACTTTGTAGTATCCACTAGGAATAACAAAACTGCAACTGAAATCAGGGTAAGTACGGTGCCTTTTTCCTCTTTTCCAGACACATGTGTTACTGCTTTGTGCTAGCAGGAAACTGGCAACTGATGGGTTAAAGAATGCTCCTGTTAGTGCCTAGTGAAAATGGCACCACAGAGCATTGTCCCTGTCACCTCTAGAGCTCTGCCTCCCTGAGCAAATCTGAATTATCTCTGCCAAGAATGATTTATCCCCAGAGTCCAAGGAAATACCTCTGAGGATCCCGCTCCCCTCGCCGGAGCGCCCCAGGTCACACTGTGGGGCAGGCGTTCTGGGGTAAGGCTGGGGCTGCAGTCTTCCCCTCTGGCAGGCTGGGTTATGCCACTTTGTACGAAACAGCCACGAAACGGTCACTGGCAGCGTGGAGACACCCTCCGATATCCAAAATAGTTCATCTGCCAGCCCGCAGGCAGCGCCACGGCCCCAGAAGCTCCCATGGCTCCCGAGGGCTGCCAGGCGCTGGCCTAACGCAGAGGCCTCTCTCCTTTACGGCCCAGCAAACAGGCAATGCAGGACAAAAGCAACACAGGGTCTTAAGTCACCTTTCACGGAGGTGCCCTCGCTCCCCAGCTGCATGTGAAGGAGACTCTTTCTTTCAGGATGTGACACCTGAACAACGCACTAGCCACACCGACACTGTCACAAAGCACCAGCACCCGCTCTCGCACTGCCAAATTGTGTTGTCTCTTGGTAATGATCCTGTCGGTGTTTTGACAAGAAAATTCAGGCATATCCCCGTCCCTTGCTCTTTTTCTCTGAAGGCATACCATCAGAGACAGAGCTACACAGAATTTAAGACGGAAAAGAAAAAAAAGTGTCAAAACTTTGGCAGCATCCTCATGCCGAAGAAGCAATAAAAACAAAGTGAAGGCAAGGGAGTATTTTGTGCTAAACTACTCACCCAGGATAAGCTTCTGTCTGACTGTTTTACAAATTATGACTTCTAAAGCTACTCACAGGACTTAATAGATGCTAAAAATTGCCATGCTAACCTGTGCTATCATTCCTGTTATCAAAAGTGTTTATTGCAAAACTTACTGCAATAATTAGTTCTAAAACATCAGACTATTTCTTTTATGTAAAAAAGTAACCAAAATATAAATAGCTTTTAATTAGCATTATTTGCAAAAGTACATGAGACAAATCTGAAATATTAGTTTCCAGCACGAACTGCATGTCCAGTCCCACCTGTATATAGGGAGCGTGTTTTTTCATACATATATAAAATCTGTAAGATTTGTAAATTTTTAAAACTTATTACATAAAAGTGTGTGTACATATATGCATGTAGATATACAAATTGAAAATGCATCAAATTAATTTTATTTATTTGTGTCATTATGAGGTGAAGAGATGGGCAACAAAAGGGCATGGGGATGCTTCCCCTCGTCTTTTAAAGGTAGTGAGAGCAATTCACAAGATGACTAAGTCGCATGTGCATCTCCCGTTTACCTCATATTCCTCATGCACTTGATCTGCAAAGCTCAGATCACCACATGGTAAATTTTGGCCAGTGCAGAAAACACATTAATACCAACGCTGACGTGAAGACACTGTGTGTCCAGGAAGGTAAGGGGATGAAATTCAAATCCTTTTAGCTGGACACTGGGACATTGCCCAGTCGGGATAATGCAGGCTATGGCAGTACTGTCTGCCCGATAAACAGAAATTACAGCCAGGAATAAACCCTCTGTGCAATACAACTGTACCTGCAATGAAATGAGGGGGAGACGTAGCTGATTGGCAGTTTCAGGTTAGACAGTTCTTGTCTTCTGCACCCTGAGATAAGGATTTGGCAAGTTGGAAGAGGAGAGGGAGAGGAAGAGGAGAGAGGCCCTCACAGGCTAGTAGGGCACTCACATCAGAGAGCTCTGTGTATAGTCCAGCCTCTCCCAAAAATCAATACTGTAGCAAACTCACAGAACAAACCCAATACACAAGTGCAAACCTCATTTTGCTGAAACACTGCCCTGAAAGCTGACGATATCGTCACAGTGGGGTTTCTGTTGGAGTGTTGCTCCTGTTACTAGGAGCAGTGGACACGTCTGCAGTGGTGTGCGCTTAAGCAGGATGCTTACGGAGGGAGTTTATTCACTGTGATGCATTTAAAAAACTTATTTAATTGGTAGGATCTTTACTCCTTATTTTTTCACTGTTTCTAAACAGTTTTCCTACAGGTTTCATCATGCTACCAAATGTATGCACAGGCTATGTTCTACTTCCTGATAAAAAAGACAATTTTAAGACTATTATATTCCTTTGAAAAGATGAACATTTAGCATTGAAGAGGAGAAGAATGTACCTAACACTTTTCTTCTCAAGCAGACAGAAAGCTTTCTGCACAGGAGACAGAACCTTCTCCAAGCAGCAGGGTTTCCGAAGGAACGTACTTGTCCAGGAATTAGGGAATATCACAAAGCTAATCAACCTTCTGCTTTAAGTACAAGGTGCTTTACTTTGCGTATGACTTCTCTCAGAAACAGAAGGCAAGGCAGCTTCTCAGCCAGCGTACACTCTTCCCTTGGGAGGGAAGGAGAGAACAAGTGCCTCATGCATTACTGGAAGGCACAAAAATTACGGGAAGAAAATGTATAGCACATTCTGGCATTGGTATTTTCTGGTGAGCTAGATCAAATGTTGATGTGTGAATTAGCTGTGGCTTCAACAATGCAAACCCATGAATAAACCTAAATAACCTGAAACTTCCGAAAGAAAGCATGCCCTCCTCTACTTCAGCATCACTAGCATTGCCACATCATTCTTTGGTGAGTGCAAAAAGAACTGTCATTACAGGAGATTTTTGGCTGTACCACCGTTCTTTCTTAAACCGTTTGTTCTGTCAAAGATCTCTTTTCTATTTCTCCCCTTTGCGTGGCAGAATAATGGAAAGTAAGATTGGGAGGGTCCTCAGTAACATTTCTATACTATCCACTGGTCTTGTACTGAACATTGCCTCTGCAAATTTCTGTATTTTCAGTGTAAAATGTGCAATAATGAAGACATCTGTGAGGCCAATATATTTCTGTGATCGAAATTTCTTGAATTCTCATCAATGAGATCAGGAACTATTGTTTTGAGAGACAAGATTTTTGCCTATTAATTTCACTACATTAATTAATCAGTTGTCTGCTTCAATTTTCCTTCTAAACCACAAAGTAGACACAGTTTTCTGTGAACAACTTACACAAGTCATACAAAAAACCTAGTATTGCTGTGGTAGAGGGGGTGCTGCACACCTATACACAAAACCTTTTGGATATCCTATATTCTATATCCACTGCTAAATGATAAGGACAGTTTGTATAGCTCTCTGCAGTGATTAGCACTCAGTTTTGAGTCTTCTCCTGCCAGCTGAAATGATCCTAGATGGTAAAGGCACCAGTACCATCTGCTTTAAGCTGGTGTACCACAGCATCATCTGTGTTTGAAATAGGTCACATCAATTAACGTTACTCAGTGTCATTAATCAAATCCTATCTGCTATCTCTGTGATTTTGACCAGAAAAATTGCTAGGATGACAGAATCTAGAGAGCTTTATTAGGAACAACAGTAACCCCTACTGGATTGTGACTGTCTCCCTGGAAACCTAGGAGATAAAATACCTTGTACTGCTGCGTGGAAAAGGCGTAGCCTGCATAACTACGATGAGGAACAAGTCATTTCTCTGCTTGCAATAAATTTCTTTGTCATCATTTCCTGGAATAAACTGGAAATCCTGCTGAATTTACACTCAAGCTTACTGAAAGACATCTGTTCCTTGCAAATTCAAATTCAGAGATTGTTTTTATTTATTTACAGGTAAGTTATGAAACCAAGCATATGCCAGCTAGTTTGTTTCTGTGTTCAAAATCACAAGTACAAGAACGTATTTCTTTATGCGCCCCAAAATAAGGGTCTTCACCTATGAATAATAATCTAAACAATCTGCTGAATGCATATCCTAAACTGAAGTGAGTCTCTTCAAGCATATTGGGGTGAATGCAGGGCTGCAGGGAGGAGGAATCGGAGCAGAGGTACCATAAGCCATTGTAATGGAAATCTCCCGGTCTCGTTAAACAGCATATATATATATCAGTATCACAAATTCAGCATTGCAGTTCTTTCTGCGTATGTAGCATTTCTGACAAATGAAGAATATTTTCACAGAGCTATTTTCAGTGACATTTTACTGTCCTGTCAGAAAAGTTCGAGCTGTTTCTGCAAGTTTTTTTCTAGACTATCGTCTCCAAGTAAGAGCTCCCATTTCATTACTGGAAATTGGAATCAAGAGAGCTCTTCTGGGCTACCACAGAAACTTTCTGGTATGCTGAAAAACTAAACAGAAACGGACAACCTGAATGAAAGTCTAACAACAGGTATAACCTTAATAACTAATCTGCTTACTGATAAACATTCAAGATTTGTTTCTATGCATGACTTGGTTAACAGGATTTCTGCCTTTGCTTGCTAGCCTGAAGTAATCAAGCTTGGTCACAATACAAAGGTGATGGAAAAGAGGCATCTGGATCGGGGATGATTAAATAAGTGAGCTGGAGAGCAGGAAGGATATTTTTCATAGACAGTGTTACAGAGATCTCAATGAAACTGAGAAATGACAGAGAGAGCAAAGGCTGGGGAATTTCAAAAGCTCTTACAAGCATTTATATTGTCTCTCAAGTATACAACAAAAAAAATGCCTTTTCACACTGAAAATTGTTTTTCCCACATTTAGTTCAATTCACCTTGAAAGTGTAATTTTCCAAAAGGTGTTCCACAGCTTTTGAAAATGAAGCCCCTTTAAGCTACTTTGAAAGCAGAACCCCAAATTGTGGCCACTTCGGAAAATCTTGGCCACTCAGCACCAGTTTGGGTTAACTTGCTGCTAATGGCGACACTAGGTGTGCAGCAACACGAAGCAAGTCTTAAGTGCTTCTCAGAGACATATCTACTCCATTTAGGCACTTAGATCCCCTTTCCAGTGCATGGGCAAAAATAGGCCCCTAAGCTGGGCAACAGAATGTACTGGAAAGGCTGGTGTGCCTTGGACTCTACTCCTCTTCAGTCTCCTGGTTTTACATTATATATATATATACACACACACATACTTGTGTAAAATGTGTGTATATATATACGTATGAAATAAAAATTCATGTTTTCGGATGTTTAAGAGCTCTTGGTTCCCTCCAAGTTAACAAAAGCCCCACCCCTGAAAACAGTGAAACATAAAAGCACTGGGAAAAAGCCATTGACTTAAAATAATTGAAATCTATAACTATCTGCAGGATTTGATAACTGTTCATAAGCTGTTAAGGATAATGAATGAAGACACCTACCTGAAGAAGAAAACTGTCAATGTAGTAACTACTTCTTTTTCCTTCTTCTAAACAAATTACTCAAATGCCCCAAAGTGGTGTCAGTTCATGACTACTTACAGTGTTCTTGCAATAAATGGTATTTATTTTGATATTTCACTGCCATTACTCGATGCTTTTACATTGCCAGCATGAAGTATGCACTAGATTCTATTGAAACATCTATTTGACATTTTATAATATCTATTTGACAAGTGAGTCCTTTATTGCAAAAATGCCCATGATTTCATGTAAAGCTACCCTGCGCTATGCCACAGATAAATTTCTACTAGAACAAATGGCATACCTGAAGTAGACTGTGGACAGATACTAAGAACTGTCCTAAGATAAAATCTAGGACAGATCAATCTGTTATGTGTAAAGGCAAACATCCTTCCGTGTTAGAAGTCCTAAGAATGTGAAAAAAACAGTAATAGCAAACAACTTAGACACAAGACTAAGTTATCAGCTATGCTCCTGGGACAGCCCCCAAAAATCACTCCTACCTATTAAGATTTCGGACGTCTGCACTAGCTATCTATGAGAAGATGAAACCACATCCTTCTCTTTGAATTTCCACGTGGTCACAATCTAAATATTTGCATTTAAAAAAAACGTAACAATCAGAATACTTTTTACTCCAGATTCTGCCCTTCATTCTCTGTTTCAGCAGTTTTCCTTAGTATTTCCATCAGTAATAGCATTGGCTTTATATTTGAGTATGTAAATATGTATCTGAAGACTTTAAAACATGCAGTTTGATCTAGTAATTAAAAACCTGAAAATCCATTACTGTTAAATTTAGAATCAGCACCTAACTTGAAAATCAATACCACATACATTAAAAACCAAAAAGCTATCAAATTATGTCCAAAATAACAGGAACCAATCTCTTATATTCACTGAACAAATTTCTTTCTAACAAAATTAATCAGGCTATCTAGATGGAAGTTGTTTTTTCACTAGTCTATCATGCAAATTCACAGCACAATCACCAATTTTGAGCTAAAAAGAATGCAACTACAACTTTGGCAAAGACATCAATATTTGCAAGGATTTACAGCAATAAAACCAGCAGGGCAAACATACAACACTTATAAGCAATCTGGTAAATATTTTATTGTGTTTTTCTTCAAGAATAATTTCTAATTAAGAAACAAAACTTCAATCTGAAAAAGTTACAGCAGTTTCTTGCACATCCAAGATTTCTAGACTAGTGAAACATTCTAGAACACAAGATTTCTAACATCTTCATCACTGTATGTACTCAAACAACATTGCTAATTTATTCAGATTCTGTCATGCATAATTACTAGAAGACACAAATCTGTTATTCTCTTAGTCTATCATCAGAAAGGAAAAGCTATCTAGCGAATACTTTGAAATATATAAACAACTGCAAGTATTAAATTGTTAACTGTAACATGAATACAGTCTAAAGTACCATTTTAATTTTCATAATAGTTCCCTTTTTCTATTTAGGGTAACATTCAAGGCCTGATTTCAGGCTTTGCCTACGCGACAGATGACTTCTGGCATAGCAAGGTTTTCCAAGGATGTGGCAACATGTAAATTGTAACACACTTGAGAAAGCAAAAGCCCTTTTTAAGGACATACTTATACTGCAAACCTGTATTCTTACTTCTAAAAGCTTGGTGGCAAGGTTCCACCCCCCCCCCCCCCCCCCCCCCCCCCCCCCCCGCCTAAGGAGCGCTGTTAGTTTACTGTACTGGTACAAAGCACCACAATTTTTGCTACTGCTGTATCAACTCAGGAAGCTAACAGCACACTTCAGTATCAGCAAAGACCCTCAGCTCCTACATGGTTTATGTCTCTTTTCTAAGCATGTGTGAAATAGCTAATAAATGTTATATTCCCCAAACGGACTGCTTTCTCTCTTTCTTGGTGGGCTTGCCTTGTTTGATTTCAAGCCAAGGTCTTTGCAATTAGTAAGCAACGCATTTGTTAAAAAAAAAAAAAAGGAGCATTAAGTTATGGGCCTGATCTAGTCGTCATTAAATCAGCAGGTGATGAATTAAATTCAGTCTTCTATTATATCCCACAAAACCTGCATTACAAATATTATAGGATGTAATGCCACTTGTTAGCAAAATGTTTCTATTTATAGCAACAAGAAGAAATTAGAGCTGTATCTGTAAAAAATGACCAGAACATAACAGACAGAATCAATCAGCAATTGTTCCTATCCGTAGTGTTTTGATTTCCAGTGCTGACCTGTAACAAAGATATCCCGTTTTCCTTTATAAGCTTCTCCCTTCCACCTTCTCTCATGGAATATAAATGTCATCTGGAAGCTTGAAACTAAAATGTTTTTCTTACCAATTGCTATTTTCCTTCATCATATGGTGAGAACGAATGGTTCTTCTTGAACATTCAGTTGCTAAAAAGAAAGAAAAAGTGCATATCAAATTTTCATTCTGTCCACTTTGACAATGGCTCTTTCATGTTAAGGCTTAAAGGCAAATGAAGACACTAAACCACAAAATACATAGGTGCAGTGAGATTGATTTCTCTACCTGTACAGATTCAGGATACTCCTTTTAATGGATTTCTTGAGAAAATGAGGCAAAAAAAGACATTATGCAGATGCATAAAGAGCGGAGTATACCACAGGGAAAATGCTGGTAGAATAATGAGAGTTGAGATCCTAGCACAGTCATATTTTGAATATTTTGCCATGCCTGCCTTCAGTGACATCTCAGTCAACAGCCGAATACGGGACTGAACAGACTGCTTCACTACTTGGCATGTCACTGGGGATCGTCACCTGTGCTTAGAAGGCAAATTACCCTAAATGAAAAGATCTAAAGCAGTTGTGCAAAACTTCAAATCACTTTTTGGATGTCAAAATTATTGGTAATATTATGGCTTGCTGAAAAACAAAACAAAAAGTTGGATGATCTAATATAAAGCTATGTTGAATAAAGAAAGATTTGGGGAATTATCCGTTTCTTATCTGGCAACACTGCTTATCCAAAGTACTTTAGGAAAATACATTAAAATGCTGTCAATCCCTTGTGTTATTCTTTTAAGAAAATTTTAAGCTTATTAGAACCAGAAGTAGTTTTAAGAAAGCAGTTGAACCTTCAACAAAGTTTCCTTTCTGCTTCTGAGCTCCGCAGCCTTCCCTGAAGATTTGCCCACTACTTCAGTCTGAATGTTTCCTATGAAACAGCAGTGGGAGCCTACGTATACAAAACACATTTTAGGGGCATTGAGTACTGCATGTGTTTTATTGAAGAATGAATGAATAAAACAGCCTTGCTAATTAAACTGCTCTGGAAATAGTAATCAATTTGAATTTCAGGTGTCAAAGCAGAGCTAAGATTATAAAATGTGCTTCAGAAGAACCATAAACTAATGCTATTTTAAATGTACAGTTTTTAACCAAGTTCTGAAGCATTTTGGGAGCTACTTTTAAAATGTCTTCTGAGTACCACTGTTAACTATTTTGTAAAAAGAAAGCAGAACAAGTTTCAAGAACTGTTTATGGAAGGGGATTTAAGATCAAATAATGCATTGTACAAAACACCAAAGCATCCACTGTTGGTCAAACACTGTAGGAAGAATGTTACCGAACACAATACTGACACATGCTAACTGTTACATCCTAAAAAATACACATGTAAGCAAATGGCAAAAATTATTTTAAAGTAGCCATCACCAGGTCTCTAATAAAATTCTATTACATTGACTTTCTATGATACAAGAATAATACTAATAATACTAATAATCTTTAGAATAGGTGTAGTACAACAGTCAGACTTGCTCACTATACAAATACTCAGTCCATTGGCGAGAGACTGCTATTAAAGTCGTTGCCTATCCTTACACAGCTCTACAAATGCATGACCGTTACATTAGCACGTCACAGATAATTGCTTTTACTGTAGTTACTTTAAAGTATCTGTTAACAAAATCCAAGAAATTGCCCAAGAAATGGGTTGGTTTGTACATATTTTATCTATTATGTTACAGGAGCATCTTAAGCAAGGATGACGCTCTAATCCTCCTGGCACTGTACAAATTAAGTGTTAATTGATAATCTCTGAAATGACCAATACAACAAAGCACACTGCATAGCTACTGAAAATTCTAGCTTCTTACATGAACAATTTTTTGTATACTACGTATGAATAGTTTGCATAGTTGCACAGTAATAATTATTCACGCTGGGGTTTTTACACTATTAAAATATGGGCAGCTAATATTCAGACCAGCAGTTTGCTTTTAAGAATCCATAAACTTAATTCATATACTATTAACCGATATTGCTCATACATTTAAATTACAGCAGGAGAAATAGGCTATCACTTAACTTACACTAATTGTAAAACACACTGATTTATTAAAACATCAGTTGTACTTCATTTTTTTTTACTTTTGAAGGCAAATGTACAAAACTACATTAAAAAAAAAGCACTGCTATTAAATAAAGCCGATTTAAAGCAATAGAACATAAGTCTGAACCAATTTGTGCTGCTTGTTTTTTCTGAAGTTGCAAGGAAAGAAAAATGCATTTGAATAATACCGATGCCCAAAATAGATTATATTTCTTTTGATACTTCAAGGACTATTTTATATTTATGAGCTCTTACCAAAGGCAGATACCTATGAGAAAACTGTCATTTTTGAAAGCAAAGGGAATTAGCCAGTAATTCATAAAATTTTAGAGATGCTCAAGAGCTTCAAGTAACAGTGACCATAGAAAAAGCTCCACAGATACACTGATAGATAACAATTCACATCACACTTTTACAGTTGGTGTATTCTTTTTCATTAAGAATCTATAAATGGATTAGAAAACGTGCATTAATTATTGGTGGCCATTGGAAGGTTCTTGCTAACCTTTTCATATGTCATCAGAGTTGCATATTAAATGATACATTTTAAGTTTGCCTTTGCATGCTTTATCTATTTACAAGAAAATCCATTCCCAAGCAAGTAATAAGCATGAGTAGCATACAATACTGAAATGGACCTGTTAAAATCTTTAAGATAAAGTTCAACTTACTCGATGTAGATCATTACAGAACTTCCCAAGTACCGAGAGCTTAAACTGAAACAGTAAGCACTTAAATACTGCACTGACTTACAAACGTGAAGCTTGCCGACTACACGGCTGAGCTGCATTTAATTTAGTTCAGGACATGAAAGTATGTTGGGGTTTTTTTATAGTAAACAATTCAATTCAGGTAAAATTTTCTTTAGCTTACAAACTCCACGATTTTTTTTTTCATTTGGTAGAGAAGACCTTATGAAAATTTTGTCAGTTTGTACCTTCCCAGCAAAGGTGGACCGTAGCATCTAGCAGTAGACTGGGGGGGTTTGTGCCAAGTGAAACTGCTCTCGTTGTTGATCGGTATAACTGTCCTAGCATATTTCACAAAAATTGTCACAAACATTTATGCCCCTAAGCTAAAATTTTATACACGTCTGTATAAAATTTTATTCAGATTACTACTGCAGGGCTATTACTTCAGAGACAATAAAGCTATTCACATTCTTAGATGTCCATACATTTCTTATCGAACAGCAAACTTAACACAACAGTTCTTGCAAGACTGTTTATTGAATTTAACAGTTCAGCTGGAGTTCAGATGCAGTTTGTATAAAAACCCTCTCTTTTCACATCAACTGCAATCAAAAAGTAACTTTACAAAATAGTAAGAGACTTACTGAGATTGTAAGTTTCCTAACATGTAAAACTACAAATCATTTGTGCATGCTCACTATTCGATTTCCTTCTTTGTAACACGAGGAGCTGTTAAATGGAGTTTCTTTGTTTTTTAAAATTGCAAGGTAGTCTACGAAATGGAATCATTGTCATCACAATTCGGATATACAAGATCAAAACTGGCACAGAGGAACATTTTTTCCCAAAAAGTTGAGGCAGCTTTTGTTGAATGGTGTCTGCATTGGTAATTTTTTTTTTTTATAAACTCTGGTGACTTTGGAGCATCAGAGAGAATCCTTTTTTCCTTTTGAGATCTTGAAAAAAATTTCCCACAAGTACAGACAGGTAAGGAGGAAAAGAAGTAGCAGCTTGTTTCCTACATACAGCCCAACGCCATGCGCAGCTGCCCAGTGTCTCGAAATAAAAATGAACTTGACATCACAAGGAGGCATATCCCCCTCAAGTTACAAGCACGTCTGGGATTTCTCCGGGGAGAGGGAAGCAAGCACAAGGGTAAAGCGTAAGTCTACTTTTCATGCATAGCTACTGTGCGCTGCCCTGCATTCACGACGCTTCATCAGACATCAGAGTTGGAGCTGAGGTTTGTTAACCTGGGGTCTGCATTGATCTCGTATCTGTAGTGGTAGCCCTCCATGTGATCCCTACAGGCGTCTCTGATGTTGTGCATCCACTTTTTGATCCCTTTTCGGTTCAAGTACAAAACCAGGAGGAAAATGGCCCCAATGAGAGCCAGGACTATCCCCAGGAAGACATACGAAGTCTGTAGCTGGGAAGGCAGGTCTACGGGCACAGAGCAGTTCAGGTCTGAGCTGTTTATCTTCAGCAGGGCCTTGCCCAGCATCTTGTCGGGGACGGCGCAGGTCAGGGATTCCTTGCCCTCCACCTGGTCGCTCTCCTTGAGCCAGGCCACCAGGTCCTCGATGGCGCAGTCGCAGACCCAGGCGTTGCGGCCCAGGCCAATGTGCCGGAGGGCGGGCAGGCTGCGGAACTGGGCCAGGGTGCCGTTCCTCAGCACACCCAGGGAGTTGTTGCTGAGGTTGAGGCTCTGCAGCTGGCCCAGCCCCTGGAAGGAGACGTTTCGCAGGCCCACCAGGGAGTTGTTGCTGAGGTCCAGCTGCCGCAGGGCAGGCAGGGCCGTGAACATGCCGGAGGGCAGCAGCAGCAGCCCGTTGTCAGCCAGCTCCAGCCGGCTGAGGTTGCGCAGCGCCCCGGACTGCAGCATGGCGGCCAGGCTGAAGAGGACGCCCTGGTCGCGCAGGGCCCCGCGGAGGGCCAGCTCCTCCAGCGGGCTGCCACCCTCCCCGAAGGCCTGCGGGCTGAGGGACACCAGGGGGTTGCCGCTGAGGTCCAGCTGCCGCAGGGCCGGCAGGGCCGCCAGGGCGCCCGCCTCCACCGCCCGCAGGTGGTTGCCGCTGAGGTTGAGGGCGCTGAGGTCGGGCAGGCGCTGGGCGGGGAAGGCGCCGGCCGGCAGCCGGGCCAGGCGGTTGCCGGTGATGAAGAGGTTGCGGACGTAGGACGGCAGGTCGGGCGGCACCGCCGTCAGGTTCCTGTTCACGCACTTCACCGTCTTGGCCGCCTCCAAGCACTGGCAGGGGTCCGGGCAGCCCTCGGGCTGCTGCGCCCGGCCGCAGCCCAGCAGGACGTGCAGCAGCAGCCCCAGGCAGAGCGCGCCGCGCCCCGGCATCGCGCCCGGCCCGGCCCCGCACGCAACTTTCCCCTCCGGGCGCCTTCGGCTCCAGGCGGCGCGGCGAGGAGCGGCGGCGGGTGGCTCCCGCCGGGGCGCTGCCCGCTCCGGGCAGCCCCTTCTCCCGGGGCAGGCGCTTCCCCTGCGCGGCCGGCTCTGCTCCGCTTCCCGCAGCGAGACCTGCGGCAGGGGAGGAAAGCGAGAGGGCAGCGCGGGCGGCCCCGCTCCCCGCACCCACCCGCCGGCCCCCGAGCCCCCGCCTCGCCCCCCGCCCCCCACACGTGGCTGGCCCGGGCAGCCCCAGCCCCGAGGCGGAGCGGGGGAACACGCCGAGGAACAAGTTTTCCCCCACTCACGCCACCGCCTCCCCAGCCGGCCGGCGGCTCCGCTGGCGGAGCACGCAGGGGAGGGGAGGGGAGGGAAGGGTCCGACCCGCCGCCCACCACCGCGTCCCGCAGCTCCCCGCCTGCCGCCCCCGCCCCGGCGCGCTCCGCTCCACGCTACGAGCGGTGCAAACTCCCGCCCGCCAAACCCCGGCGGCGCGGAGCGGAGCGCAGCCCAACCCCGTCCCCAGACCCGGTCCCCGGCTCCCTCACCTCCCGCCCCGCGCACGGATCAAACTCCGGCGGAGCCAGCCGACGACGACGACTGCCCCCAGCCCCGCCGCCAACTCCGCGCCCACCCTCGCCGCGCCTGGCCCTGCCTCCGCTGACAGAAGAAACCAACCGCCGCCCCGGCCGGGGGGAGCCGCCGCCCGCGCCGGCCCCGAGGGGCGGCCCCGCCGCCGACCGCGTCCCGCCCGGCTCCCGCCCGTCGCCCCCCGCGCCCCTGCTGCGCCGCCGCTGCCGGCCGGCCGCGCTCGGGAGCCCGCCGGGAGGGTCCGCTCGCCCCGCCGCTCCCCTCGCCCCCCGGCCCGGGTGGTGCTGCCAGAGGCTCACCTTGCCGCCGAGCGGAGCCGCTCCATGTGGAGCTGCCCTCAGCGCGGCGGAGGGGGCGGGTGGGGCGGCGCCGGTCGCTCGGCCCGGAGCGGCTCCCGGCAGCCCCGCGAGGGGAGAGCCGGCCGGCGGCGGCGAGCGCTGCCGGAGCCCCCTGCCCCGCTGGCCGCCGTGCAGCGCCGTACCTGTGCTCGCCCCGACGCGGCGGCGGGGGCCGGCGGCGTCGTGCCGGAGCCTGGCTGCTGCGTGTCGTTTTCCGCCGTTTCCCCGATCGGCGCGTTCGCGCCGGCGGGACTGGGGAACCCCGAGGGGGCTCCAGCGCGGGGACCGCTGGCGGCGAGGGGCTGCCCCCGCCCGAAGCGCACCCTCAGCCCGGGGGCGGGGAGGGGGCGGTGGGTCCGGGGTGGAGGTGGGGGCGAGGCCGGCCGCTACCCCCGGCCGCCTGCCCAGGGACAGCGTGTCGGGGAGGGGGCAGCCGCGCCAGCAACAAAACACACCGCACCGGCTCCGAAACTGACGCTAAAAAAGCCAAACCCGCCGGGCTCTTCAGAGGTTGTGAAACAATGATCATTAAAAAAAAAAAAAAAAAAAAAAGTCTCAAATTGACAGCTCGAGCCTGAGATTTAAACTTTACTATGGTGAGGAAAACCGCTAAGTATCTATCTGTATGTAAAATACTCACTGGTGACAGCCGCTGTGGCTGTCCCAGAACTGCCCTGGCATGGCTGAAGAATCCAGGTGATACAAATGCAGTTCTGTAGGTGCTAACTCGCTCGGGTTACTCCACGGAGGGAGAGTATTTGAGGAAGAAGGGGTGAATGGTGGGAGCTATCACGGGGTCTGCATTGGGCCACTGGTCCCTGTGAAGTGATCGAGATGGTTAAATAACATCTAACACAGAAGCTACCGGTGTAGTCACACTGCCGGTTTCAGCAATGAGGATCTGAGCGGTCCAGGTCTGGGTCTGTGACTGCACTTGCCTTGCCCTTCTGATAACTACTTACACAAGATTTCCTTCTTCCCCGCATGCCAGAATTACAATCCTTCTGCTTTCCTGATCAACTTAGGTTCCTTTTTCTGGTAAAGTCAGCAGAAATCTTAGAGCTGTTAAAAGCCATAGGGGAAATGAACAGATGAGTCCAGTACGAAGCACTGAGAAAATTAGCTCCGGAATCGGGAACAGTGAGCTAAAGCAATGATTTCCATAGGATTGCTCTTCCCTCTCTGGCTCAACAGTGGTATTACGGTGGAGAAAAGTCTGGGTTTAGGTGGCAGGCAGGGGCTGCCCAGCCGGATAAAACCAGCATGCTCTTTAGATGAAGATTATGGAGAAAAGGAAATAGGGAATGGCTGAGGTAACAGTGATACAAGTGAGATCTTGGACTCAGAAGCAGTTCCAGAAGTTTGGGAAACAACTGCCTTGATGCTGAGTTAGAAAAACAGTGGTGTTACACTGCAGAAGCTTTCAGTTTGCTGAAAGGTGTTTGTGTTAGATCCACATGCCTGCCTTAGTATAATGCTTAGAAAATAGGTAAAGATAACCTGCATTTTGTTAGAGAAAAACATACTCTCCTATCTATTAAAATTCTTCGAAAAAGTAAAAAAAAAAAACACCACCAAAACCAACACAAAAAACCCCAACCAAATTGGTCTGCTGGATAATAGTGAAAATCAGTGATCAGCAAGAGGTAGTTTCTGAAAGGAGTCAGCTTTTAAAAATGGATAACTGAAAATATTAACAAAAAATCAGAGGTAAATCATAGAAAAGACATTTATTGAGCATAGCCATAAAAAATTTTTATAAAACGTTCAGACACAATGTCATTCCTAATGGAATAATACAATTGAGAGCAATTGCACTGATCCGTTCATTGTGCTGACCAAGGTGGTTCTAGTAGCTCTGGGTTCTCCGTGACTGTGTAGGTGGGACTGAGCCCCTCGTCCTGCACAGCAGGTTAGCTCTTTGGGCAGGGGACACTGTTCTGTTCTGTGTTTGTGGAGTGTGCCCTGACAGGTGCTTGAATGTGCTGCAGTAATGCAAATAATAAATAAATATTTCCCTATTGTTTCCTATTATTCCGGTAGTAAATTGCACCTGCTAAGCTTGCTTAAGCTTGCAAGAGGAAGAAAAATACTTGTTAATCTGCTCTCTTCTTGTTTAAATAAAACAACTTTCCTCAGAGGCGTACTCCAAAAAGGAAATGGCACTTTCTGGAATACACTTACACTGAGTGGATTTCCTGGACATGTTTGTAATCTGTACTAGGAAAATGATGAAAAAATACCTGAAGTATTTTCAGGTCCATTTTGGCTTTTACAATTGATTAATTTGTGAATTGGTGTTGCACAGCCCATAAAATCTCATCTCACAGTTTTTTGCATAAAGTTTACGCAAAACTTCAGAGTTAACGTATAGTATTTGATAAGATACTGGTTTGGCTAGGACTCAAACTGGAAGAGAATTTACCGTAAGGAAACTCTTCCTGTGGCTGACATCCCTATGGGTTGACTGAGAAGTTCATGTTAAGGGTGGGAGTGCTGAGGCAATGATGCAGTCTCTCAGTGGTTCTGCTGCTCTGGGCTGAGGCTGAGTGACATGCTGGTCATCTGGAATCATGAAGGAAACCTCTGACCATTCTCCTCCAGAAGACGAAATCTTGCTTCATGTGACAGTGGTGATAAGTGCTTGCTTTTTCAAATCAGTACCCCAGTATTTCAGCTCCCAAAAGTGAAAATGTGACACCAGCCTGAAGGAATGCGGACAGTCATGGGGACAACCTATGATAATTATACTGCTTGACATTTCTGGAGTCACTATACTCCTTTTAAGGCTCTCACATTAGAAAGGAATAAAGTGGCATTTTGTAGATGCTCATGTCATTCCACTGTCCTTAGGAAAACCCGGAAGATTGTTTTAGACATCAAAATTTAAGGCTGTTAATTAAGTTAATTGAGATGGGTCCCATCCTAAATAATCTTCACAAAGCCACTTGGCCACATACTAAACAATGCTGGATGCCTTTTATGAGGCTCTGAGTGGCCTGACTCCAGCTGATGTCCAAGGAGTTGTAAATGTGGAGTAGGACTCCAGCTATCATATTTTTTTCATTTTTTTTTTTCTTTACTGGCAGTGAAACGTTTCTACGTTGTCTCAATATTGCATGAAAATACTCAGCACTTCATAGGAAGTGTCCTTGGAAGGGTATTTATGTTGTGCTAAAGATTATACACCAAGTGAGCAATAGCACAGAAACCAGAATTCTTTTCTTTTACCAAAAATATCTTCCCACAAAAGTGGAAGAACAAGCTGCAAGTTCCATCTGCTTCCTCACATGGAGAGATCCAGCAGGTCCTCCAAAGGACACCTTCTGTTCCCCTCGGGACTCAGCTTCATTTGAACAAACGCTATCAGAATTCTTAAAATGGTGCCATAAAAATACTTCGGCAACTAAACGCTGCCTTGATTTTTTGTTTGAATGTTTTACTCATCATTCACATGTTCGCACCCATAAACATTCACTTTCCAGCTTTCTTTTTAGGTGCGCTTAAACTTCTGTAATAGTCTTTGAAAAAAAACTGAAGCAATATAAACAACAATCTTAAATTAATTTATTTTTTTGTAACCTAGCCTTTTGTTCCAGACACAAAAACATCCTGTCCAAATGATCTGCTGGTCTGTTCTGGTTTTCATGGTCTATACGATGAATGCAGCATAAATCCTATGATTATCTATGCATCTGCGTGGAAATCATGCAGTCATTAATGGCTACACAAGATAAGCCATGTTTGCATTTTCTTGTATGCTATCCATTTTTATACTGAAATATTAAAAGTCAGTCTAATACAAAGAATGTTGTTTTTTAATAGTGTGGAAACATTAAAGTTTCCTAGTACTAAGAGAAAAAGATTTTAGCTAAAAGTAAACTTTTCTGGGGATCTTTAAAAATATGTTAAGTGGATATCTGTAATAATGCACTCTTGTAAATTCTGGGGACTCCTGCATGCCTTTGGTGGAGATTGAAGGAACGGTAGGAGACACAGTGCCCCCACCTGAATATGAGCAACACTGAGAACTGGTGAAACTGTGAAGGCAGACTTTTTACCCGCTCCCTGTGTTTCCCAGCAGTGGTTTATTGTTAAGACCTTTTACTCAAATGAGAATGAAATGATGGTGACTTCCTCCAGCAAAGCTGGCTACCACAGCTAGGGTAAAGATTACACTAGGAAAAAAGACTTGGCAAGAGGACCAGGTGCTGCTGCTGTGTGTGCATCCCTCTGTCCGTACTCCAGCTCTGTGTGCTATGACTTGTAGAGCAACTGGAGCCAAGTTGAATAACCACTTACAAGTTCATTACAATAGAACAGAATTTAACATGCTTAAACAGGTCAGGCTAAACTTTCAATCCTACTTTTATTCTTCCCTTGCTCAGGAACAATGCATATACTTTACTTTCAAGCTACCTTTGATAGATTTCTATATGGACTTTAAAATGTGTTTGGTTTGGGGTTTTTTTTTTTTTCATTATTTTAAGAATGTAAAGCTTAGTTCTATGACCTAGGCTAAGTTCCATGTAAATTCTACTTAAAGCACCTTCCTTCTACAACATAAGTCTTCTGATTTTAATTCTTTTTGAAGGACCAAAAGGACCTGCCTTCTAATTACTTCTTATTCCTCCGATTCTCACTGCAGGGTGGTTTATATAAGCAGGCTTCAGCTGGCAAGCCTGTATATTGTTCTCGTCCACTTGGGATGTCCTTTCAAGGACCAGCAATCTGGAAGTCTGATGGCAACACTGGAAAGTTGGCAGAGTGGATTATCTGTTGGATTAGCATTGTTCTGAGCCATGGTGACCTGCCTTGCTGCAGAGAGTCATTCTCAGTGGACAGTGAAATCCAGACACTGAAAAACTCTGTTTTTTGGTCCATCTTGCAATTTTGTCTTAGTTACAGGGTGTGAGGAAGGCACCTGGTTGGATCGAGGTGCTGGGTTCCAGCTCACATTGGCTCATGGTTTCTAGAGGTCTTTTAAAAGACGACATAGGTTAGGGCAGTCACCTAGCTGCAGTGGGGGAAGGAAGGAAGAGATGAAACACATTGCTTTCCCTCCTGGCTCTGAAAAGCAGAAACTTAGATCTGCAGGGAATCTGGGCCAATGTGTTCCTCACACTTCAGATCACAGTCCCACTCGTTCCTCACTCTGCAGGTTTCGCTCTGCCGAGGTTTCGCAGTGGCTCAGGGTGCCAAGGGTGTTTCCCGGTGTGCCCTGCTTCCCTGGAGGGTAAGAGTGGCTGGCTTCGGCATGCAGGGCTATGAGAGCTCCAACTGCAGAAGACTGCAAGTTGGGAGGATTTCTGTGTAAAGCCTTTTTATTGAAGACATGTTCATCTGTTGAAATGGAAAGTATTTGCAGGGAAGAGTTGATTTTGATGAATTCCCCATTCAAAAAAAAAAAAAAAGCATAAAAAAGGCTCAGCAGATTTAAGAACATATGGGGTTTGATTCTCCACTGTCTTACACATTGCGCTGTTGTTTACAATCTGACAAAGCAGACGTAAAATGCAACTTCGCTGCCTGGTTAGGATTTGCCTCCGCTTAGTTAAAAGTGTGATTGAATACACGAGATTAAAAAGCCTGGTGAATTGGTTCTCTCCTTCTCTTCATCCAAGATCATTGCTACCCGCTTTTGACCACAGTGACACATGTAGGTTTATACAGTCCTCCTCTACTGAACTCTTCCTCTTCTGCTTTGCCTTCCCAGCCTTCTCCTGCTTTATCTCAAGTCTTCTCATCTTTCTGGACTACTACATCCAAGGTGTTTTGAAAAGGAATGTGTGCTTAGAAATTGGAAGATGGTGGGAGGAACAAGGGAGACTAATTTTTTCTGTGGGAGTCACACATTCTGTCAGCAAAGGAGGAAGATGATACTTTCCTTCCCCCTTAGCACTGGTGACTACACCTGAAATACCACATTCCATTCTGGGATCTTATGAAGAGAAAAAAATGATGAGAAAGAAAGAGGAAACAAAGAAAGAGCAGTAAAAGTGATTTGGAGGCTAGATGTACAATGACTTATGTGGAAAGACAAAATCAAATTTAAAAAGTTTCTGCAAGGGCTTGCCCAAGCAAAAAGCTACAGAAGATACCTCTGTTTCAAAGCAGGCTGTAAAACTGCGTGAAGAGGGGAGTTAGTTATAGTAATTCAAGGTGGGCAGAGATGATGGGATAAAATGCAGAAAAGAAAAATGCATGCTTGGTATAAAAAATAAGCTCGCATACACTATAGAACTGTCTCCACTGTATTAGTGATAGTTTACCATACCTAGGTAAAGTACTTCAGTATCCGTGGTAGGTTCCCTGTGCTGTAATCAGTTGAATAAACTAGTGAAGATATGATCCTAATGCATACTTATATTTCTGCCGTGTTTGAAAAGTCTCAAAGACCACAATGGCAAGTAGACGTATATAAATGTATATGATTGAAGGGCAAATCTTGTTCCCTCAGTTCATGGTTGTGAACTTTTTATGGGTTTGTGCAATTTTTCACTATTGCTTCAGTTTAAAAACCTCTCACTCAGGTCCAATCTTTGTATCCCTTGGAAGCGCACTATCTGTCTGTTAAGTCCACTCCACTATGGTGACAGATGGAAAGGCAAAGGGAGCTAATGGAGTGTTTTTAAGGAATGCACATCCTTAAGTTTTCCTTTCTCTGTTTCTGTGATGTTGTGGCCAAGAATCACAAAGTCCTCTGCAATTCTACATAGAAGAGTCTGTTCAGGCATTCTTTCTAATAAAATTGAAGTCAGCATCAAAATACCCCAGCTTTCTCTGTCCAAGTTCACATGCTTAAAAATGTTAGTTTTAAGGATTTAATGCAATAATGAAGTATGATGTCATTACCAGCTAGCCATTGAAAGTTAACGTTGCTGGCTTACTGAAATATGGGTGTTACGTGCATTTTACATTATAAAGTCTGTTATAATTATCAGGTTAAACAGTTTATGTCGTAAATGATTTGATGTCTATCCCATTAGGTTTATTATTCCTGCATATAAACTGGAAGAACTTCAGTGCCAGAAAAGGAAGCCGAAGTCTTCTTATGGCATTGGAAAAAAAGTCTGCCTAGTCCAGCATTTTGTCTCTTGTGATGGTCAACACAGGTTGCTGAAGAAAGACATTAAATTCCATATAAACATGAGCCCTCTAATATTTTTTCCCAACCTCCAGTTATTTGTGGCTGAGGGGCTTCCCAAGTCAGAGCTAGAAAAAACTTCAGCAGTTAGCTGAATTTTTTCACTTGGAAGATTTTCCCATCAAAAGATTCTCCCTTTGTTGAAATATGCTTCTCTTTTAACTTGAAATTTTAAAACAAAATTATGCATCCTGAATATTTTGAATGTTTTAAAAGCAAAGTAAACCTGTCAAAAGTTTACAACATCTTTTCATTTGCTAGGTCTGAAAGATTTCCCTTGTGTGAGGCCAAAAGAATGGAAAAAATGGAAGTGAAGCAGTGGACCTAATTAATCCAGTTACATTCCATGGCCAAACAGAGGGAGAAACATGAGAATAAATGTTTAAATTTGTAGGTTTTGAACATAAGGAGAAACAGATTTTTTAAAATCTATTTTTGATCTATCTTTCTCTACAATATAACTAACAGATGACAAGAAAAGTTATTTGAACATTCTTCTGGAGGATTTTTTTTTTTTTGCCATTTGTACTTATGAAATTCTTTGGTCATCTGCATATACTTATTAACAAATATTTACTAAAAATATTTATTAAGGAATTCAAAACTTCCAACTTTTAAAATTAAACAGATGCCCTAATTCTAAACAAATTAATTTTAGATTTCATTGTATTTGCAATGCACTTCAGAACCATAGTGTATGCCTGATGTTGTTGAATAAACTCTTAAAAGCGCCCTTGCACAATATACATCCTGCAAAGTCCCGCAGACAAAGTGGTTGGGTTGTTTCTTTGTTTTATTAGGGCCTCCTTGTGCCATATTCATGGAGTAAAAATGCCTTGAAGGGGGTAAAATGGCTTTCTGAAGCTCTTCCCCTTCTTCAAGTGCAGATGACCTTCAGGGTAATGCAGTATGGACGTGGAACACTTTGATGGGTCATACTAGTTTCAGGCTGAACCATGTATAACTGCAATTTATTTTGTGCAGATTGAGGCAAGCAGAAACTAACTGAGACTGCTCTGGCTCACATTTGGGACAGAACAGTCACAGCCTACAGCACAGATTAAGGCTCTTGGTCCCCATGTCCTTTTCCCTACTATTCATACCCCCAAAAAGGTAAAAGGAAGAAAACAAGGTAAAAGAAATAATTAAAAAAATTAGCTTCCAGTTGCTGATAACCTCAAGCCAATATGAACACAGAAATATAGGGGTTCCCCTAAATGGGAGAAATCTGATTCTACAAGTTACACACTGTTTTGAAAGACAGAATTAAAATCTTTTGTTCTGTGATGCTGAAACAAACATACAAAAAGATGCATCACTTGAAACACAGCAGGGTGGGGAGAAGGTGGCAGTGTCACAACTGCCAGCCTGACCAAGCCTCCAAAGGAGGCGATGCAAGACAATGTAACAAAGGTGTTCTTGCTGAGGCTTTCCTACTTGAAGAGATTTATGACATGAAATTAGATCTAGGCTGGCAAAAGTTGTTTCTTTTACAACTAGGTTAAAATATTCTCAAGTTCAGGATGGTGATACCAAGTAAATAAACATGACATTTTAAAATTAATGTAGTGCCATGGAAAATGGCCAGAAAGCAGTTGTTAAGGTGGTTAAATCATCTTTAGGTCATACTGGAGAAAAAAACCACAAACCACTGAAGTTTTCAGTGCTGGGCATGTTTTATTGCTTCTAATATAAATTTGCTGATGGTAGTTATTACCATAACTGGGGACTGATTACACTGGGCGTGGAGGTCTTGAGTGCTTTTAAGCTGGGCTAAATGATACTAAGCTGTGAGTGCTTTCTTGGATGGAAAAGAGTTTCAGTAGTTAATAGTAATTTTAATGTGAAAAAGCCAGGTTTTAGTATTTTCAAAAATACAGGGGCACGGCTTGTTACATTTATATATTCCTATTCCAATGAATAGGAATTGTGTCATACCTTGGTATTTTTGATGCTGCAGGTAAAATGTTTTTTAAAAAAGTTTGCTATTCTGCAGTGACAGAAAAGTAGCTTGCTCACTTTTTGGCACTTCCAGTACTTCATTTATTCCTTCTAGTCATCTTGTTCTTTCCAGCATGCTTAGACAAACTGCAAACTCATGTACCTTTACAGAACTGCTGCAAGTGAGGAAACAGAACCAGTCGAGATGATAGAAAAATAAAGGCCAGGATGCATTAATTTGTTCACTGTGTTTTCAATTGAAATTCAAAAAGTATTAAAAAGGTGATAATCTACTGCTTTTACATAAAACACACTTTTATATATGCCATGACAGTTGAATCTCCAGTCAGCTGGCACTTTGTCCAGCATCTAGTATCAGTTTGAAAAATATCTTCACTTTGCCAATCTCATGTTTCCAAGTCAGAGTTCAGTCACAACAGAACAAAGGCAAATTCAATAGCTGGAAAAATACACGAGAAAAAAGACTGGCCTTGGACAAGATTTCATTTAATGCTGCTAGGAGCTCTAGCGCTGGCTAGAACTGTTTCAAAAGCCTGTATTCTTCTGCTCTTCCTTCAGGAAATAATAAGTTAGCATACCTCATACCCAGTGGAGCCACCCAATGGAAAGCTAACCATATAATACACACACTGCCAGATGCTTGTTCTTTGCCACTCTGGCTAGAGCTACAAGTACCTCCATTAACCTGCTCCGAGATAATTCAGGTATCTCTAGCCTTACAGTGGAATCTGCAGTAAAGATAAAGGCTCTTCTAAGTTTTGTCTTCAGAAGTGACTAATATTAAGAAGTCTGAGTTTCCCAGTTCCTAAGTCTTTTTGATGTTTTTGGCAACTGTACTCATATTTTAGCAAACCTACCAAAAAGCATGGCTGTTAGTTGGTATGTAAACCGTACACAAGATATTGGCAGTTGGAACAATAATGCATACATTAACATTAATGGACATTCTCAGATGCTCTGTCCCTTCTCCTGCCCCTTACTTTTTGAGGGCAAACATGATTGAAAGGTGATGGAGAAAATGGGTTTGGAAAATAAATGACAGGCTAATTTTTAGCTGATTTTTAAGCATGCATATAAGATGTGTGCTTTTGAAAGTACTGAAGATACAATCATACGCTGATATTTCCTGAGTGAATCCATCATTCTCAGGGGACATGTTTTCTCAAAACTCTTCTTCATGCATACACCTCTATGATTTTGCAAATACTTAGCATCATTCAAAAAATTCCTTTCCCCTGTCTGAAGTTAATAAAGGCTTTCAGAAGAAGACAGAGAATCAAACTTGGGTCTTCTGGAATCCATGAATTACTTTGTGTCATTGATGTAACTCTTGATCGACAGAGCCAAAAATCTCTTCATTACAGCAATGAGAAAAAACGTTGACCATGTCATCATGGACCTTTCTGGACAAGTCTTGTCTGTTTTAAGTGAATTTGTGATGGTGATCATTTACAGATTGCAACCCTTCGTCAGCCCCGTTGACTAACTGAGGTTTCACAGCCTGTCTGAGAAGCACGCATCTCCTTGGGCAATTTGACAACCATAATGTGGCATCCATCACTTGCATCCCCTGAAAGCTCTGAGTGCTTCTCAGCTTCCCACCAGGACATTCAACTCTTTTTTTCTTCTGCTCCTTCACACACAGAGACCTGTATGGCCATAACTGACTCCTTAGCTTGTGTATGTGTTGTGTGTCCTGTGAACATTTCTCAGATCACAGCTTGACTCGTCTTTTATGCCTGCATAGAGGTGCCTTTAATTACTTTTATCTTTCAGGCTGAACAAAAGGTTTGTTGTTTTCAAGGATGCTCTTCAAATCACACTCCTTTTCAGTGATGGCAGGTTACCATCTTCCAGGAGCACAGGATGACTGCCAGGACTATTAGCCACAGTTTCATGAGCCAAAGATTTTAGTAACCTGGTAGGCAGTAACAGTACCCCAAAGTCAGATGGATCACTGAAACTTGTGCTTTGCCTCGATTCTCAGCACTTCATTAGGGGTCTCCTAAATCTCTTTGAAAAAATCAAATAAACCTTGTCTGTATGGTACCCACTGATGTAACATTACTTACTTACATATTTGCCCTGGATGGTGCGTGATTATTTTTAAAAAGTGTTGACTGGTGTAGAAAACGAGCCTGTGTAAGCAGAGAAGGAAAACATATGTTGAAAAACTCTCAAGAAAGGCTAGGACTGGCATTTTAACTAAGATGTGCACAAGAGACAATGCTGCAAAGTCATGAAAGACACAGGTAATGTGACACTCTGCAGGTATTTTTAATGGGAGCAGAAGCTCTGTAGAAATGTTTTCATCTGATTACACAATTACTTATGTTGCACGCTCAGAATTAAATAGCTTTCCAATTCAGATAGGATGAAGTAATTCCCAGGTTTTATAGTTGCCATTTACACTGGTAGAGATATGGAACACAAAAGCTAGAACAATCATTTTGTTATCTCCAAGCTTTTTCTGCTTTCCCAAAAGCATTTAACTCTTAATTCTTCTGCAGTTAAGGCCTTTGCTTGTTTCCTTCAAATTAATTGATAATAGGCTAATGAATAATCCATCAGCATGTGAATTCAGATTCTGTTTCTGTGTGAAGATGAATTCCTTCATTCAGAAAAAAAACCCTACTTTAGCAAATGCTAACCTTGTTGTGATTCCAGGCATTTAATTTATTAATAGTAAGTAACTAAATTCTCAAGTCAGGGCACTTTTTAGGACTTGTGTTTCTCAGTTACAGAGATATTCTCATCCTCAATACTCACGGTTGATGCCTCTACAAGTTAAACTTGTTCACAGACTCCTGAGAAGTAGAATAGCACTCCTTAAAAATGACAATTCTATGTATAGTATCAGACTTTTTCTCTTGGGAATAGGGAAAAAACTGGAATTAGCATTTCTTGTTGTTGCCTAAATTTTACTATTCTCTCTATAAGGAAAAAAAAAATATAACTTGGGTTACAGTTATTAAATCTCATGTCTTACCTTGCCAGTCTTAAAGATTTACTCATTGTTCAGGCAGTGCTTTTAATACTGAAACATGAATGGGGAGAATGTATCCTGTAATTACTTTTTAATGGCAGCTTCATCTTGGATAAAAAAAAAAAAAAAAGTGCTGTAATTATTTAATCTAAAAATAAAAGATTATTTGTAGAAAGCAATACCGAGCGTGTGAAAAGGTCAAATGTTGAGCTTCAGAATAAAAGAGAGCTAAATACGTCTAGGCATGTAATTGTGTATAGCAGAGGTCTTTAGTTGGATGGGGAAGAGAACAAGTTTTTCATTAAATTAATTTTAAAAATAACCTTACCTCAAAGCTTGGAGTAGATTTAAACAAACTGTCTTTTCTTTGTTTAAATTCTGTTTGCTAAAGGCTGAAACATTTTTGAAATAGAGATATTAGGTGAATTTTGAGAGGAGTATTTTGTTTGTTAAGCCTACAATTGACTTTCTGTATCTCAGAGGTTTGTTTACCTGCAGTAGTAAAACACTACTCATTTTGGAAAACTAACCTGCTTATATGTATACAATCAGGCTCATCTGTGTGTTTGGATTAGTACAAAACTTATTTCTCATGGATCAATACCACCTCTGTGTAAATGAGCATGGGACCATGTGTATTCCTCCATCTTATGTGGAAGAGAGGAGATCCATAGCAGAAAGCCTCTGCATGTGGGTATTTCAGGCTATAAGCTCAGCTGTTACACAGGTTCCTTTTTTGTACTAACCATTTCCTCACTGGCAATGACATTTGCCGACCTGAAACTGGTTGTGATGTGTAAAATGGAAATGTTGGGTTTTCCTATCTATGTTATGTCGGACTATTCCACACACTGTCTTTGGCAATCAACAAGGTGACCACACTCTGTAAGTTTTAAGTCAATTAGAACTTTTAATTTTATTCAAAAATAATCACTTATGCTGGCTTCTTTTGTTTCCTATACTGTTTGTTACTTATTGAGCTCCTGTAGCTGTTTTCATTTCTTTGGCATACCAGATTGCTTTGACTGCATTAATATGCTGAGACCTACTATTTTTATAGGAATGGAGTATAATTTTTTTCTTTTTTGCTATAAGTATGCCATATAAAATACCTGGCAGCCTGAGAGTCTCCAACATGTATTATGTGGAGCAGAAGTGAAAAACCTGTTTTCATTGCAATGGGTGGAAATTATTTCAGCTGCAATGTTAAATGCAAATTATAGATTATATTATTTTGCTTACAAGATGGTCTTTGTATAAACACAATAACGTGAAAATAAGGAAAAGGATTATTTTGACAGCGTAAATGACTTGTTTACTGTTTCCTTTTAAAAAGTTAACTTCTTTGAATATTTTTGATTTTTGATGAGGCAGTTTTTGTCATTTTCTTTTTTGCTAAAGTAGCATTTCTCCAAGCTCAGATATGACTCCTATTACAGTTACGATAGACTTAATTATAGAAAGGGAATAACTCTGCTGGATCAGAATGGATTTAAAATTGCAGAAGCTGCTGCTTGACTAAATTTCAATGCTGATGCTACAAACAGCTCCATATGTTACAGTTCCATTCCTAGCTGAGTCCCATGAAGTGAGTTGCACTCCAAACTGGGTCCCGTCCATACACAGGCAGAAAGATCAGCCCTGTACTACCATTCATATCAACTACAATATTTCTGCTTGCTTGTTATTCAGTGAAACAGTAACAAATCTAGATCCCTGGGATAATGCAGTGCTTATTTCTCACCCGACTAGAAAATTTTATTTAAGGAAAACACATAATGAATAAGAAAGGATGACAATTACTTTAAAAAAAAATAAACAAAAAACTTCTATCTTGCTTTGTTCCTCCGGAAGGCACTGATTTCCATTCAAGCAGAGTTAGTGCTGAGCTCTTTTAACCCATTCCTGTCCCTTACTTGTTTCTCTCTGCCATTTCTGGACTTTTCCGGGAGCCTGATTAAAGCTATTCACGAGATCGCATTGCTTAGGTCACACCATTTTATTACTGATGTTGCTCTGTTTTGTTCCTTTGGCATCCTAAATGTGTCCACAACTTTCATGGTGCTCTGATACTCCCCATATAGACAAAGTAGCTCTTCAGCTGTTAAAAAGCTTCTGTGGGGATGTGTAGAGAATTGTGGAGGTATTCAATGCGTTTCTTCAACTCGCTGTAAAAAGCAGCCTCTAGTCAGTGTAACAAATGCATTAAGTATTAATGTTTTAGAGTAATCAACAGATTTGTGAACCCATCTGAATCAGTTGTTGTTATTATCAGCATTTCTCACAGGATGGCTTCAAAACTTACATTTTGAACAGGCTGACAGTTATAACCTTGTGCAAATTTTTCTGCTTTCATTTTGATATAAATCCTTCATAAGGAGTATCAGGAGTTATGTGTTTGTCTTACTTTAGAGAATTAAAATGCTGATTTAATTGTGCATGGGGGACAGATCTAATGGGAAACAAAAAAGTATTCTGAGGTATAAGGGCTTGTGAAGGGCTCATAGATGTAGCACTTTGAGTCAGCCCCATTTGCTTAGCTGCATGTAGAAAGACTGAGCAGCATCGGTGTATACAATCATGTTACAAGCTGTGTATATATATATTTGAACTATGCACAAACACTATAAATACCTACTGCTACGTTATTTTAGTATAGATGTTGGTAAAAAAGACCAATTAGACATGTTACAGAGTCACAGACCTGAACTTTTCCCAGAAGCTGTAGTCTTATGGCGAAGCTGTCATGTACCCCAGGAGGCAAAGGACAGCAAAGGAATGCTTTCCTCTCTCCTTGTGCAAGTGGCACAGGCAGCTGTTGATAGCCTGGCTTCCTTATTCAGAAGCACTAATCTTTGCAGTACTCCCCTCGCAGCATGAGAGACACACTGGGAATATTCTCTCTTGCGTTGAAAGAAGAAATTGATTCCCTACCAGTTTTTCAGGTGCATGAGGCAGGTGACTAATGTTTCAGCTACATTGTTATAGGTATTGCTGTGCTTGCTGTCCATAGATAAATACTGATAAGTGCCATGCAAGCATGCTATAGAATGAATGACTGCTGTTCGTTAGAGTGACCAAGCACTCTGTTGAAGGCAACAGGATGACACTGGTTCATATGCTTTCATGAAAAACTCCTGAAAACTTTTTAATGGACTTTCCTTACATACCTACATTTTGGGATCTGAGAAAAGCAATCCTAGATGAAGTATGTGAGTTCACTGCAGATTTTTTTTTTCTTTTCCGCTTCCTTGACTGAGGGGAGAATAATAGTTTTGTTTATCTTCTGCTGTCCTAGGCAGCTGGTAATTCTTATTCTCCTTTTCTCTCTAGATTGTTTTTTCCTTCTGCAGGACAGATTGGAACCACAGACTTAATCTTCTCCTACTTTATATCTCATGCAGCCACTTACAGGTGTGTGTACAGTGTCACCTTACCAAAATGGCAATGCTTTACATAGATATAAATTAGAAGGTACAAGCAATACAAGCAATATAAAGAGCAACTTAGGAGATAATCAAATCCCAGGGAGAGAGAGAAACTATGTTTAGGTCTTGCACCATCTGGACATGACTTTTTGTGAGTGCTTATGAGTTTAAAATATCTGTAGGTGCTGAGGCATCTGAAGGTTCAGCGGCATATGCCATTTTTATGTGAGGAGCAGCTGAGTCCCAGATCAGAGATTTACTAGGGAGTTACTCTTTAAGGGACTGCAGCAGACAGATTATGCTTCTTTACTTTTCAGAAGCTGCCTTTATAAAAGAAGTTTTCTGTTATTTTCTTCTGCTCCAGCCTGTCCTTTGCACAAAGCTATGACAGCTTTGGCATTTGGCTATAGGTGAGGAGAGGGAAAATGCAGTTGTGCAAGGACATTGCCTGTACTGGTAATACAGAGCTCTTTGTTGGAAGGAGTTGAGAAAAAGCTGGCTGTAATCTGCTCAGGCTGAAAAAGGCTGAGCACAAAGCTTTAAGTCAAGTAAAAGCAGGCTGAAAAAAGAAAAAACCCTGAGGAGGGCTTGTAACAGCAATGACCTACAGAGTAACCAGTGAATCATCACATTGACTACATAGTATCATTAAACCCCATCTATTTGGACCTGTTAATTATAACAATTGCATATTATGTCTCATCCCTTTGACAGCTGTGCAACACCAGTCACTTAAACATTCCTACAGGGGTCTCTAAATTCAGAGTACCACCTCCAAGTATCTTTTGCCCCAGCCTTGTTTTTATGTGCTTTGGTGGAAGGATAGCATAATGCCACTTGGTATAAAATGTGCCTGCACTGGTAAAGAACATAATAAAGGTTTTGTTGTGCTGCTGTGTAGCTGAGCCCAGACATAAGACAATGCTGAAGTGAGCCATTGCTGCAAATTCTTTACTAAGGCAACTAAAAGGTAGACAAAAATAATTTCTCATGGGTCAGCTCATTAAAGACACTACTGAAGTATGGGGGAAAACAGGGTCTTGACTTACTTTTTTCCTTTCCTTTTTTTTTTTTTTTGGGGGGGGGGGAGTTGAACCAATTTTGCTTAATAAACCTTGGCATGAAAAATTATCTTTACTTCTTTCTTCCTATTATTTTCTATAAAAATAGAGCTGAGGGAGCAAGGAAGAGTACCTGGTAAACAAATGGGCATGTTCAGAGAGAAACGACCATTAGTGGAGACCAACACTTCCCTCAAGACAAAACAAATGTCAGGGCACAGGGTAGGGCTGGGGGCCAGAGTGGCATGGGCTCCCCTGGGGTGGGCAGGGTCTCACAGCCAGGGATCCCACTGCTCCAGCCAGTGAGCAGGGCAAGCCCCTGGGGCTTTCTTAACCACACCATTGGTGGGTGAAATGATACCCACTACTTACAGCTGACAGTCGCCTCTGGTCTTTCCTTTTTTAAGGAAAAAAAAAACATTTTCAGCTGTGAAGTTTTCTTACCTAATCTCTTTCTGTACTATTTTTCAGGACAAGGAGTCTGTACTCTTGGTGGTCCCTATTACATTTACACTGTCATTATGTGAAGCAGCTGAAATGGAATTAGTACGGTGAGCTGACTTGGAACACCCTGGCTGTCATAGTGATTTTGAAGTATTTTACCACTTACCATATGGAAAATGTTACATACCTCTGCTAAAACATCCATTTGTGGTCTGGGCAGTATTATGCTAGTATTCCAGTGTTACTGCTGATAAGAAAGGTGTTGGAAGGGTGCTGTGAGCTGTGTAACAAGCTACGGTGTAGTCCACAATGTCTTCTTTGTTGGCAAAGCTGGTCCATGAAATTCCTGCCTCTCCATCCTATCCTCTGCCCTAGACATTCATTCCCATGTCTGTGCTTCAGTTTGCTCAGTTGTGTTCAAGCAGGTTTGTGAGGCTCTGCTGAAAACAAGATCTGGTCTGATCTGGGTTAAAAAGAGGAGTATTTTTAGAATCCACATCACTTCAGGATGTAGTGTAGATTTAGTGATGTAGGTCTACAATATCTTCACTGACCTGAGCAAATACTGGCTTGGTAAAAACTTAATCCAATCCTGTCTGTAATCTGCCCTCAAGTTTATTCTGTTTAAAAAAGATTTTTAAAAGCACCAAGCTGATAAGACTGTTTTTCAAGAAGTAGCAGCCACATGTTCTAGAAGCAATTTACTGCTGACCAAACTCTCAAGCAGCAACAGCTAGGGAAGATGTATGCATAGTAAAAAAAAAAAAAAAAAAAAAAAAAAAAAGACTTAAAAATGAAGAATGAATGAATCTGTCTGCATTTTTAACATCCTTTTGAATTTCAAGTACCACAGGTTTTACTTCATTTCTCAATGTACTCAACAATCATTGAATTGCCACTTCAAGATTCTGAGCACAAGTCCTTTCATTTCCCTTCCAAATGATGTCAAATTAAAACAGTTTCATGTTTGCTCAAAATGGCATTGGAATTGCAGCAGAGTGTCACTGTTTCTCAGTTGGCACTTCAGGTCAGTCTCCCTGTTCTGCTAGCCTGCCCAAGCCTGGAAATGGTCCTGCTGCCTGCAGGTACCTTGGCAGGAGCTGAGCAATATTTAGCACAAGGATAGCTGCTCAGATAACCACGGGACCAAACAAATGTGGGCGTGTGTGGATACATTCTGCGTCAGAAGGAGAACTGCACATGGCTAAGGGATGATTTCAGCTATCAAGGTCTAGAAACAGGATTGTAAATTTGCTTTAGTCCCAATCAAATAGCTGGATAGAGTCCTCCTACTCCACACAATACCTTCAGGGTAATGGGAGACTTCTTATTTTCTTCCCCATTGGGAAAAAAAGGGGGAAGAATTGTCCAGCTTATGGGTTCCTTTCTTTTTCTCCTGGCTGTTAGTTATTAGCTGTCTTTAATGTGAGGAGGAGTAGAGGTTTCATAGAGGAGTGAGGAAAGAATATACTTCCAGATAAGAGGACTTTAGTAAAACTAGGGAAGAACCAATATTTTTTCATGGCCAAATTAAATAGAAATCTCACACACCAGCTTCTCTCCCTAATTTTGATTCCATAATAATTCAATAGGCTTGTGATTAGGTGAAAGAAATCCACTCTGTCTCTAATTGCTACCATAACTATTTAAAACCGCTAAATACAAAATGAACTAATTTACTTGCAATAGCCTGAAAAGATTTTTCCCCGGTTCTACTTCAGGAAACTACACCATATTCACTAGAAATGTTAGCTTCTTCAATTGTATTTTCTCCTTATGTTTTTAGAATAAGGCTTTCCAAAATGCTATTAACAAATATATCTTGCCAGTGTTTTTAATTTAGTTTTCCTGAACGCCTTTGGAGAAGCAGGCTGGAAGAACAAATGTGTCTCGACAGTGTCATCTAGCGACAAAATACATACGAGGCCCTTGAGAGAGCAGCAAGCAGCAGCTACCCGAGCTGAGCTGGACAGCTAGCCAGCCACTGATTGTACTTTTTTGGGAGGCCTCCCTGCAGGCGACTTGAAAACTTTTTCCATCCAGAATAGATGAGAGAGTACTTCCAGCAGTTTGCACAGGAGATGACAAGGCCATCCACGTTGCTCCGGGGGAAGCTGTCCACCCTTTTAGTTCAGTCACTATTTGCCCTTTGCACACCTAAAAATATTGCCCGTGTAATGAAACCATAAAGAGAGATTGGTATCTTCCAAGAAAGAGGTGCTGTTCAAGCCAGCCTGACAAAGTCAAACTACATGAGCACCAGGACTGAATTTGTGCTTTGTGGGGAACTGGTATAGTGAGTGGAGAAGGATATTGTCTCAGCAGAGCTAATAGGAACTATTCAACCACCAGGATGTTTTAAAAAAGACGGGGAAAAAAATCACAACTTTTGTTATGCTTTTTCTCTTTTCCATACGCTTCATTTTGCTTATGTTTGTGCTACTATGCTCTGGTGCATTCACTACATTGCAAAAATCCAGCCTATCATGAAGGTGTGGATCATCATCTTGATTCATCATGTCTCAGCATGAGATGTATCATCTCGTTCAGAAGAGGACAGAGAATACCTATAGACAGCACACATGGTTGTTCAGCAGCACTGAAGAGTTTAGAATGAATGTAAGTATAGGAGCTGACTTGATTCTTGAGGGCAAACATCTGTGAAAATGAGATACAATTATGAGTGCAGTGAGATATTATACAGTGGTATTCCTTGGGCCTCCTTTTTTGGAGGTCTTAGTCTCAGGCCCTAGAACCAGGTCACTGAATGTACTGTCTAGTTGGGAAAGAAAGCAGAATAGAGCTGAGTGCTTTTTGTACTACTGTTGCTCAATCCATGCTGTCTCACAGGCATTTATGATCTTCAGGCTTACAGTACTATTAAAACATGCCTTTGTACTCGCAGTCTGACAACCGGTGTTCACGCTGCAGCAACCAGTGGTGGTAGAGAGACAGAACTCCACTTCAGTCTTCATACCTGGAAGTAAACCAAATTACATAATTAATCAGAAACAATGACATCAAACTTGGGATTACTTTTTCAAAACTTATAAATCAGCAGAGTGTATGAAATCCATCAAATATTATGCATTCTCTTTGTGAAACCAAAACAAATCATACAAAGGATCATTTCCATCATGACTGCTGAACAACCATTACATCCAATTTTATTTTCAATAAACTTCGAATAGCAGATGAAGATGCAATTTTTTGTAACGGAAAAATACTGGTAAATCTTCAGTACCCTTAAAGGCTGTGACCATGGTTCTACGGTGATAGGTCACAGAAAAATAATATTTATGCCCATTAGAATGGCAGTTCATAAGAATATGCTGCTGCTTGGCTTTTGTTATTAGAATCCTTAGCAGAAACTAGACAGCTGTATTAAATTTTCTAGAAATAACGTTGAAAGCTATTAATCAAAAATCCCTAAAGCTTTTCTTTTTAAAAAATATTCTACACATTTCCTGATATATCCTGTCTGGAATACAATGCACATATACACGGTCTTTTTAAAGTGGACCTAAGTGATAATTGAGTAGGTGGGAATTATTTAAGAGAAAAAGTGAACCTTTTTAGTTTTTAAGGGTTCCCCCCCCCCGCTACAATTTGGCATATATTTAACAGTTGTAGAAATAGACTCTACTCATGCCATTTATAGTTTCAATTGCTTCTGCATTTGTAATTCCATCATAGACTAAACCAAAATTGAATCTCAAATGTTAAGTACTGAAATATTTACCATTTCTTACACAGCCTTTCATTCATAGGGTTCAACCCACTTTAGATCGCCCTGTTTCCCCCCTATTTTGCAGGGGAGTCAATGGTCAGAAACAGCTTCACACAAGGGACGATTCAAAGCAAGTAAGTTAAGTTCCTGTTTTCAGCAGACCTAGCAGAGGAGCTTATTCTGATTCTGCGTGGAGACAGACCATGCTGGGAGTGAGGAAGGAAGAATGTTCTCCCCACTGCTTGATGCAATATTCAGTGAGTCACTGGCACAGCTGAGACTAGCTCAAGAGAACTGCCTTGAGTCCTGCGCTTGACAAGCTCCACAGATGAAGAAAACTGCAGTGCTATAGTTTTTGTTGCAGAATTGTTCTGCTAAGCCTGCCAGCTGCTAACCAAAGGATACTGTGTCGTCATCCAATGTTAGAAGAGTTTTTCGACTGTAGATGGCACTGCAAGGTAAATGCAAAGGTGTGTCTACTTGCTGTGGAGATTTTATTCTCTTGATTTTTTTTTATCTCCCAAACACTCTGAAATCAGTGTTTGGAAGACTAAACAAACACAAGAGATTTTTAAGACCCAGAGAAGACCTAGAAAGAAGTAAGGTAAGGCCAGAGGAGACCTGTCTGGAGGTGATGCAAAGGGAATGCATGCTATCTTTACCAACCTACTGTTTAATGCAGGGCTATCCCATTTTGGGAACTGACACCTCCCACAACAGTGGTGGGTCACTGCAGAGACAGACAGGAGCGGTGACTCCAGCTGCTCCTGGCATCCCTGGGTCACACAGCTGGAGCAAGACAACCCAGCTCTCCAGGTGTCACTTCAGCTAGGCCATGAACTCCTGCAGAGAGCACACTGGTAGATTAGGAGAGACAGGCTGCATCATACTGAGCACAGCGCTGTGAAGTGCATCCTGAACCACAGCACTTTGCATGGCACGCAGCAGCATGCGGTCACCCTCTGCCATGCAGACTTGAGCGCAGCGGGACTGTACTGGCAGCAGCAACCCTGAAGCCAGTATATGTGGCACTCAGTGCCAGAGGGGGTGTCAGATGCCTTGTTCAGGGATAGCACCGACATAGCCCAAACAGCAGCATCCGGGCATGAAATGGCCAGAAAAAAATCAGCTGCACTGTAAACAGAATGTTTACCTAGTCTTTACAAAAAGTTTTAAAAGTAACAACCTCTTTTTTCTTATCATCAGAAGGAGGCAAGAAAGGCAGTTTCTCTCTGTTCCCAGAAGTTCAGAAGCTATAAACAGGTCGTCCTCCACATCTCCTAACCACTATGATCTTTCCTCTCCAGTCTGTTGGACTGCCACAGGACCAACAGTGTTATTTGCCATGGCTATGGAGTCCGAGTCCTTAGGAAGTCCAAGAGAATATCCTTGACTCTCATGTCTTTCCATCCATCCTCTCCCCTCCATAAGAGGCTGATGCTCTGTGGTAGTCTGCAGCCTTGCTCCTTCTGTTCAGGAAGATCAGGGTCAAAGGTGTGCAGGAAAGACAGACCACGAATTGAATTTTCTTGCTGCACTAATACAATAAAGTTCCCACAGAATAAGAAAACACTTTGTTTACAATCATACTCTTCAGCAAACAGACAACATCCACTTCACATGTACTGCAGTTTCTGATTGTATTGAAGATCATATTCCAGTCACTGAAAGTAACTGTCCCTTTACTAGTTCCCACAGATGACCGTCTTTTACTATGTAGGGTATGCAGTTACAATTTTTTTTTTAATGTACATTGTGCCCTTTACCATAGTTTTTTTGCAAAACTTTTTTTTTAAAATATGGCAATTCTGTACAAATGTGGGACAATGCGTTCTCATCATACACATCTCATATCACTGATGACAAACTATCCTTTTTGTGTATCTGGACTACTATAATAACATAAACTATACTTTGGGCATCTGAAATGCTCCCAAGGTCTAATTAGACAAGTTGGAAATATTATGAGTTAAAGAATGGATGTCAGAGTATTTGACATGACATGGCTACATGGAAGTGTTCCCAATCTTGTGAGATGAAGAACCTGCTTTGCTGAAGCCATGGTTTCTTGAATCAAAGCTCCTGGGAGCTCACAGCATCTTCATTTTGTACTTCATCTTCACACTCACTCTGAAGTTGATTGAGCAGACTTCAGGGCATCCCCATACTTCACCATCCTCCTCTCCATGTTGTCTGATCCTTGGACTTCTCCACACTTGCCTCAAATGGTCTTGGTATATGGAATTTAGTCACTCTGTCTCTTTGAGTAAGAGGATAGGCTTTCTTAAAGCAAGATGCACATATTTTTAATAAATTTGGAGATACTCTACTGGTATAAAAATGCTTCTTTTGAGTGTGTAGCTATCTGATAAATAAATAGTAGTCTGGGGTTTTTGCAAGCTTTCCCTGCTAAGAGGTGTTACACTGAATCTTCCTCTATTAGTTCTGTGATACAATTTTCCCAGTATTTTATAATCTTTTTTTCAAGTTCATGAAAGAGAGGGATCATGAGGAACTTATTTAGTATCAGCAGAAGGTAAGCCTGGAGCTGATTAATTTTTTCTTCAGCAGAGAGTATTACTGCTGCCAATAAGAATTACTACTCAAGGCTCCAGAGGACACTGGTAATAATTAGGCCAGCTAAAGCATAGAAATAGAAATGTGAAGGGGGAAATCTGTCACTTGACATTTAGTATAGCTGGAAAGAAAAAAAATTATTATTTTCACTTTTGATACATAGACTGAACTTTTTCATTACTGCCTGATAAAGGTAATTACCATCTATTTTCAACATCCAGAATCAATTTCAGAAATCTGTTATGAGATCATTACAGTGATAGCATAAAGTGCTAAGTACATTTTTTCCTTCCTGTCACTTACATATTCTCCTCTAATTCCTCCATTAGCCTAAGTATGGTGCAACAGACATGGCATGGAACTTTAACTCAGTATTTCTGCAGACTACTCTGGATGGATGGCTAGGATCCATAGGTCGCCAGAAAGCTGCCTAAGCTGCCTGATGGGGTAATGTCCTCCCCACAGCCCAGATTTATCTCCCCTAACCTTAAATGAGTATACACATTTGGAGCACAGTCAATCTATAACCCTTTAACAATCAATGAACTGAGATGCATATGAAGAGAAAAAATATAGTCTGTAGGCTAATTAAGCCTCTCAAAAATTGATGTTCCTCCTCAAATTGTGAAGGTGGCTAAGTATATGGGTTTTCCTTTTTAAGTGCTGTTCTTTTCATTTTTTTGAGGAATTTTTGACTTGAAGTCTAGAGCTGCTGTAAAAATTAACAATGGCGGTCAGACACCTTCTTTTCCTATAAGACAATTACATGTTTATTTGTGATAATTCAGATGTTTTCATCACCAACTGAGAAAAAAAAAAGAACAGTTCCTAACTCTCAGGCACATACTACTTGCTTCAAGAACTCACAAATCCGACTGTTGGATTATCTCATTAAAAAACTCTTCCCTGACTTGTTACTGGCTTTTCATCTCCACTGCCTGTAATGCCTTCTGAAAGGCTTAAAATGGTCTAATTTTCTGCAATAACATTGTCATTTTCCACTGGTAAAAAAAAAAACAAGAAAAAACCAGTAATTTAAACAGAGGCTCAAGTTAACCTGCTTGAGGTGGTTTTGTTTTACGTTACCTTATCACATCAACATATCTCTGCAAATCAAACTATATAATCCTGATTCTGTGAATGGTATTCATTAGTTCGCTGCTTTTGCAGAGGCAGCACAAAGTAGCAGGAATTTCTATTACTAACCTATGAGCTGGGGACAATCAGAAAAGCCTGAACAATAAACAAAAGGTAAAGTAGTTAATATCTCATTTTTTCCATTAAAATATTGAGTCCTGCAAAGGAGGTCAAACTTTTGCATAGAAACCCACTGCTAAAAGCTTTTGGTTATTCTGTCAAGGTTTTAGCTGACTTGAACTCCATCAAGTCCTATTCTTGACTCAGTATTATCTTCTAACATTTCTGTGTCCTCTGCTATAGTTTTCTATTCTTGACAGTAGTATTTTGTCTGAAAGACCTGAGGGGCAGTCCAGCTTCTTAGAAATTATTTTTCCTCACATAGAATCTATTCACGTTGCCTTGGGCCTTTTTCTACTTTAAGCCTCCTGATCCTTCCAGTGTGCTGTTTACCTCTTCAAAGAATGCCAGTCCCAGCTATTCACTTGAATTCGTATTTCATATTGCACAACAAAGCATTGTTCATGACTGACTTCGGTTGTATTTGGACCTCCTTATCTCCCCAGACGATCATTACTGTTCTTAGTCCAGCTGGCAGCATACTTGGAACAAGGCCACCTCTGAGATGCTTATGACTGAAGCAGAAAGAAGCTATCACTAGGAAAAGAATGCATAAATAAACTTCACATAGCATGCAGGGTTAGTTACAATGGTGAATGACTGCTGGCAAACCAAGCATTTGGAAACGGAGAAAATACTTGAGATTCACCTACATACAACTTCTACTCAGTCTTCCCCAAATAGAACTGCTGCTGAAGAACACATGTAATGTGTTTCAACAGCAAATGTTTTGTGGCTTAAAAAATAGCAAGGTTTTTTAAATGTCTTTTAATGCTTGCACTACATGGGATGAAACTGTGACTTTAAAGAAACACATAGAAACTCTGGCCATCAGCATTAATATTAACATATCATTAATGTATTTTCTGTATTTTGGAGAAAAATTATGTTTGACTTTTTTACTCTGTATTTTATGTTAGGTACTGTTTGTCTTGGTTCCTAGCTTCCCACCCTAAAGTGCTACACCCTAATCCTGTTCGAGATTAATCTCTAATCTGTACCACCCGTGACATCATTCAAGGTATAAATTAAAAACATAGCCCGAGTTGAGCCCTTATAAGAGTTCACTTGAAACACACATGAAGTGAACTGTAGGTAACTACAAGAGCAGTTTTTCAAATCCTTATGTACGTACCAAGTTTGCTTATGAGACTACTGAGCTGTTGCCAAAAGCCTCACAAAAATCAAGACGTATGTCATAAATTAGGCCACTTGCTCTGTCAGAGAAATTATACCGGTTTAAGTCAATCTGCCTCGACACAGCCTCCTCGATATTTTCTCTCGCTTCATTGTTTTCCAGAGACCTGCAGGCTATTTAAGTATCTGCTTTCGAGTCCAGGAGAGGTGTTCCCTTGCCAGAAACCCGCCCACTTTCCTCACAGCCGGCCACGCTGCTTCTCGCGTGAAGACTGACACAAAAAGGCACTGACGCACCTCAGCTTTCCGACCTTCACCTGCACTCCCCCCGTTATTTCCAGCTCCCTTCCTCGCTCCCTCCTCTACGCGCGCCGCCACCACCTCGCACCTGCGGCGGCCATTTTGGTTTAACCCTGGCACTCCGCGGGCCGCCCCCCCCCCGCAGGCTCCGCCCCCCAGGCCCGTCCCGCCCTCTCGAGCCCCTTTCGCTACCTGACCCGGCCTGTCAGTCGATCCGGGCTCCGCCGTGGGGGGCGGAGCCCAGGCCGCTGTGGCAGCCAATCGGCACGCGAGGTGCGGCGGCACCGCGACCAATCAGCTGCTTGCTTCTTCCGGGGTGCGGTGCCTGCTGTCTCTGCGCCCCGCTGTGAGGTGGTGACACGGGCTGTCCGCGTTGCCGCTTGAGGTGTCGCGGTAGCCGCAGCAGTCTGGCCCTTGCCCGGTGTCACTGAGGATGAGCCCCCGCGCTGCCCAGAGCGCGTCCCGCCCTGTCCGCCCGAGCCCATTCATCTAGCGACTGGTGAGGGGCGGGCCGCGACCTGCTGATGTGTCCGGAGGGGGAGCCGGGCCTGGGGGAGGGGCAGCGTCATGGCTGGCCCTGCCGGACGGGACGGGACGGCGGTGGAGGGGGGCCGTAGGAATGAGGAGAGCCCCAGGCAGGAGAGCCAGGGACGGTAAAGGACAGCCGGCCACGTAGGATGGGAGGGGACCGGCTTCGAGGCGGAAGAAAAGTGTCTGCGCCGCCTGTTTTGATAAGTCTCTTCTGTCGCTTGTCGCTTCCCGGCTACGTGGACTTGTGTAGTGGGAGTCAAAGCGGCCACCTCTGCCCCTAGCCTGTGGCTGGCTCTTTGAAACACTTAAGATCTTCCCACTCTTGACACTGGCAGCAGCCTCTGCCAGGTTTCCTTAGCTGGAGATTCCCGGGAAGCTTGTTGTGTCCCTGGCCTTCTTGATGATACTTGTCTGCGGCTTTTGGGAGCAGCTCGCTGTCTTGCTGGCTTTAAGCAGCAACGTAGGCACTAGAGAGCTGAAATCTCATAGTTTAGTTAAAAGGATTTTTCGTGTGGTCTTTTTAGGGGCCAACTACCTGATGTCTGAAATCTGGCTTTTTGCTGTCATGGTCATTGGAGTTGTCTCTTTGTGGAAACTGACAACATTTTGTGGTTTACCAAAAAAATAATAATTGCCCAACACCTGATGTGGGTACTTTTTAATAATACCGTACCAAATGTTCAGAGTTCATTCTGAAAAGTCAGCTTTTCCTAAGACTTGATGTTATTTATTGGATATAGTTTTAAGCGTGAAATACAAGCACACATTCGTGGTTCATTGCTCTTGACTTATCTTCAGGTTATCTATTTCAAGAAAAAATCTAGAGCAAGGTTCCAGTGTTTTGTGGAAATGCCTATAACTGCACACACTGTATTTGTCTATAACACTTCATGCTTTAACTTTTTGGACAGTGTTGAGTTATTAAATATAAGTAGTTTTGACTGTTTCAAGATAAGCCAAGCACAGTATTTCAGAGTTTACTGTTTATGTACTGTGATTCCTGACTAACAGATGTGCTGTGACATGTGCTAGACTTAGCTATCAATGGTACTTTGGTGGTTTTTTGACAGACGTGTCTGCCTTTAATTGCAAGTACTTGTTAGTCCTGTTAGGAGCAAATGTTACTGGATCACTGAATGTCTCATCCTGATAAGGATTACGCTGTTGTTGCTGTGAAGGCGGAAGTTGTGGAAAGTCTGGAGAGAATCTCTAATGGTCACCTGTGCCAGGGTGTACCTGCCAAGTGGTGGCACAGAGGCTCTGACCTCTTTGTTTACTTCAGTAAATGAAGTAGCTTGGATCTCCGGTGGCCCAGGGGATATAGCAGGTATGGTGGAACATGGTGGTTTTTGAAGCAAGTTGGTTTTCCTCCATAGCTTTAATTTTAGGCAGGTCACTTATTTAAAACTTCACCTGGCCCATTTTGAGAGCCTCATTAGCATTCAGTTTATCATTTGAAAGTCCTTCCTGACATATAATCTTAATCCCTTAAGAAATCTGAACAAATAACTACTTATCTCACTGTCAGGGCTAAAATGGACTACAGTTTTGATTTGTCTTCTTTATGTAAAAGCTGTCTTATTCAAAGGCTCTGGGTGGTCTGTAGAAACTGCAGCTGAAAAAGAAAATAGATTGAATGTGCGCTCAGCCTGTACTCATGGGTTTTCTTATAAACTTCCTGAATCGTAGTTGTTCTTTCCAAAGTTTCTTCTATTTATCTACTTCTCTTAAAACTTGATGTTTGAGCTAGAGGCAGCAGCCTACTTGATATCTTGTGTATTGAGAAGAGCAGAACCCTTGCTTTCTGTGCCTTGTATTGTAATGCCCTTGTAATATAGTTGAGAAGAAGGTGCTTTTTTAAAAAGACTGTATGTGAGAATTTCTGACTGCCAAACTACTCTTAAGGCGCTGCATAACTTAGATTTAACCTTTTTTCCTTGTATATTCTGTCACTTTCCCCACCCCTAAAATATATTGTGTATTCAGATAGTATTGTTCAAGGGGTTGAAAAGCTTAGATTTATGCCCAGACTTCAACAAATGAGTAGGGAGTTTCTGACCAGGTTAAATCCTCTGTGGATGTGTAATCTGAGTAGAAATTAGTAGTGTAGCTGTTCTTTGAAACCTTGGATAATGTGCTGCTTATAGCTGAAAGGTGTGTTTGCTGTTATTTATCTGGAAATTCATCTGTGTTTCCTTGAGGGTATGTTGCTTAATGCTAGTGCTATAGACACTTTTGTCAGATTCTAAACCACTACTTTAATGTGTATTAGTGAAAGTTGCCATTAGGTAAGACTACAGTCAGCCAAAAATCCTGGAAAGTCAGTACTGTGGTCGCAAATTCCCTTGGCCTTAAGTCTGTAAGCTTTAGATTGTGATTTTTTTATTTTTTTTTACATTAGCTTACTTATCAAGTAGTCTGCATGGCGAAGTTTGTTTTAGGTACAAGTATTTTCAGGATTTCCACGCTGTTATGGTTACAGGTCTTTTGTGGTGTTATGAATCAAGTGTGAATGGACTAACTTGGAGAATATTATTAAATGTCAGAATGCTTGTTTAAAAAGCAACCCCCCTTCCACTCCACCCTGGAAATCTGTAACAACTTGCAATACCCTTACAAGGATGGACTTAACCTTCCCGAAGCGTGTGATAGTGCCAGTTATATTTCTTTTCATTTATCAACTTAATTTCAGAGCAAATGAATTTTGCACCTTCTGAAAAGCCATATTGTTTACTTTTTTTTTTTTTAAGGAGGAATATTAAGATTGACAAGTAAAACTCTAGGCTTCTGTTATACGGAAAATAGAAACCATTATTTAGTTCCATTTTAGGGCAGCCAAATACTGGGTAGTTTTTCACCAAGTGTGTTGTAGATGCAACTGATATTTAGAAAAGTATCTTATTTTTCTTAACAATAATAATTAAAAAAAAAAGCCAACAGAAAAAACAGTGACTGGAATGAGGTTATGCCAATTTGAAGATCAAATAAGGTCTTGAGAAATATATTCTTAGTAGAGCAGCCTAAAGCTGGGCTTCACGTTCAAGTCGCTAATTTGACATTTAATGAAGTGTGTATGGAAGATGCAAAACCAGCAATCTGTCTTCAGATGGCACTGAATTCTAACTAGCTGAATCTCTTCTGTTTTCTCTTTCACTTGCATGTGAGACTGTTGTCTTTATTAAGACCAAAAAAACCACACCAGCAGCTATTAGCCACTGCCATGGTACTGGTATCCCCATCCAGGTTAGCAGATTTTGCTAGATCTAATACTGAGTATAGGCTTTCATCAGGAAGAATCTGAAAGACCACAGATACGAGTTCTGGTATCAAATGTGTGCCTCCCAGATTGGATACCATAGATAGTCATTGAAACTGCCAGCCATGTGATAAGGGTTGGTTGCTGTTTCTTTTTTGATAGCACCCTTGTACCTTTGCATCAAGAATGCAAAACCTGTATGGAAATACGTTCTAGAAAAAAAGAAAATTGGAAATATGTTGGTGGAGAACATGATCCTACAGATGTAGAAACAACCAGCCTACATTTTCCTTCATCCAGTAGCTTGCGATGCCTCTGTGCTAAATGTCTCTGTTCTAGACATCACAAAAATTTGTGCTGAATACGCTCTGCTTTCACAGCATTTATTTTCTGAAAGATAGTGACTAAGAAACAGTTATGTAGTAGGGGGGGCTAAAGCTGCTTTGGTATCATCATTTATTTCTTCTGGCTTAATTTTTGTGATATTTGTATTACCAGAACACAACCGATTACATATTTTTTATCTATTCTGGGAAGCCTCTCGGATAACAAAAATAGGTAAGCAGAACCCTTGGACTTGAAGAACGCTAACTCACCAGAAGTGCCTTATAAGCAGCTTTGATATGCAGAGAGATTTCTGGAACTTCAAAGTGGGAAACTTCTGCCAACTCTTTTTAATTTTTTGCAGTGATTGAACAGAATCTCAGGATTTCATGTCTTCCCTCTGCTGTTTCCAGGAAATGAAATCTACAATCATCATCCTTAATTATTTGGTTATTTGTTAGCTTGGTCGTACAGATACATAGAATCTTAGTTAATTTGATACTAAAGAGAGGTGTGATAGTTTTGATTTTTAGACATTTTGGCAAAAAAGTGCCAAATCATTGCCTATTTGTAGTGACTTCTTGAAAGAAACAGGTATTTCAGACAACCACAGTAGTTAGAGAGCTGCTGTTCTGGCTCTGTAAGGTCAGGTGACGCGTCTGATGCACTCCTTGGAGGGTGTCTGACAGCTGCGGTGCAGTGGTGCTTTGCCTTCTCTAAGGGGAAGAGCTGAGTGGGAGGGCTCTACCCACTCACTTCCAGGTGGTGAGATACCACAAACACTTTCTTGCTACTTAGGAATTGCTTCCAATTTGGTTGTAATCTTTTAGATTTTCCTGGGTGTGAACACTTCCAGGTGGTGAGACACCACAAACACTTTCTTGCTACTTAGGAATTGCTTCCAATTTGGTTGTAATCTTTCAGATTTTCCTGGGTGTGAACATGTTTAATAAGTAGCTCATACCTCTAAGGAAAAATGCAGCAGCCTGCTTGCTGCTGAAGTAAAACATCTTTGGGATAATCTTAATAATGCTCCAATTCCTCCATATTTTTTTTTTTTGTGATTTGTTTTCTATAATGAAAATGCTAATTAGGAACCAGTTTTTAAAAATAATTTGAATTTCACATGATGCCTATTGTATAATAAAAATGTTTAAAAGATATAATCTCATTTAGCTATTTATGTCTTTTAATAATTAGATCATTAGGAGGACACTAGTATTATAACATGAATATGATTAGCGCAGAGAAGCCTACAGAAATATCTGCAAATAAAAGCAGACACATAATCGAAAGGGCACTGTATTTTAGACATTTTAATCCAAAGTTTAGTAAATGCTGGTGCTGTTCCTATTCTGTGCTTACTTCAGGTGCTGTTCATTCAGCTGGGACCCCATATACTAGAAGTAAGCATTTGGACAGCACTAAGGTTTTCACACAGACTTGAGTGTCAGTTCACAATTTTAAAGTTTTAAGGTTTCACTTACGAACCTCCTTTGTATTTAAAAATAGTCAGATCTGATTATTAACCCTTCTCAGATGTTGCAATAACATGATAGTTTGTGTCATTGGTGTGACAGTCTTTACTGTGGAGGGGTGAAAATTTGATCTACAGCCTCGAAACTCAGGGTGCATGTATCAATGTACTAATACAGTATCTAGTGTTGTAATGTTTATAGTAAAGGAGGGCTGGGTTAGAATGTCTTCTAAAGAAATAATTCAGCAGAGTCAGTTTTCACATAGCTTCAGTAAATGTCACCATAATGGAGCCTTTGTGAGGTAAACAGGGTTGTGTTTCTATCTGGTAGCAGATACTTTTTAATGAGTGGTTTGTTCACAGTATTTTCGTGTTTGGTGAAGCTAGAGCTCAGGTGCTTTAAAGTTGTTTTTCTTTGGCCTCTCTGTTCCTGTAATGACACAACTATCTTTGGAACCAGGATTTAACTTTCATCTGAATCATTTTCTCATACAATTCAGTGTCTTAAATAGGTGTGTACCTGCACAAGGGAAGGAGTGGCATGGGGCATGGCAGGACTCCTTCCTTGGGTGGTGGTTCCATTTCATATCAGGTTACCTAACAGAGTAGCTTATTTTGTGAGTCCCCTGAGTAATTTTTCTTTATGTTCTTTTAAATTTTACTTTTCTTTATTTGTAGCACTAATAGCAATGTCTTAACAGTGAATAATATTTAAGATGTGCTTTACAAGGCATATGTAACATTTATACTTCTTCAACATCATAATTTTATTGCCTAGTGATATATTGATGAAATGTGACAAATTGGTTTGAGAATAATAGCACTTCTGATGTTTTTCCTGTAGTCTCTGAATTTTACTTTTTTTTAGTTGTTACTATTTAGAAAGGTGTTTGATGCACAGGCAATCTGAGTCTGCTGATAGCAGTCACCTGACACACTTTGATTCTGTGGAGCAGCAAGTCAGGCTGTGTTCTATGAAACTAGAATGTTTTTCAAGCTTGCAGCAGTGATTCACTTTTCTTTATAGTGTGAGGCTTTAGAGAAGGTGAAGGGAGAAGAGTCCACACAGGTATATGTAAAATTTCTTGAGTTACTGCAGAAGTTTGTATGTTGGTTGTAAAATGCCCTGTGGAGTGAACTGAAGCTTGCTGTGACAAATGTAAGCTAAACAGTTGTGGTCAATTTTGGTCTCTGAAATAGTTATGAATGTTACTCCTGGTCAGGGATGAGGGGCTAAATTGCACTGAATAAAAACTACTTCCCCACCCCTCCTTCAATTACCGGCTATTTGAAATTGTTTTGAAGGTACATACTGAACAAATTCTGATCTCTAGATTCCCATTCCAAGTATTTAAACTTTTCTGAATGAGGTGGGAAAATAATTGTTGAGGACTTTGTCATAACATGTTTAAATGAATACTCTTGGGTTATTTTTTTTTTCTTGGAAGTTTAGATTGCATTACTAATGCTTGTTGTAAACTGATTGCTTTCAGCTTGGTGGCAATCGTGAGGATAATTCTTGAAATAGGAGGACTGGTATTTCTGTTTTCTTTTCCAAACAAAATTGTATTTTCCTGACAAGTCTTTGCAGATAAGAGACATTAACAAAATATGGTTATACATTCAGTGCCTGAAAACCAGTGGAAGCTAACTAACAGGTGTTTTTGAAGGGGGTGTGGGCCAAGGAGTGGGGTGTGCACATCTATAATGACTGCTGAGCTGGAAAGATAGCAGGGTGAGGTTTTTTTTTGGTTTGTTGGTTTTTTGTTTGCTCTTTTTTTCTCTCCCAAGGATTTCTTAACATTTCAGTTTTCATGATGACAGTGCCCAGCTTCTTTTGGCATATTTTACTCATGGGTAGAACAACTTTAAACTACAGTTTGCATAGCAAGCAAAAACTTCAAAGAGTATAACATGATTGAATACTACTTCACTCAGTTTGCAATTTACACTTGAAAGATTGAAGCTTGTGTTTTGGGGACTGAATAGCAGTTCACATTAAATTAGGCAGTGTATCAGTGATGTATATAGTTCACTTTTTCTGTTTTAGATGGGTTTATGTGTGATTTTTAGACTGCTGTCTGTACTTCATGTACTGTAATCCTTTTAAGTATAGCTTCACGTTTTTAATAGGTTAGATGAGTGCTTCTGTCAGGCCTTTTTTACTTTTGAGAAAGTGGATGCCAGAGAAAGATGGATATGCTAAAGTAGGCACAGATAAGCAGAAATGCTGTATGCCCCAGACAATATATTTTTATGAAGAATTTGTATCTTTGCCTCCTTTTCCTTCTTCTTCCTCCCTAACCCCTTCCACCTTAGACCTTCATGTCTTCTTGCCTGTTTCAAGAGCTTTAGCTCTTAGCCCTACATGAGCACCAAAATCCTGAATTCATGTCTCTTGTACAAGTTGCTTGTCTTTACTCTGTTCCCATCTTTCCTCTCACCTTTGTCAGTGGCTCAGGGAGCGGTGGAGAGGAGCCTTTCTGTTGGTTCTGCTGAAGAGACTCAGTAGGCAGATGGGTAGACATTCAGGCCAGGGAGAAGAAAGAGGGGCATAATGCTTTTTTTGCAGTGGCTAAAGGAAACTGTGGTGGTCCCTCCGTCCTTCTGTGTGACCTGGCAAAGCTGCTGATAGCCTAGGTGTACTCAACAGCTATGGGGATTTTTTGGTGCGTGTTTCTGTTTTGGTGTGTCCCCCCCCTTTTAGTTCAGTTCTTGGTTTGTGATCACAAAGTAGTGATATAATTAGATGGTAAACTCTCAGGGTCCTAAGGACCCTAAGTCTGGGAAAACAAACTTTTTTTTTTTCCTTCAGATTACTCTTTTTGGATCCAGTTCACAATGTAGCCTCAAAGATTTATATCAGAGAAAGGGAGGAGGTGCCTTTGGAGGCTGGGGTGGCAAAGGGACTAATGCTTTTTTAAACTGACTGAATGCCTGAGTATAAGCTCAAATGGCATGGGACATGCAAGTTAACCCTTGCCACATTGCTCTTGAACTTACAAGTGCTAGTTTGATATGCATTTAAATAGGTACAGTTGCTTAGGAAAATAATTTTTGTTTACTAATCTGTTCTGGTTTGTTCTCTTTCAGGTCTCCCTTGCAATTATGGAGTTTTAGAAGAATAAGGTAGTGTGGAGGGGGAATCCCCCTCTGCACACGTGAGTTAGTTCACTTTTGGAATTTTCTATGGACAAGAACATTTGTTATATAAGATGGTGAAATAAGACTTCTAAAAATATATATTTATAAGTATTTATTTGGATCAAGTGCCAAACGTAACAGTACAAAGATTTCTGATGGCAGCTCAATAAAACTGGATTTACATCTTCGGAATTACAATTTTTTTAAGGCACTGTGTTGTATACTAAATTGGAGTGCCTTGATACACTTAAGGGTTGTTCCCCTTAAGGAAAGGAGCAGCTTTAGAAGTGAAGATGAATTCTCTCATGCCAGATTGTACTTCAAAGTGTCGATCTCTACAGCATGCTTTGGATGTTATTTCTGTAGTAACCAGAGGAAGCGAAGGCCAGATCAAGGCCTTTCTCTCTTCTTACTGCTACAATGCTGCAACTATAAAGGATGCCTTTGGTAGAAATGTTATACATCTTGCTTCATCTTGTGGCAAAAAAGGCGTGCTAGACTGGTTGGCTGAGACCAAAGGAGTAGATCTATTGGCAAAAGATAAAGAGTCTGGATGGACAGCTTTGCACAGAAGTATATTTTATGGATACATTGATTGTGTTTTGTCATTACTGAAGGTGAGTGATTTGCAACTTTAATTTTCCTTGGTATCTACAAGTTTTAGCGTTTTATTGGTTATGTAAAAGCGGGGTTTAAACTTGACTGAAAGCCTCCTGAGGATTGTCTTAATATTGTGTTTAGATCACAGTACATTGATTTACTGAAACGTTGTCTCTCTGTTCATACAAGATAACTGCCTTTGCCCATACAGAAATCAGCACTGAGTAAGGATCCCTGAGTAACTGGACTTCCTTGAAGACTGGTTTGTGTGGATGATATCAGGGTCAGGATCTTAAAAGTGGAGAGTGATCAGACTAAATATACTCTAAAAACAGACTCTTCAATAAAGGAAAAAAAAACCCTGTACCAAGTAGCGTTTTTAGAGAACATAAAATAATGAAAGCTTGAGTAGAGTTATAATTAGAAGTGAATCTTGCATTTGAGAGATAGCACTTCAAGATACGGAGCATTTTACTAAGCAAATCCCTATTTCATTCATATTTTAACCAGGGCTTTTGCTCAATACCCCTTATTCCTTTCTTGCAATTGCTGTTTATTCCCTACCACTTCGGAAGTTGTGTTTAGTTTTGATTGTCTTTCCTTCTGTTCTTCCTGTCCCAAGTATAGCAAAGGGAAAGCTACATGTGGTTGAGATCTGTTCAGGGTCCCTTAACAGTGTAAGAAAATGAAGTATTTGTGGTTCAGGGTTACTTAAAAGCATACCTTTTAAGGCAGACAACTTTCCATTTTGAGTTCAGCCTTTTTAAATTGCAACGACTAGCTGTTTGTAAAGAGAAAACTCTGCTTTCAACAAGATTTTAAGCAAAATGGTTGTGGATCCAGTATTTTTTAGTTCTTGAAGGTCTGATAACTGTTAAATATGTATTTCATGTTCTGTACCCTTACACAGTGAGGAGGTTTCCATGAAAGTTGACAAAAGTCATTGCTAGCGTGAGAATTTATATAATTCTGTTCTTTACAAAACTGGAAATTTTGTATGCGATGTATGAAAAAGTAATCAGTCCTCTAGTGCATGTGTGTATATCTGTATCTTTGATACTTGCTTAGAAGAGACCTGTACAGGTTTCCCCAGATGTATTCTACTTTTCTATCAGCTGCATGAATGAGTGAGATTTTTCTGATAGCTAGCTCTGCTGATACGCTTCTAAGAAGTGGAATGAAACAGCTCATGGAGAGTGCTCTGCTTCCCAGTTCCTTAACTGAAGTCTCCCTGCAGTACTGCATTATAAAAAGGATATGCCCTTAAGGTATTACAGCAACAACAGGAAGGGATTACAGAATAAGTTTATGAAATAGCTGAGCTAGAAAGAAATCTTTGAAGGTTGGCTAGTCCAACCCACTTGCTCAAGCAAGGTTAGCTAGAGCAGGTTGCCCAGGACTATGTCCAGTTGGATTTTTGAATGGAGATTCAAACATCTCTGTTCCAATATTTTAATGCCAGTGCAGTAAAAATGGTGTTTAGGTTTAAACAAAATTTCTTATGTTTCAATTTGTGCCCTTGTTACTTTGTTTCTTTTGTTCCCTTGTGTCGATATCACTGCTATCTACACCTCACCTCCAATCAGGTACTTATACATACTGATAAGACACAGACCCTCCCCTCCCCCCTCCCCCCCCAACCTTCTCTAGGCGAAGCATTCCAGTGCTTTCAGCTTCTTGTATGTCAGATGCCTCAGTCATTAGTTTCGTGGTGTTCTGGTGGATGTGCTCCTGTATGTCTGTCTTGTACTGGGGAGTCCAGACCTGAACACAACACTCCAACCGTGGCTTGCCAGTGCTGAATAATACCTGTTGGCAACACTTACTTGCAGCCCTGGATGCTTTTACCATTCTTAGCTGTGAGGACACGCTGCTAGCTTGTGGTGGACTCGTTGTCCACCAGGAGCCCTGGATCCTTTTCTGCCAGGCTGCTTTCCAGTCACTTGGCCTCCAGCTGTATAGTGGGTTGCTCCTTCCCGGGCCAGGACTTGCATTTCCCTTTACTGAACTTCATAAAGTTCCTCTGAGCCAATTGCTCCAGCCTGTCAAGGTCCCTCTGAAGGGCAGCATAACTCTCTGGCTTGTCAGCCACTCCTCCTGGTCTTATATCATCATCACCCTTGCTGAGGGTGTACTCTGTCCTGTCATCCAGGCCATTAGTGAAGATGCCAAACAGTACTGGGCCCAGAATCAAGAGCTGGGGTACACAACTGGTGCGGATGGCAGACTTCTTTTGTGGGCTGGGGGCAGTCATGACTTACTCTCAAACTGTATCTAAGTACAAGTTTTGCCACTCAGCAGTTGGGGTTTGTTTTTTCAAATTCAGATCACGTGAATAGCACTGCAGCCTGTGTTCTGCTTGTAAATGACTTCTGTAGCTGCCAAAGAGAAGAATATCCAGCTACTTGTTAAATCATAAGAGTAGGTTGGTACTTGTTAAATCATAAGAATAGGTTGGTCTGTCTGTCATATAGTGAATTAATATGGGCACTGTTGCTAGTATGGTAGCCTTTATAATTTGGAGAATGTATGTTGTTCTGCAACTTGCAATAGTACATATTGCAAGTGTTTTTCCAAAGGAAGTTATGGGTTAAAATCCTTACTGCATATGTGGCTACTTGTCCTGTCATGTTTGAATGAATCCCACTCTGTTGATTTTTTTTATTTCATGTGTTTACTTCTTAAGTGTGGAATTCTGTAAGGTTTTCTTTTATATTAGCCATGAGCTGTGGTACATAGGTAGAGCAGTATTATCCACTGAGTTCTGCGTGGGGACACCTGCAGTTCTTCCCTTCTGGGATGTGGTTGATGAAACTTGATTTCCTTAAAACCAATGGTGGTGTAGCAGCAGTTTTTTGCATTGAGAATACAGTGTACACAGGGAATATTTACCCCGCTCTGAGTTCTAAAGGAATGACCTGTTCATGCTTTATGTTTCTGAAGCTTCCATGCTGCTGTTCTGTTGTTCATGTCCTCTTGCCTTTTCTCAGCAACTGTGAACCACTGTTCCTTGCTTGTATTCAAAGCCATTGCAGGGTATTTTTGATGTTTTCACTTCTCTAGCTTGTCAAAACTGACTTTATATACCAATATAAGAAAATGTGTTCTTCAAAGCTGGTAAATGCATTTTGGTAAATCATTGCCCTTCCTAGATGGCCATGCTTTATTTTCAAGTGTGTTTCCTTTGTGTTTCACTGATTACATCTTATTACTCAGTGAGTATTCATACAATAAAATTCCAGTTAATAGGTTAACATGATGTATACTTGGCTGAACAGAATTGCACTGTTTTTTTCAGGTTTGCTTACAGTTTACGTGAATCTGAAGATTATACTTCATCAATATTAAACTTCAATTAAAGATTCATGTAGCTTCTCAAACATTTAACTGGCTTACTTTAAACTGTGGAGTGAAAATTAACTTCTGCTCTTCTCTTTCCCTCCTCTCCTCTTTCAGCATGGCGTTAGTCTGTATGTCCAGGATAAAGAAGGCTTATCAGCCCTGGATCTAGTGATGAAAGATAGGCCAATCCATGTGGTGTTCAAGAAAACTGGTAAGAAATCAAATTGCTTAAATTGTTTTATAAGGAGGTGTGTTTCAGCAATGTATTAATGTACATTTGAGTGTAGACAAAATTCTCTGTTTCTAATTAGGACTGTGTAATGAGATACACCTGAAGATATGGGGTCACGAATATCCTGAGACAGCAGGTGCAGAATCTTGGCAGTAGGCACAGGATGCATGTGTGTAGCAAAAATGAAGGAATAACAAATGACAGGTTAAAAAAAAAAAAGCCAAGTGATATAATAGGTAACCCAAAGAGGTTGTGGAGATCTCATCCCTCTTTTATCTTAATTGAAGTTATTAGAGAGCCTTCAGTGTCTCTGAATTTGATAGTTTACATCAGTTTTGTGTCTTGTTAAAAGAAGGGGAATATGTTCTTGTGTCTTCAGAATATTTTTTAGACAAGGTAGCTTGATGCAAGCTAGTTACACTCACTCTAAATACTCATTTCCTATTTGGAGAGATTGTGTGTAAGAATAACTTGTAGCGTACAAGATTTTCTTTGACAGGGGAGTAGTTTTCCCAGTAGTGTTTCTTTATTTATGTACTGTTTTATACTTCTCTACAGCCCCTTCTTTCCTCTTTTCTCCATGTTTCCAAGTTCAGTCTTGTTGTACAGTGAATTTTTTTCTTTTTAGCTTGTTTCCAGTCAGTTTAAGTAACGTTGGTTATACAAGTCCTGAGCATGTTAGTGTTAAAAATTGTCACAGCACCTTGCTTCTTACAAGAATAAATATTTTTAAAGTTCAGGTTTAGTTAAAAACAACTTTCATATTCAAATTTTTAATAGAAACAGCAGGAGTTGCTTTTTCAAAGTCAGTATGCACAAGACCAGTATATTTACAAGCTGCAGAGAAAATTTTTTTCATTGCAGATCCCACAGAAGTCTACACCTGGGGAAACAATATAAATTTTACTTTGGGCCATGGTGGTCAACAGGGCAAACATCATCCTGAATTGGTGGACCTTTTTCCTCGGAACGGCGTGTATATCAAACAGGTATTCTTACATAGGCACCTTGCTGAGTGAACTTGAAATGGTGTGTGAGAGGGAACAAATATTGAAGATGTTACCAAGTTTTGAAAATTTGCGTGGAAAAAAAAAGTCGGGTCTGTGGGTTTTTTGTTGTGTTTGTATTTGGTATTTTGTCATGTGTCCCTCCCCTACCCCCTCCAATCTCTTTCTTTCTTCCTAGTTTTTTATCAGCAAGCAGCTTCTATTGATCTGGGAAGCAGCTTAGAGCACCTATGGAGTACTAGAGTAGGCCTGCTGTATTACATTCTTGCTGCTTTCCCCTCCCACCCCCAACCACCCTCAATGAAATTATGGTTCTCTATTTTGGTAGGGAGAGTTATTTTTTTTATTTCTATGATTTACTTTGGATATATGGCTCATATATCATTAAATAGATCCAGAAACATGATACTCCTTATCTGTTCCGATTTTCAGACTTTTTGTGCAACTCCAGTAGTGAAGTGGGACAATGAATCTGTTTGATACAAGTTGAATTAAAATTCTTCTTGTGTTGAAAACAGCATGTGCTGTTAAACACACTTTCTGTAGCAGTATTTTTGTCCTTAATAACTCCTTGAGACTTCAGTTTAAGAATGTATGGAAGTTAAAAGAACAGCTTGAACAAGCATTCAAGGCAGGCAGTCTGTGATGCGGTCTTAACATGTTTCCTTCAGCTCTTTTGAGGCAATATTGTTGTCCTTAAAACTCAGTCTTTTGAGCTTCTGTTAGCCTGTAGGGGCATGCTTGAAATGATTTTAATAAATACAAACAGTAGGTCTCTTCAGGTAGGTTTAGGCAGTACATAATAAATTTAAATCACATATTTTGTGTTTTATGACTTGATTTGGCGGTCCTGTGCATTAATAGTAGTATCTTACTTGTATTTTCACAAGCAGATCTTTCTTAAAGCTGAAATTCTTCACACAGTAGTTCTGGCAGGTATTCTTGGATTATTCAAGAAAATTAATTTGTCCTATATTGCTTCCTCCCCACCCCTTTTTATTTCAGGTGGTACTCTGCAAATTCCACTCTGTGTTCCTTTCCCACAAAGGTCAAGTTTATACATGTGGACATGGACAAGGAGGACGCTTGGGTCATGGTGATGAACAAACATGCCTGGTGTGCTATCTTATGCTATCTTATGTAATCTAGCGTGATGGTTTTTTTTATTTGAAACATCAGGTCTAAAAAGTGATTTAGAGTTTGTGTGAGTGTACTTTGAAAACGAGTTTGCTGTTGATTTTAAACAAATGCCCTTGCTCCCCATCAAATAACAGAAAAACCCAAAACCCTCTCCAGTACTACTAGGGAGGTGGCAGAGAATAGAAATGTGCTTTTAAATATATTTTAATTTAAGATAGCTAGGTACTGTGGTTAAACTTCTATGTTATGGAAGGGTTGTTTTAAAGGCTAGCTGATGCCATATAAGTAGAAGCAAATAGTTTTTGGCTGAGCTGGCTTCTTAAATAGGTTTGTGATGCTATCTGATGAGTGTCAAGACTGGCACAAAGGAAAAAGCAGTACTGTGGAGCTGTAGTGGCATGAAAAGTGATGGTAGGATTGCTCCTTCCTAGACTTGCACAGCTATTAACTGAAAACTCACCTATCATTTTTGTTTGAATAGTACATATTGCAATATGCAGAAACAAAATTTGAGGAGACTTAAGATATGATGACAGTACAATTCTTAGACTTTAGTATCTTATCCTGTGTGCGTTACCTGGTAGTGTGCATTTAGTTTGCAGCACGATAAGTTTTAAAAATTTCTAATAGCGATTATCTGGTAGAACTTGATATTGTGTCGCTGGATGTTACTGTGAAGACTGGAGCTCAATTCTGAACACTTTTTTAAAAAAATGCAATTCTATGAAATGAGATTTTTTTGCAAATTGCTGTTTTGAATTTGGTATGTTACCCAGGGATGTTACTGCTTCCTTCTCTGGAATTTTCTTAGGATTATCCTGTGTTTTGGAGGGAGAAATCTTTATTGCTCATGGTAATTTAAAAAGAAAAACAAAAGAGGTAATATTTAATATTTGTCCAGCTGTCCAGAAGTTATAGTTTTCAACCTAATTTTGGAACAGATAGTTTAAAAATCATCTCCCTGGTAGGAGAGGATGCATTTAAAATGAAAACAGCTCATCTTATTGCATTGGCTGTGGTAATTATGTTAATGAGTGTATTGTATGTTCAAATGCATTTTTGTCTGTAGTTCAATATTTGGTCATGATTTTCTGTTGGGTTTAATGTTTTTCATATATGGCCACTGGCTAATACCAAACTAGTATATTTTTATATCAATGCTGGGTTTTTTTTTGTTCAGGTTCCAAGACTTGTGGAAGGCTTAGCTGGCCATCAGTGCTCCCAGATAGCTGCAGCTAAGGATCATACTGTTGTTTTAACAGAAGATGGATATGTTTATACGTTTGGTTTAAATACTTTCCATCAACTGGGTATTCTTCCTCCTCCTCCTCACTGCAGTGTTCCTAGACAGGTAAAAATAACATCAGTCAAAGCTTAGTTGTTCATATGTTGGTTTTTTTCAACAGAAAGTAAAATGTGAAGATTGTGGAAATAACTTGTAAACCTTTTCAGGACAATTAAGTCAAATGTGAGTTCAGATAAAATCTTGATTCTGTGTTATCATACATCTTAATCTGAAATACTTAACTGTGTCCTGATAAACATCTTACTTTGTAACCTGAACAGTACTACAGTGTGTAGTGCCAAGTATGATATAAGGTACAATTGCCAAAACTCTTTTCTTCCCCGTATTGTTGTGTAGGTGAAATAACATAAAAGTAATAGATAGGTATTACTTGAGATTCAGGGTCTTTGCTCTTTTAAATCACTGGATGGTATATCTCAGGGTTTGATGGTTGTGTCCATTGCTTAGAAGCACTATTCATTCTGGAGTCATAATGCCTTGGGAGGAATAGTGACAGGGCAGAGTGTGTATGGACATTAGCATCTTGGCTGTATTTCTATGCTCAAACTCTTAATGTTTTCTTTTTTTTTTTTTTCTTAAGTAAGTAAGAGTTACATTACTTATTATTTAAAGAAAGCTTCATCTGGAGTAGAACAACGTTGCGCTTCAGTGTTACAGAAGTAGGAAAGAATAATTTGCCAAAATGCAACAGGATAGTGTTTTGGGTTACAATGGGGTGCTTTTCAGTAGTGTAATGATAGCTGTGTATCCACAGTATTTGCTTTGATCTTGATCATTTTGATTTGGGAAATCAAGTTAAATTTCAAGTGTGGAATTAGTGTTCTGTAGTGTGTTTAGGGCATTAGGATTTAAAAGCTGCAACTTTTCACTTGACACTTTTGCAGGACCTGAGTCTTTGGCTGTCTTATACGTGTCCTGTACAGTCTTGTTTCAACATCTTAAGACAGCCTGAGGAAATCTGATTCTTGTTCTGATTAGATAATGCAAAAATTTGACTACTTTTTGTGCAATATTTTTGCGTTATCTTTGCGTTATCATACATGCTTTGCTAGTGCAATGGCACCCCACTTGACAAACTTCTAAAATAATCCTGATTTAAGACTGTATGTGGATTGATACCGATTCTTGATGACTTTCAGAATGAAATGTTGTCAGAAGTTTGTACATGAGAAATTCACCTGTTGCTGCTTAATATTAAGATGTACTTTGGATTTGTGCTTAGGTTCAGGCAAAAAACCTGAAAGGTAGAATGGTGATTGGAGTGGCTGCAGGCAGATTCCATACAGTGCTATGGACTAAAGAAGCAGTGTATACCATGGGGCTGAACGGCGGCCAACTAGGTAAGGTAGAAGCATTCTGAAAGCAAAACTGAGCCATTTAAAAGATGTTATTTGTGCTGAAGCTGTTATGTGGTTCTGCAACAGAAGCCTTGTTAAAGCTTTCTTCTTGCTCTCCCCGCCCCCCCCCCCCCTTTTTTTAAACCAGTCTGATGACATCATTCACTCTTCTTTTGAAGAATATTTTTCATTCCTGCCAGTCACTTTCACATTTTGAGATGATAGGAGCTAGTCAGACTTAGCTCTGTTATTTGAACTCTTTTGTAATTAGTTTGCCTTCCATGTGTCTTGTGTGGTCCTGCTGGTGAAGAAGGCTCTCGTGAAACTGAATGTGCTGTTTGCGATGCAAATTACCCCAAGGCAGACTTGTCTCCTTCCAGGGGCCTGGCTGGTACTACTGCCCTTAATAAATTATAAGCTAGCATTCAGGTCTCCTGCCTATGTCCTTTTTTCACCATGCACTGTAAACATGCTACTGATAACTTTTTCCATACCAACTTTTTAAACTGAAATGCTTGCCCGTATCTAGAATTTTCTTCAACAATGCAATTTACAGAATCTTAATTCAGTATTATTCTGAAGTCAAGAAAGAACCTAACAAAAATATATTACCAACTACTGAACTTTTGATTTGTTGTATGAATGGGATATTTTAATTGCTTTTGTCTTTTTTAATAAACAGGTATTGCAATATTGGTTTGGATTTGCATTTCTACAGTTCTGTATCTGTGTGCAAACAAAACTGTTAGCTAGCTCTGGTACTTACAGTTAATCTGCATCAGTTCTGGCATCAGGTTCAGGCACTTTTTTGTGTTCCTCTTTAAGATTGCAAAGGTATGTGAGAAAACTTGTCTTTGTCAGAGAAGTATCTTACTAATGAGTATTTTTTTTTTCCAATGCATCGGTCATACATATTATTTTTTTGTGGTTTCGTGTGTTGTTGAGATTGTTCTGGTGTGCACATGGTCCAGTGCAGTACCACATGAGACAGTAATTGGGTTCTAAGCAGTATAATTGTGTCAGCTGAGCACTGTGATAGACCTGTGGTAATAAACCTTGCCTCTTTAAGATGGGCATAGCAGTACACTGTCACGTGACAGGGTCATTTTCAGCTTTAGGGGTAGCTGTGCTGCTTTTTCCTGGATATTTGTACTCTGTGGCACAGAAATAAGTGCACACAGAGCAGGGTTATGTTCTGTATGAGATACTTTGTGTTAGGTTTCTTGATGCAGTGGAGCAGCAATGGCCTGATTTATTTTTTTTAACGTTTTTAGTAAACTTACCTTACAGCTCCAACCTTGTCTGCTGTTTCTTGTAATTGCCTGTCTTCATGCTTATGTGTGGTTGTAGTAACTTCTACGACAAGCTTGTTTGGTGTCCTCCAATGGCCGAAATAATCTATAGTTTATGCCAGTGTGATGATGTTTCTAGTGTCTTGAGCTGTAGTATGATCGAATAGATGTTCTTTCTTTGAAATCAAAGGCAGTACCACTGCAGAATCTAACTGCATTAAATAGCTTTCCTTGAAGAATATGCCTTACTTCATTTCTTGTGCATCAAATCTTGAATGTTTTCTGGTGTTTGTGGTGAACGAACAAGTATGTGTGGAGTCTCTCACCTGTCTAATTATTTTAAAGATGAATTATCTACCCACCTAAAAAAACTCTTAGAATTTAAAGGTTCTTCAAAGCAGTGTAGCAAAGTGTCCTTTAAATGCACAGTGTGTAGAGTGGCAAGTAATGTTTTTTGGGTATGTTATGTTTTCTAGGTTTTCTGCTGGATCCTAATGGAGAAAAACGTGTAACTACACCTTGCCAAGTTTCTGCTTTACACCATAAAGATATCTCTGTGTCCTTGGTCTCTGCAAGTGATGGCGCTACAGTATGTGTTACTGAAAGAGGAGATATTTATTTACTTGCAGACTATCAGTGCAAAAAGATGGCTTCAAAGTATGTGTTACTTTTCTAATTTGTCATGAAAAATATGTGAAGATTTCACTGTAGTCTTATACTTGCAAGGTATTTTAAAGATTGTTGTGCATAAAGTAGAGATAATAGAGTGCTCCCCTGAGTTTTCTTAATTTGCAGTTCTTTCATATGAACTGCAGCCATCTTTTTTATTTGTTTTTGTTATTAGATGAAGCTAAGGTGCCACTCACTGTTTACCAAAGGTATTTTTAAGAAAAGCATACCAAGAGGAAATATTTTGTTCCATAGGTTTAAAAACACTGCAACTGGTATTGTTTGTTCCTCTGTTAGCCTGAATTTGTATAAAGGTATCTTGGTAAGGGTGCTGAAGATCTGCTATTCTATTTAGTTATGTTCTTATAATTTTGCATCAGTAATTGGGGGTCTGAATTTTGTAATTAATTTGTGCACATAGTATATTACAAAGGGTAATTTAGGTTGCAGGGGGGACCTTGTGACATCATCTGGTCCATATGCTAAAACCTGGATGAAAAACCTGTTAAAAGAAACTGGGCCCATGGCTCATAGATACAGGCAATTATTTGATCCCATACTCTCTTACATAGTTTTGAATAACAGATTATAAGAGGTGACTGTACCTTGTTTTCTACGTGGTTGTAAGTGAAGGTGCTGGCACTTGGAGAAACCTAATACTACGTACTGCTCTCTTATACTAAGAAATTGAAACGAGGTAATATGCATGGTTTTGATCAGGTAAAAACCAAAATGCACCAAAAACCTGAGAAATGGCCTACTGGGATAGAATAGGTCTTTTAATACAAACAGCTAAATGAAATTTATGCAACTATAATTTTTCTAATGCTAAAGATCAAAGCTAAATCATATATTGGTTTCTACTTATGAAATTTTGTGAAGAACCTATGAATATGATGTAACTTACTTAAAAGCAAAACAAAAATTACAGTCTACTAATAGTATTTTATTTGCAGTCATTATTAGCAGAAACAAAAATATTTTTTCAGTGTCACTACCTCAACTATATTTTCTAACTGCTGCTCTAAATGGAGAAGGTAACTGTTACAGAAGCAACATAAGTACATAATGAAGAAATACTAATTTAATCTTTTGTGTTCTTTCAGACAGCTAAACCTTAAAAAAATTCTTGTTAATGGGGGATATTTGGAATATAAGGTAGATACTGAGCATCTTAAAGAAAACGGGGGTCAGAAGATTTGCATTCTAGCCCTGGATGAAGCTGGAAGAGTAAGTTGTGCCTAGAAATCATAATTATATAGCAAGCTGCATACTGACTAATCAAACAAACTTCAAACATGAGACAAGACAAAAATCATGGACAGAAAATATTCAGTTAATTTCTGTAGAGCTGCTAGTGATTTATTTTTTTTAAGGACTGTGGGGAGATACTGAAGTAATGTACAGTAGTTTATTTCTGAATCTGTGAACTTCTACTAGCTTTTCAGTAAAGGTGTAAACTCCACTGTTTTATATAACCACAGAGAGAAGTGGTTATATAGTGTTCATGGTCTGTGTTTTTTGTGGGTGTTTTTTTTTCTTTCCACCCGTCCCCCCATCTCTCCTCTCACCCCACCTTCCCTGTCGCCTTTACATCCTCCAGAAACAGCCTCCAAGTAGTCTCTGGACTTGAAGTTTTAGAGCCTTTGCTGAAAAGCAGCTGTTTTTTAGGTGGGATGTTCCTTTTATTGTTGAAAAGTTGCAACTAAACCTGGTGAATTGTTTAGTATTTATAGTTAAGTGTAGACACTGTGTCGTCTTAGAAATGGAATACTGTGGTGGATTTATTGTTCTCTTTCCTCATTCTTTCATACAGTAATGGTTTATAGGACCCTTGAAAATTCCAGCCTTTTCTAAGCTGCTCACTGGGAGAGCTAAGCCTGCAGTGCCATCTAGTGGTGTTTACAAAAAGGTTTTGTTACTGAAATGCTGTCTTAAAGAATGGTAAAAACTGAGGTTGTATATCAAAATAGGGAGCAGTGTGGCTATTTCCTTTTGTTTCCTTGCATTTGGCTGAATTATGTTTTGGGATGATCTTATCTGTTTATTAGGTCACTATTTGTCTCACATATTATAAACTTTCAGTTTGGTAGTTGTTCATGTGAGGTTTCGCTTCCAGCATCTGTAGTATTGGTAGTGCCCCTTCAGCATCTTTGGGACGCTGCTTTAGTGTCAAAGAAACTACTTTGTCTTCCTGCATCAGTGCAACTATGTCAACCTACCTTTCGTATCTTTCCATGCTGAATACTGACAAATGCTGGGATCTTTAGTACTTTTTGGCATTATAAATTATTGACTAAGGAGAGGGATGGAATCTTAATACTTCTGTTTCCTGAATCTGCACTTCCTGGTCTGTCTTGATTGTACTCTCTTTAAGAGAGCACTGTTTAGCCTAGAAAGAGGCTCAAGGGGGACCTTGCCAATGTAAGGGAATACTTGAAGGGAAGATGTAAAAAAGATGGAGCCAGGCTGTTTTCAGCAGTGCTCGGTAACAGAACCAGAAACAGTGGGCACAAACTGAAAGAAAGAAGACTGTCTGAATGTCAGGAAGCACTTTTTTGCTGTGAGGGTAGTTAGAACTGGCACAGGTTGCTCGTGGAGGCTGTGGAATCTCCATCCCTGGAGATATTCAGAAGTCATCTGGACATGGTCCTGGGCAGCTGGCTCTGGGTGGCCCTGCTTGAGCAGGGGGTTGGACTAGATGACCTCCAGAGATTCCTTCCAACCTCAAGCATTCTAGGATTCTGTAGGTCTCAAGAGAGAGCAAAGGAGATAGGTTAGTCAAATTCTTTTGTCCTCTCCTTATGTAGGTGTTAACAGACCTGTGCAGGTTCTTCAATGGGAGAAGATGAAAGCCTGGCTAATGCCACATCTGGGCTTTATCTTGTGTGGGATTGTTTCTTCATGCTCGCTTCTTTCAGACACCTACAGTATACCTTGTTGCGATCATGGTGTGCGTGCAGTTCATCATGTTTCTGTTGAATGTTTCGAAGTTTGTATTTGGTCATTATCTCCATTCTAAAACCATGGCTAGTACAGAGAAACCTGAGTTTTTGTCAAACAATTAACCTGAAGTGGTTTAAATTTTTGGTGTGCTGACTTTGAATTTTGCCTGATTTATAAGCAAATCAGTTTGACAGATCTGTAAATTAAGAATTAGATTAAACTTGTTTCTTGACTTGATGACAACTTTTGCTGTCCTTGTTGTGTCAGTAAAAACTGATCGGTAGGTGACTGCTGTGAAGATGTTTGAATATTCAGAGAAGCTTTTCAAATGCCCTTCACGAGCAAATGGTCTTGATATCATAATAGGTTTTCCCTGTTTTACTTGTAGGTTCTTTGTAATAGATGTTCATAACACTTTAAGGTATAATTTTGAAGAAGTCTTTTTTCCTTCTGTATGCAACTTTGAGATGACATGTTCTTGTGTTTAAAAAAAGTAGTTTGTAATATATAACTGGGTTTATATGATATGAAAATTGACCTTTTCTCTGAAAAAATATTGCAGGTATTTTGCTGGAAGTCATCTAACAACTCCATGAAACAGTGTCGTTGGGTGTATGGCCGGCAAGTCTTCATGTCCGATGTTGCTTTAAATGAGAACGAAATAATGTTTGTCACACAGGATGGTGAAGCCTTTACAGGGAAGTGGCTGGAAGAAGGGAGGAAAATCTCAGAAAAGAAAGGTTAGCTGTGCTTTCTTAACGGTTTTTAAGTACTTCAATATCAAAGTTTAATTGAATCTTTACAGCCTCACAATGTTAAGTGGTGGGTTCGTTCTGTCTGTCCTCTGTGGCTGATGGTTGGTAGCATTGACCACTACTGTTCTCTTTCTTCAGTAATACTAAGATTTACTTTACAACCTTCAGTTATCCCTCATGTGAAGATTTCCAGGAAGAAAAGTACTTCTGAAGAGTAATAGTAGTACAAGGGTCCAGTGTAATGATCTTGTCACATATTAGATGACCAGTCCTAAGAGACTGGCATTGAACAAAAGAAGGAGCATGTATTTGCTTGCACTGCTAAGTGTGAAACCTTACTGTGTTTCCCAGACCCATATCTGGGCATAATACAGCATCCAGAGCCATTTCCACCTTATTAACTTGGCTTGTGTTGCTTGAGAGTGAGTCCTGCTGGACTGTTTTTCTGCAAGGTAGATAACTCGTCTAGGACAAGATTTTAATTGAAACTGTCATCCCTGTTCATGTAGGGGTCTTTAAAACTCTATGGATAGAAATGGATTTACGTCCAACCTGGGATGTATTTGAACTTTATAGCTTTATGTTGCAGTTCTTCCTTTGATACCAAGATTCCATCTTTATTTGTGTCAGTCCATTTTTGCATTCTTTCACAGCAAAAATCTTTATCCTCAGTTGCTCAGTCTGGAGTTGTATACTGGTTTTGCTCTGTTGCTGCTTTCTTTCATTCTACACATCAGACAGTAGTTCCCTCATTACAGAGGCACCAAACACATTGCCTTTTTGCTCTGTTCTGGTCCTGGTATGTGTCTACAGGCACTCTCTTCTTTATGCTTGTTCCTGTTCTTTTGGTAGTTTTAGTATCTTAAGGAAACTTCAGAATCCAGATCTGTTGGCTAGTTGAATGTCTAGTTGATGTTCGTCACTGATCTGTAATGAATGAGAGCTTCTGGCTTTTTGAAAGGTTCTAATGAATGTGGTGAATGGTATGTACATACTAAGAAGGGACAAAACACTTCCACAAGAAGTTCTGGATAAAAACTTTTCTATATATAATGTAAAGTCTTATTCTTCAAATGTCTTCCTGCATTTCAGTTAAGCGAACTGAAATCTGCAGCATAATTTAGCCTTATTCATTGACTCCATCAATGGACTTAGAGCAGTCATGTATCTTGCCTGTTCTGTCAGTTGCATTTTAATTAGCTGGACCCTTCAGTGGGTTTTTTCAAATTTTTCTTTATTTTAACAGAACTTGTATCAAGCCTTCAGAATTCTTCATGTGATGTGTCTTGTGAACATGATACAAACAGTGTGTATGAAAGAATTCGACTTCAGAAGCTTACTTTCGTCCACCGAGCTGTTAGCATTGCCACTGATCCTAATGGCTGCAATTTTGCTGTTTTACAGTCAGATCCTAAAACAAGGTATATTTAAAATATCAACAACTATAATTTTTCTCTTTTTTATGTGGGATTGCCGTTCAGTCGTTCTGCTTTTCAGAACCGTTTTTTGGGTCATGGAAAAGTCACAGTAAATGCGGTTATCCATACTGCTAGAGAATAGTACTTGTTAGTAAACAACTCCCTTGAAGTTACCCAAAGACCTCTACTTATATATTTGCATAATTAGTATAAGTAGTGTCGATGTTTTATCTAAAGTATTTAAAGCAAGCATTGATGATGTATTTTTTTAGCGCACTCTGAGCTCTACATTCTGTAGAAATTAATCCCTTCAGTAATCACCAATAATCAGCTTTTGAATAAAAGTGAAAAGTGGATCTTTCATTTGTTTGGAAAAAATGTTTAAAGTAAAATGAATAAATAGAATACTGAACCATATTCCTTGCGCTTTCATAATAGTTTCCACTGTATCTGATAAATAAGTAAATATTAGCTTTTTTCCTCATTACTTTGGATTGTAATAAGAAATACAGCAAACATTTCTCTGTTTTCATGTTGGAAAAATGAGATGAAGGTAAGATAGTTGTGGTAATACAGATTTACTGGCTGCATTATGAAGCCATAGTACTGTATTTGATATTCTGAAGCTAGAAGGATCTTACATATATTGTTTAATTGCCTAAATGCTATGTTATTAGTTCTACTTATAAAGAATAGGACAAGAGATGTTGAGTAGTTCAGCAATGTAAGAAAAAAAACCCAAACCGACCAAATGTAAACAACCTCACAATCTTCATTAAACATACTATGTAAAATTTTATGGAGCTTGTAAACAGTGGTTGGGTTTTGTTTGATGGGTTTCATTTCGTTCTAGTCTCTATGAAATTCCAAGTGTGTCAGTATCAAGTTTTGGAGAGGATTTTGGCAAACTGTTAGATGAAACAGACGAAATGGACAGCATCCATGATGCAACTTTTCAGATTGGCACAAGAACTTACCCTGTGCACAAATACATCTTGGCTGTACGCTCTGACTTCTTCAAGAAGCTGTTTGTTGCCAGTGACAACCAGCTAGACACTCCAGATGTCTACCGGAAAGATGAAGATGCTGTTGGATGTGATCTTTATGTAATAGAGAAAGTTCATCCAGATCTGTTTGCTTACCTTCTGCAGTTTATATACACTGACACTTGTGATCTTCTGACTCATGGTTATAAACCAAAAATCCTGCATGAAGGAAAATCAGAAGAATATGAAGATACTTTAATTTCTAACCTGAGCAAAATGAGTTTTGATGAAAATATTAATGGAAAGTCGGCATTTGAGATTTATAGAAATAATCAAGTGCAAGTTCTAAATGAAAAACAGAAGAGCAAATCTAAAAAAGGCAAAGTTGTGGGTGAAGAAGCTAACCTCATAAAAATGTTGCAAAGTGCTGCAAAGAAGTTTGGACTCAGCAATTTAAGTGGAAGGTAGGTGCAAGGAAATGCCTTTGTATTCTGGCAAGCTCTTCAGAGTGGTTTTGTGTAAGCTGATCTAACTTTAATGACAACTAAAGTAGAAAGGTAGTTGGGGTTGATAAGTTTGCCTTTTTTTGGTTGCTTTATTGTTTCTAAGTATAAAAGTTTACAGTGAATATCATGTCATCTCTTTAAAGTAACGTCAGTTTGTTTGGATGCTCTTTGCTAAGAGAAAGTATGTATGACCTTTTTGAATAATGTCAGAAGCAAACTTTTGCAGCATGATGATCTACTTAAAGCGTGATTTTTCCATAGGCTTCTATGTGATGGAAATGTGCTTTTGGCTCTCACTGTGTCATAGAACCTCTTGGACATTTGTGTTTAAAACATCTGTCCTGTAAGTTTTTCCTGGTTTCAGCTGGGGTACAGTTAATTTTCTTCTTAGTAGCTGAGTAATAGTGGTATATTTTGGATTTAGGATGAGAATAATGTTGATAACACACTGATGTTTTAGTTGTTGCTAAGTAGTGTTTACACTAAGTCAAGGATTTTTTCTTGTGAGTTGGCTGAGGGACATGAGAAGCTGGGAGGGAGCATAGTGAGGACAGCTGACCCCAGCTGGCCAAAGGGATATTCCATACCATAGGACATCATGCTCAGTACATAAAGTAGGGGAAGAGCTGACGGGGGGGGCCACTGCCGGGCATTGGTCCATGGGTGGTGAGCATTTGCATTGTGCATCACTTGTTTTGTATATTCTAATTCTTTTATCATTATTATTTTCCCTTCCTTTTCAGTCCTATTAAACTGTCATTGTCTCAATCCATGAATTTTACTTTTTTCCCCAGTTGCCCCCCCCCCCCCATCCCAGTGGTGTTTAGCTATCAGCTGTGGGGTGTTTAGCTATCTGCCGGGTTAAACCATGACAGTATCTTTTAAGGGGTGAACTCTGAAACTTGACATCTGATGCAGATCATCTGACTTTCCAGATGACTATCATAAAATACCAGCTGTCTCTAACAAAACAAGTATTGATCTGCGTTTTGGATTGATGAATGTCTACACTTTGGTTCTTAGTCTACCAGTTTTTCCATAGACAGTGGAAATATTTAGTGTAAAACAACACAAAGCAAAGTTCTGTTTAACTGATGCATTTTTAATGTTATGTGATGAAACTAATGGAATTGAGACCAAATGTTTCTGTAGAACTGTATTACTCAGTTGTTTGGATTTTTTTTCTGCATTTGTTTTTTCCTTTCAAAGGAAGGAATGAGCTTTTTCAGGGCAGTTTTCTTCACTGTATTTTTCACAAACAGTAAAATTAATCAGTGAATCAGATGTGAAGCTGCTGCTAAAACTGAGTCCCCAAGTAAAATTTTCATGTTAAAGCGCTTTCCCTTTGAAAGTGTATTGTTTTGTAATCCACTAGCAGCACTTCTGTGTCTTTACTATCCCATTCACAAACCTCGATGAATTACAGTGGTAAAGAAACCTGTGCTGAAACATGCCTCTCTGAAACCACTGTCTTTGCTCAGGTAGCTGATGAGTAGCAGTATATATAACTCCTAGATTTTTGACCCAGTGGTGTTCAACTTTGGCTTTAACTATAGCAGTATAGCTTTCACCTAAAATAATAAATAAGGTAGCTAAGATGTGGAAAGAATGTCAGTTACATTTTGCATCTGCGGTGAAGACTTTCAAGTAACAACTGGCCCTTTCTAGTTTTCTGGAATGGATGATTTTGATCCTTTTTCATAGTCACAATATGAGCCCACTGAAGTGCAGTTACTTTGTGACACTGTTCTTCTTAGTGGTTTGAACTGTAAACTAATTGTATTACTTATTACTAATGTTAATGATTTGCAGGTTGGATGGAGTCAGGTTAGAAAATGGAAAAATTAATGTTGTCAACAAGAAGAATGGGAACAAACCAAAGTTAAATCAGAAGAAATGGTAATCTCTTTAAATGAAATGCACCCTCCCCCCCACCCCCCCATCTTCTTATGTTATCTATCTGTTAAGTGTAGGGTAAGATTGATCAGCTGCATTTTAACTTCTGGTGTGGACTTGTCTCACAGCAACTCATGTTTGAAAGATCTCTGTAGATGCTTGTAGAACTGATTTGTGAATTGGTAATCTGGGATAGATTATGTATGGTATATTTTTGCTTCTTTTTGCTGTACAGTAATGTGTTCTGTAGATTAACTGTCAGAATACTAATGCCAGGATAAATGTGGGTAGTCTAATAAAAAGTAGTTAGACTTTTGCAAATATGCTTGCTGTGACAGTAAGACCACATGGATTGGAAATAAGCAAATGTATAATACTCTTTCTATTTAAGACAATTTCTGGAATATCTTTCAATAGAAAAAATTCCTGATGCTTTTATCAGTGATGTTTGTTTTTTCATTCTGTTGGTATGATTGGGTTATTTATACCCAAAGGCTTGAATTGTCTACTTAACATAGTAAAAGCTACATTGCATAAAAGTAGCTTTTTCACAGAATTTGGATTGCTTCACTCTTAAAATGCATTGTCAAAGCTTAAAGTAGCTACTAATGTAAAAGAAATAACTAAACTCAGATCATTTAAGACTGACTGAAATTAGCCATCATTAATTTATTTGGTCATAGCAGTTTCGAAACAGTAATTGACCATGTTTTGCAGGAAATAACTTCGGATGCCATTTTGAGAGCTTAACTTTGGACAAAAAATTTCTGTCTTGAAACTGTCACACCTGTACTTTTAGGTTCATCTTATGTGATATTATTGAAGTTCAGGTGTGTTTTATTTTAAAGGTTAAGTCCTGATTTGTTGAAGTAAGATTTATTTGTTGTAGTAAGCATTTATTTGTAGAGTTTATGACTTGTAGTTCTTCTGAATAGTCATAGTTCTGATCCTATCAAATATCTTACAGTTCCTATCTCTGCGATGTGACCCTGAAATCTTTAGATGGAAAGGAATTCCCATGTCATAAGTGTGTACTTTGCGCAAGACTTGGTATGTCTGTGTATTTATATATATTATATATATATATGAAATAGAAGTCATATTGTATTCTTTAACTGAAATTTTATTGCATCTTGAACTGAAATGCCTTTCTTTACAGATTATTTTCACAGCATGTTAAGCAGCTCATGGATTGAGGTAAGCTTGTCAGTAAACATGCGTGGTGGTATGTTTTGTTGCATCAAGTAAGTGACAGTTTTTAAATTTTTCCTAGAATAACATATCCTAAATACTGAGGAAAAGGAAAGGCTGGATTCTTGGATCCTGTTTGCAGGGAAAAAAATGAATAACCAAACCACATTTGTGGTTACTCTGTATTTGTACTATTGAGATTGTATATTAAATGAGGGTAATAGATGTAATAATGTATATCGAAGGAAATTAAAGTATTACTTTCTTTTTAGGGGTTTATTTGGAGCTAGTTCATGGATTTATAAAAGCTGCTAGACTGTTCTTAAAGTATACGGCTTTGCTTGATTTTTGTTTTCTGTGAAATATTGTACAAGTTAAATAGTATGCAGTACGGAATAGCTTTTCATAAGCAGTGAGTGAAAAATACAGCAGAATCAAGAGTCAATGTGTAGAATCTCTAGCTGACTTTCACTGTTAATGAAATAGAGTATATAAAGGAGTACTCCACTTAGTCACCAGCTGATGCTTCAAAAGGTGTAGCTTTTTTATTTGTTTTGGTTCCTGTTTGCTAGCTGTGTGTCAATGCCCTGGTTATTCCTGGATAACATAATTTCACTAAATGCCTGTTTAAGTATATCAATACTATTGATAATACTTGTTGAAAGAGAGGAAAGGCGTAAATGGAGAAGCGTTTTTCAGTGACTGAAAGCTGAAGCAGTGTGCAATAGTTTTCTCAACTTTCATAGCTTTTTGGCAGTATGTAAATCTAAGAACCTGCCAAAGTACTGGCAGTTCTCTTCTGCTGCGTAACAGAACTTCACCTGTCCTCAAAGTTACTGTGCTGCCTTTTCCTCAGTCATCCCTGAGGAAACATGTCCCAAACGCTGTGAGACAAGTGATTGAATTATTTTTAATTATTTTAAGTGCTGAATGTCCATTTGTATTGTTTATTTCTGTATCATTTGTGTGCAGTTTGTAAGTTACGTTATTTTGTAAGTAAATATAAATCATACTAAATTCATAAGTAAATATTTTGTGAATCAAGTGCTCTGGATGCTATATCAAAATCTTAATGTCTGCAAGAAGTTTTTAAACTTCAGATGGGAAATAGGTCAGTACCAATAGCTTGTTCTAAAACAAAACAAAACAAAAAAGTATAAAACTACTCTAGTACCACATGATATAAACCAAAGTTTTTAAGCAGTAAAGTTGCACAGACTTGAATGGTGACAGTTACATGGTTTAATGGCTAATCTTTGCTCATACAAAAGCTTTGCCGTAATGGTTAAGATGATTCTTCAATTGTATGATTTGCTGAGGACCTTGTTTTCTGAAGGATTGACAGTAATGCCTCCCTTTGTTTTATTCCTGCATGGGAACTTCTGATTTCACTAGATCTTCTACCTTGAAAGGAAAGCAGTTCAGTAGTTGCATGTGGGATTCCTGTAGTTCTATTTTTAGACAGTTACGGGTAACGTAGTATAATACAGTAATTTAATATAGTAATATGATATAATCAAGGATTGTTAGAGAAGATGTTCAAACCGATGAAACATTGAACTGTTTCATGGATATTTGCTCAGAAGTTTGGGCAGGTTTTAATTGCACTGCTACAATCAGTTCTTAATGGAAGAACTTCAACAGATTTTATGCAAATACTTAAATAATTGTTTAACTTTGCAAATGTGACCCTCAGTCTGAGTTATTTGCTAAATGCAATTGCTGTCTTAATTTGATATATTATTCCAAATAGTCAGCTTCTTTTACTCTTTCTGTTTGTGGTTTGGGTTTGGGTGTTTTTTTTTGTTTTTTGTTTTGTTTGGTTTTTTTTTAATCCTTTTGTCTTTTAGGCTTCCTGTTGTTCAGCTCTGGAAATGCCAATCCATTCTGACATACTACAGATAATTGTAGATTACCTGTATACAGATGAAGCTCTTGCCATAAAAGGTGCCATTAATATATTTTCAACTCAATTGTAGCTCCTGCTATTTTTATGTTTTTAAGATAGAAATTCAATACTTAATATACTTTTGTTGAAGTTTTATGTAGAAAATCCGTGTTTGTGTGACTCGTGCTTTAGATTTTGAGGTGATAGCTGTACACCAGGCCCTTTTGTACCTCTTCTTTAGTTTGTCAAAATGTAGTTTTCCTTTTTCCTCCTTTTCTTGCTTCAAAAAAATGACCTTTTGTGCTTCACTAAGCTATTCCTTGTGCTGTAAAAAACCTATGAAAATTTGCAAAGCCATTACATTAGTCCTTTGGTAAAATCCCATTGACGCTGTATGTGTTGTAGTTGCTTTTGACTTGCCCACAGTGTTTACGTGATGCTTTGTTTTCCAGATTCTCAAAATGTGGAATTCGTATGTAATGTTCTTGTGGTAGCAGACCAGCTTCTTATGTCCAGACTCAAAGAAATCTGTGAAGTAGCCATTGCAGAAAAACGTGAGTTCTTCCACTTGTATTATGAAGGGTTAGAGAATAAAATTTTTTTTTTTAGATACTATGTTCTTGCCTGTTTCAGCACAGAATTATTTACTTATATTCTTTTGCTCTGATTACCTTTTGCTGCTCATTGCATAGCTGTTAACAGTTGCTTCTTTAGTCTGGGTGATGTTCTAGGTTAGTATAATCTTCTGTTCTTTATGCATCATTTTCTTCATCTCATGTTCTTCAATAAAGGAAAAAAAAAAGTAGAAAAATGCAACCCCCGCCAACACAAACCCCAAACCACTACAACAAATAAAGCAAATTTTTATAAAACCTTTATTTCATTGAATTCAAACTTCTTATCTTTCAAACATGATAAAATTAATTCTGTGTTTTTATTTCTGTCCTTGTATTTAGTTTTACTGGTTCTTCTGTTGTTTGTTTGAGACAGTGCTGTTTCTATATGGTCATGAAGATCTGCCTTTTCTAGGAAACACTAAGTGTTGTCACTTGGTACAAGAAGTCAGCATACAGTATTTGCTTGGCATTTCTTAGGGACTTCCATTTTTATCTCTTCCCCCCATGCCCCCTTCAGCTCCTTTTTTTTTTTTTTTTTTTTTTTTTTTTTCTTTCTCCCTGCTAAAGGAACATTTGGAACTTTTAAGAATTGTTTATGCTGTGTATGAAATCTGGTATTTTTCCTTTCCCCCTTTGTTTTGAAACCAGTATGTTTGTAGGTAGGGCCTTTCTGTTTCTGTGGAGCACCCGTTGCATTCAAGCTGCTACAAAGTTATGTGGACCTTGCTGCAGTTTATGGCCATTTGAGCATTAGCATTTTTTTTAGGAATGAGGAAGTATATGTTAAGTTTTAATAAATAGATCACATTGTGCATTAAGTCTTAAAAACTGCTGCATGATATTGCAGCACATTATCCAGTTTAGTTTGTTGTGTTTCTTCTTTGCAGTTACTTTAAAGAATGCTGCTGAGCTGTTGGAGTTCTCAGCAATGTATAATGCTGAACAGTTAAAACTATCCTGCTTGCAGTTCATAGGACTCAATATGGCAGCTTTGCTTGAAGCAAGGTAAGGAGGAATGCAAATGTTTTTATGTACTAGCTGTTAAATTCAAACATCCCTGAAAGACAGAAGGGTTCAAAGAACTAATAGAAGCAGTTAAATGTTAAAATACAGCTGAATTCTTCTAGTTTAAAAGGAGGCTCATTTTTGCTGAACAGGGAGAAACAAACTAGTTAAATAAATATCTGTAAATACTGTACCAGTTCTATAGTATAAAACCCTATGTTACCATCTGGCATGAAGAGCCTGAATTAAGGGGAAAAAACTCTCTTGAATTCAGTAGGTTTTGATGTTAGGCCTAATCCTGTTCAGATTTTTTAAATTGTTTTTGAAGATGTATAAAACTGCTGTGCGGTTTGTTTTTTTTTTTGGTGTTGTTGGGTTTTGGTTGCTGGTTTTTGGTTTTTTGGGTTTTTTTTTTTTTTAACATGATAGTTACTATGAAAATTGAATTTATTTTAAGTAGGTTTCTTATAGCTGGTACATTTTCCAAAGACAATGGGCCTGCAGTCTGGTAGTCTTTTTGCTTTAACTGTCTGCAGAGAGGGCTGAACAAATTAATTACCCTTGCTTTCCACAATGATACAGCTAGAGTTCTAAGAAGCTGAATTCTTCTTTTGATGTTTCTGGACAGGGCTTCAGGTTGCTTCCAGAGTACATACCATTTTCTCAGAGCAAGCCTTATCAATGCTGGTTGAACTTTCCTAGCAAAGCCTTAAAAAAAAACAACCCAAAAAACCCCAAAACCCAAATGAACAAAACACCCCCATCTCTGTTATTGGTCCACTCTGTCCATTCCTAGCCTTTTTGTCATGCTTCCTTTTACCTGTAGAAGTTCTTAGAGATCTGAACCAGTTCAGAATGCCAGCACTTCATTGCTGTGTGAGGCAGCTACTGTGCTTGTATCACAGATACAGGAATTCATTCATATTAGCAATTTTCCTCTTCACGTCTTTATAAAGTATAAACATTTTACCCTTTGATTTTGGAGAGAAGAGTAAAAATCTGATAACATTGTCTTAAGTATTATTTTGGATTCAGATTTGTTTCATCTTAAGCCTGGAAAGGACATGCAACATTCTTACTACAGTTAAGACTATATCTGTATTTCAGTGAAAACCTGAAAATGTCACTACTGGGTACCAAGACTTTTAATCTGAGACACCTGAGTCGGATAGAACTGAATAATGACAGCTATGTGCAAGGAGAGCTGCTCACACAGCAATATGGTTCTGTTGAGTAGTTTGTTGCTATGGTATATTTTGGCATAAATGTCAAGGGATGTTGTGGCTAAGTTTTATAGAAGAATTTGCATGGACTTGGGAGTTTTAGATACATGTCAGGAAGACTTGAAAGTATCCAGAAATAGGTAAAGTAATGACAAATTCATGGTAACTTAACTATATAGGTCTATACTGCCTGTGGCCTTAGGTGATGGTAGGCTATCTAGAACAGTTGTAGGTTTAATCCTGCCTTACAATAAGGGCATTGATGAGTTTATATTTTGAGTTCCATTTTCTTCCTTCTGACTCTGTGACCACCATGAATAGATAATAATGCCTGTAGGTGATACTAATCTACATTGTTCATCTGTATTTTTCATTAACGTGGGTGGGGTTTTGGGTCTGTTTTTTTTAAGCTGGTAAGATAAATTTGTATTTATTTTTTTAGGACTCTGGATGTCTTAAGTGATGAAGTTGTAAAGGATCTTTCTGTTTATTACAGGAAAATGGTAAGTTGTACAACTTAAGTGTAAGATGCTTAGGTTTAAAATAAGAAGAGATGAGTAATAAATACATACCTGCAGGGTCTGTAGATGGCAGGCTGGATCTGGAACATCTGACTCAAAGCCAAGGTTAGCTGCTGCTGTTGTCACTCTCATGAAGCTCATATTTCATTATTCACTAGCCACTGCTGCAACAGTATTGTGTCCTTTAATTATATACATTAGACGTATTTGTGTCCTGCAATTAACAATTGTTGCGTGAAAAAACATAAGCAAAACCTATGGAAAAGAGCATCTGTTACTTGGAAGAAAGGAGAGTAAGCAAATTAGACTTCTCCAGTTAAAAGTTCAGGGTGATCATATAGATCTTAAAAACATCTTAAAAGAAAAATAATGTTGAAGCTGAACTTTAATGCAAAGAGCAAAACCAAGGCACATTGTAATCCAGTATTCTTTTAACTGTACAGTAATAAAAGATGAATGTTTGCAAAACCTTGAAGCAATTTTTTTTCAGTAGTTATAGCCAGTTGAGGTATATTCATTCTGAGTCTGTGCCTTAAAATAATTCTCCTTCTGTTTTGCTTAAAGATATAATTTAAGTTTATAGGCTGGTTAAATAATTAATCGGTCTGTAAAAGTTTTAAGTGACAGTTGGTTTTGGTCCTTTTGCAAAAGATCTTATATTTGCTGGCAGTGAATTTAAGAGAAACATAGTGTATCGGCTTTTATGAATACAGATTCCAGCTATGGTCAGGAGGGTAATTACTCCATATCCAGATGGACCTGACATAAGTTCTTTAGAGCCTGAAGATGGAGAGAACTTTATCTTTCTAAGGGAAGAAATGAATACAGAACAAAATTCACAGTAAGTATCTTATTTTTCATCAACATTTTTAACTAGGTGAGCTGCATATGGTATTTATTCCCCTTTGGATGGTGCCTGACTCCTTTTGGTTTCAGAACTGAAACATGAAGAAAGAGGAGAAATGGAGATTTGAAAGACAGTTCTCAGTTCCTTTAAGTATTTTAAAATGTTATAGAACAGCAGCAGAGCACTCTTTTTCAATTTATAAGTAGCATATGAGTAAAGGTAGCAAACCAAACGTTCACAGTGAGTTGTGTGTGTGATGTGGGTATCTATGTATGTATGAGATTGAATTAGGAGAAAGCAAAAGAGAAACAAACACACTTTAATGTCCTATAGATGTGTCCAGAAAATTGTGATAGTCTACATTTCTTAATCTTAACAGAACTGTCATGTGAAATGCAAAGTCTTGTAGCATGAGTTTTTAGTCTGTCAGTTTGGAGTGACTCCTGTCTGGCTGTAGAGTAACAAAACAAGTAACCTCTGTTTAAGAGGTGTGATCCAAACAACTGTAGATCAAGTAGTTCAGCCTTGGTGGTTTTGTGGACTTCTGGTATTCTGTCTTTGAACATTTGTTCAGAAGACTTAGAGGTGAGAACAATAGAATCTGTAAAGTCTTGTCAGACTAACTTAATAAATAATAAAATTAGAACTGCTTTTTTTGGTACAGTTTTAAAACTGGAGAAATTGACTATGACATACAACTACGAAAAGTTAATTTGATGGGATGGTTTGGTAACATGCTTCCAAATAGTGAAATATGATGTCACTGTGCAGATGAGACCTCACCTTGTGGTATTGTGTACTGTTCAGACCACTCGGGTAAAGAAAAGTTATGCTAAATGAACTAGTAAAGATGAAGACTAGCAGATCAAGGGAAATGAGAGGCTATTTTGTATTAGACTTAAAACCTTCCAGTGTTCTAAAAGGGTAGATGATGACATTTACGGAGTAGGGCAGTCCAAGGGTTACAAAAAACCCCAAGCATTGTAAGGTTACACTACTGATGCAGGAATAAATAAGTATGTGTATAGTTATTCCCGAAAAAGCTTCTCAAAGAAGCTTTTTGAAATAGGGTTATTGTAGCTGTAATTCTGAATTTCTAGGGGTTCTCTTAAAATGAAAGATGCCTGTTATTTGATTCCACTCTTCCTAATATCATGTGTAGGAACATGTGACATTTTGCTAACAGGACTGTGTACCTGCTTTATTGTATAAGTAGTATTATCTTGGTGGCAGTATTTGTGTTGGGGGAAAAATGAGACCAACTGTGGAGTTTATTGAACTTCAGTAATTCAAGAGAAATCAAAAGAGAATAAAGTGGAGCCTTGACTGTAGTTTGCTTTATGTCAGTTGCTGTGATGTGTAGCAGGTTTAATGTGACCTAGGTGGCAGTGCCAGCCTGTGCAGCTACTGTTTCTTCCACTGTCTCAGCAGAAGTCTTTTGTGCAGTATACTAGACCAGAGACTAGAGCTAGACTGGAAACAGGTTTTTTTTTTTTCTTCCTCCTGGATTCACCTCCCTCCCCCCAAATCATTTACTAAATAGTTGTGCCAGTGCATAAACAGAGCAGGAACAAGCAGCTAGTGACAACTGGTGGGAGCAGATACTGCTGTTTGAAGTATAACTGCTGCTGCTGACTGAAAAACTTGACATTAACGCTGATAGTTCTGAGGCTCAATTTCTTTGGTTTTAATCCATCTTGGGGGGGGGGGGTTGTTTGCTTTTAATAGGGAAGCCCTTTTCAAAAGAGCAAAAAGTAAGGCAAAAAAGAAGCCACGAAAACGGTCTGACAGCTCTGGAGGATATAATCTATCAGATATTATTCGGAGTCCAGCCTCTACAGGTCAGTGGAAAAGAGGTTCCTTTCAGGTATTATATTATATTATACCTTTCAGGTATAAACCCAGAACATTTAATATGCAATGCAGTGTGATTTCTATACTTCAATAAGGAAGTCTTGCAAATACTATTTCTTTTTTAGTCAACGCCATAGTTGAATTTGAATAGTGAATTAAGTAATCTTAAGGGTTTTTTGAAAGGATGTTTGTCATATTAAGCTTGTGACAAAAGTTCAGATTCTGTAAAAGCATGTATTTTTTATAAAGTAAAACTAATGGACAATTTCCCATGTGTTTGTAATAAGTGGAAGATTTCTACTGATGTGGTTTTGGGTTTTTTTTCTGGAATATAAAAAATAAATTAGTTGTTGTTTATTGGAAAGATGGTAGGAGCCTTCATTTTCCACAGAAAAGTGTCCATGTTACTTCCTAAAACTATATATTATGAGACAGAGAAGGAAAACCGGGAGTAATCTTATTCTGAAAAAAGTGGTTAAGATAGTCTCAAATTTGCTTATAGTTCTATATATTGCAGTCTAGTTACACTGGATTAGTAACTTCCAGTTATTTTGTATTCATCATATGTAGCGTATAACTTCTGGTGGGTTTTTAAGCATTGTTTAGTCCAGCTCTCATGATTTAATATTTCTGTTCTCTTTTCTTATTTCTTAGGCTCAGTAAAACTGGATAAAACTAACTCTGTAGAATCACTTCCAGAACTTTTAACATCTGATTCTGAAGGTAGCTATGCAGGAGTGGGTAGCCCCAGAGACTTGCAGTCCCCTGACTTCACAAGATTTCATCCAGAGAGGACTGAGGTTGGATTTCTTTGTTCCTAACAATTTACTTGTTTGCATTTATCTAGTCCATCAAAAGCAGAGTTTGTATTTTGCGGTGTTTCTGAGAAGCTGTTGTCCTGAAAATGGACTAAACAACTTTAAGTATTATTATTTGTCTCATAAAGCAAATAAAAATTAGTATCCCTTATTAAATCTTCTAAGGGTAATTTGTTCATGTGGTACCCTAATAAGAATTTTTATATACTTACTGTAGCGTTCAGGAAATATCAAGCTGAAAGGGCAGTTATGTAAAGGCTTTATTAATTTAAAATGCAAAGCAAATCTGAAGCTCAGAAGCCAAAAAACCTAAAAGTGGATACAAAAAATCTCCAGGAAAATCCTGCTGTTCTTCAGCTATTGTAGTTGGACAGGAACATGGTCCAGCATAACTGGGCCATAACTGCCAAAGAGAAGTAAGTTTGAAGAATTGTGCCCATGGTAAGTTTTAAAACTTCAGATGTGAACATCTGTGAGTAAATTTTCCCTTATCAAGATGCAAATTTGGACTTAACTCAGGGTAAAGTGAAAAGAAAAAAAATATTTACAAATAGCAGACTGATCAGGGATTTGCTATGTTATTGGTATTTTTGAGGTATCCTTTACAATCTTTTCACTTACACGTGTCATTCAAACTGTTTGCAGCATTACTCTTTCCACCCCACCTGCCCCTGCCAAATGAAAAAATGTGGCAATATTCAACATTTTTCCTTTTTTGTTTTTTTTTTTGTTTTTTTATAGATGAAGGACAAAGCATGCAGTCAGGGTATGAAACCCTCTCAACCTAACAAGGAGATGAAGTCATACAAGGGATCATCAGCATTGACACAGTCTATTCCACAGTCCATTCCCAGCGCCAAAAATAACTCTGCAAGCTCTCCCAATTGGGTAGCAACTAGTTTCAGGTGGCGTAGTAGTTGTGGTGCATAACTTACAATCACTGTTTTACACTTGGTAGTGAATGCTAGTAACATTCTCTTCTGACTAAAAAGCTATTTACTCTTCAAAGTGATACATTACTTGACACATGAATTAAAGATTTTGGCAGTTTTATTAACCTGGTACCTTTATTAATTATTCTTTGAGAAAAGCAATTGCTGGATTTTTTTTTTTTAAATGCTACTGGTATAGACTTCTCATATCCTTTTTAAGAAGGCTTGCTTGTAAAAATACTTGGCAGTTTTTCGTAGAATCAGAACATGTTTAAAGCCATTAGAAGCACTGTTGTACTTTGACGTTTTTAAGGCATGCCTTTAGACTTAAACAGTCTGTGAAAATCAACACTTCAAGTTTAAGTGATACAGTAATAAAAAATTGTAAATTTTTATCTGTAGCAGTATCTGCATATGGAAAAGGAGCAGTACTGCAATAGACTGAAGTTCTGTCTTGCCTGGTGTCCTGTCTCTGACAATTGTCAATAGAAGTTGAATAAAGAAGAGTTTAAGGATTTAGGGAATTGTATAGTGATAATTTCCAACAGTTTTCCCAGGCTCTGTTGGTTTGTGGCTGATGGGCTTTGTTAATACAGGTGATGCAGCTGTAGAAATTAAAAGTTGCAGCTTTGAAGCGTATTGTTTGGTCAGCAGGGTCCATTAAGAATCTGTGTTCTGTCTCACTATGTATTTGTGCAAGCCTAGTCTATGCAGAGGGTAACATCCCACAGCTGTCTCTCTGGCCTTTAGACTTGTTGGAAGAAGCTCCATGTTCATCTGCTATCTTTGAGTTCTTCCTCAATGTTTTGTTAGAGGATTGCATGGAAGGGGAATAAATAAAACCATAGGACTTTATTGTAATGTCACTGTGCCTTTATGGGATTCCCTTGTACTATTTCTTCACTTTTTCTGGTGTTGCTGGTATGATATCAAGAAAAAGCAGGCGGCACTGTTGTGTAAAAAGTTTAAAGGATTAATACTCTAGCCTATTTCGTTGAATTACTGTGGAGAGTCAGTGGCAACAGGGTTTGTTGTGACCTTCCAGTGTTTAATTCACTACTTGGTCTGTGGCAGTTGGATTTATGTAGGAAGAGACAGAGGGAATGCAGCTTATATTTTATTTTAAAGCCTTGAATCTAGTTGTAACACAGCTTAGTTTACAAATGCCTTTAGATGGACAGGTTTTAATTCATAATTTTATGTAAAACTTCAAAATGTCTGGATTTAATTCATGTTCATCTCTGTGGAAGTTTAAAATTGGGTAGTTTATGAAAAAGAAACTGATTGCTGAAGTTTGAAAAAGAGCTGTGTATAAACACCAGCAACTAACTTTGCAAAGGGTGTTCTGTTTGCCCTGTGAAGTAATTTTTATTTTTTTACATTTTTATTTATTTATATGATTTAATCCTGTTCTTCAAAGAAAGATCTAATTCAACCTTCATGAAAGAGCTGTGAGCAGTGCCTCTCTAATACTTAGCATGAGCAGTTGACTACTAAATAAGTATTCTGGATTTAGGTATCTAATTTTTTTAAAGTAATCATAGTTCACATCTTTTTGTTTCATAGTATAATGAGTCTTGAAAGTATTTTTATAGTGTGCTCTTAAATATGTATATATTTATAAAAGTTTTGTCAGAAACATTCTATTTGAGGTTTGCCATAATTGAGGAAACAGACATAAATTATACATCCGGTTACCAATCTTATGTATGATTTAGAGGATTTCATTGAAGGCTGGAACTGTGGAATGTAAGTAAAAATCAATGCCTTGTAAGGTAACGTTTTGTTTTTCATTTTGCCCTGCCAGCCCTCCTGCTATGGATCTAAGG